>NC_092843.1:3806250-4125000 GCF_039878825.1 Excalfactoria chinensis | reverse complement strand
CACCAATGACTGACAGGAGTGTCGTGTCCCCTTGCCCCCATTACTGTTACCTTGTGAATGAAGTAACTGCTGTCAGTGCAGTGTGACCTGAGAGATGTTTTCCACACTGACCTGTTGGAGATAGAACTTCAGAACAATGATCTCGGTGCGGTCACTGAGAAGCCACGATCACAAACATTGGTTTTCCATCCTAGGGTGACGTTGTACTTCAGAGCGACCACGTGATAGAGACGCTCACAAAGACAGCCATGCGGGCAGACAAAGTTAATAACATCAACATCAACCAGGGCAGGTGAGTGAAGCTGTGCAGGCCCAGCCCTGCTCAGGAGCCGCTTCATTTTTGTGTTGGTTCAGCATCACAGGGCTACAGGTATACGTGTGTCATCAGAACATAATTAACGAAGCCTCTGTTTCCTTGAGCAAGTACACCTATAGCCATTAAGCACCAGTGCAGTGGAGCCACACATTCTAATCATGTTTCTTACCTGCTTGTCTCTGCAGCATAAAATTCACAGTCGGTCAAGGCAAGGAAGGAGTCATCGATTTTATATCAGGCTCAGAACTGCTCATAGCCAAAGCCAAGAACGGCCATCTAACAGTGGTGAGTACAGGCCGGGACTGGTAAGAAAAGTTACACACGGTGCAGCAGAGCCCAGACCTCGGCACTAGGCCACATTCACTGCAGACAGACACGTGCCATCATTTCCCTGCTGAACACACTGCCCTGCTCCAGGAACCCTCTCCCCACTTGGAGTCCTGCACTTTCTCCTCCTACGGTCCCAGGAGGCTGCCAGCCTTGCTCAAACCCAAGTAATGGTCCTATCAGTCACTTGGGTTCTTTTACACGATTCTGTCTTTAGTGCAAGTCGAGTTTTAAAGGACTTAAAAAACACAAGAAGAAAAACAATTCTTCCCTTTTGGAATTGTTTGTGGTCAGAAATGAATCCAGAACCTCTTATTACAGCACCAGTGCTGAAAGATCCCCTGCCCTACTGCAGGATGGCCGCTGTCAGAAATGGATTCAGCATTCCCACTTTGCTCACACAAACCTGCCCTGTAAAGCCCAGAGTCCTGTCAGAGGCTTTCCCTGCTCCATGGAACACCTACCAGCTCTACACAGACTGTATTTGCTCGAGCACACTGCAGTGAGGATCCCACCTCTCTCCCTTTGCTATCAGCAAACCAAACTAAGAAACGCATCCTTTTTCCTCCAGCCCTTTCAAACCATCCCTAAGATCATTCTCCCAGTTTTGCCCTCCCTCCCGCTGCCCACAGCTCGCTCCTGCAGTGCTGAGCATAGGGAGGTTTGTAGGATAACAGCATCACTTCTCCCAGTGAGCAGCCAGGACCTGCTTGTGTCCTGCTGAGAGCTTCACTATTCCCACAGAGGGAGCTTTACGTAGCCATAACATCCCCCAAAGCTCGTTCTGCAGGCCGGTCTTTGGTGAGCTTTAAGGATATTCATGAGCTAAAGCCATTGCAGCACCTGTTTCTAGCTTGTCTGTCTTCTCCTGCAGGTTGCACCTCGTTTGAACTCCCGATGATAGACGTGCCACCATCACAGAACCCCTTCCTCCATCAGTCTGACTGCCCCCATCCGTACCTTGGCTGGACGTTGATCCCAGCATCCCCCCCCCCCCCCCGCCGCCTCCCTCGCTTTGCTCACTCTGTATCGTTACCAAAGACCTGCACTTCCAGCATCCCCACAGACGCATCTCTTTCTTAACACGAAAGTTCCAAAACAAAGGCCTTCTCTTCCTCACCTTAGTGGCAAACAACACGGGTCCAACTCGATGGCCATGAAACCGTGGCTGACGAAACCTGCTTGGCCGGGCTTTGAGGTAGTTCTGACTCTATTCAAGTTTTAAGCCTTGATGGAAACGACCAAAATTTGTGCTTGGCGTCACCCAAAAGCACAAGCAGAAGAAACGCTGCTCTGCCAGCAGTCACTGAAATGCCAAACTTGACATTCAGAGTGTTTGATGAATGATTGAGATGTTCCGATGCTTTATGTTACAATATTAAAGCCATATCGTGTAAATGAGTAAAAAACAAACCCAACCCTGTAAATACTTTATAGCTGAATATGAGAGATTTACTACAAGAAACGGCACTGATGTGGAAACTATGTTTTAGATTTGGAATTTCTGTTGTTTTTAAGTTTATGAACAGACTGTATTAACCCGAGGAACCCACCACGTAACCGCACTCATCTGGATACAGCAGCTTTTCCTTTTTGCAGTCACCTCCCCTTTCCTGCAGTCGCAGCCCTGTTTTTATACTGCAGTATCGTAACCGCAGCCCCGCAGCAGAGATCAGCACTTCGTGCACCTCTGGGCTGTAAATGCAGCCTGCAGGCTCAGCCACAGGCTGTGCTCACCAGCTGCTGCCCTTCCTTCCCCACGCAGCCCATCTGGCTCTGAGCAGCACCTGCCCCACGGCTGCTCCTCCCCATCTAAAGTGATTCGGGATAACTGCAAGTCTGAGTTCTCCCAGTAGAGCTGCGATGTTTACCAACAACTCTCGCAACTGCCTTAATGGGGAAGAAATGGCTCCTCAAAGAGCAGCCTTGAGCTGCCAGCACTCTTCTACCCCTGAGCCTGCAGGGCTTCAAGAACGCCTTCAAGTCTGGAGCTGCATCACAGAGCGCCTTCATTTAACAACAAACCCAAACAGCCCCATGGTGGGCAGCTGTGTGTCAGAGCTCCAGCTGACAGCACGTCACAGCTCCAGCTCCAAGTCCAGAGCTCCAGCAGTGCGCTCTGCACTGTCTGCCTTACACATCCTCCATGTGCCACCCCATCCTGCTGCTGTAGCTCCAGTCCCACTGAGCCCTGGATAAACACGTCACCAAACACGCTGCCACTGACAGAACCATCAGCTCCATCTCATGTCTTGTTTCTGACAATATACAGTTACTGAACACTGCCCCGGGCCTGGAATGCCGTATACACTGTACTACATATACACCATATATTGTATATGCTATATAGTGTATATACTATCGATGCTGTATACGCTATTATATAATCTCTTCAAGACTACACTAAATAAATTTTTATGAAGGAAACTCGTCTTTACCAGAGAAGCTGTTTCACATTTGATTGTGGGAGGGACAGGGGGATGATCTGCTTCACACACAGCCCCTCGTGGGCAGAACTCCTGCTGCCTTCTACCACACAGAGCAGATCAGCCCTACAAAGATCCTTCAGCTCCTCAGATCAGCCTCTACAACGTGTTTCCCTTCTCCCATTCAACTGGACAGGCAGAGCCACCCTGCAGAGGCAAGAGAAACCCCAACAGTGCACCAAGAGGGAAGAAAACCTGACCCAGTGGAACAGCTCCGAGTCCTCCCAGCACAGCACAGGCTGCCAAGGAAGCCAGGCTCACCTGTAAGTCCCAACTTGTCTCACAGGAGGAAAACGGAGCTGTTCTTCCTCTCTCTTCCCCCCCTGTCCAAATGTTCCTATTCAAAGCAACACAAGAAAATTACTCTTGCTGAAGTAATATAAAAGAAAGTCATCGTAATATTTGGCATTTTTAATTTAGGTTTGTTTTATTTAAGTTTAATGTTAATTCCATGCTGTGTTTCAGTAAGAACAATACAGATTCTGTATCTGTGGCTCCAGTCAGATATCCAGTAGTACAAATTAGCTTCAAGTTACACATACTGAACAAAAGAGGTTGAGCGAGCGAAGGGAGATGGGGAGGGGGAGGGGGGGGGAAGAAAAGAAAACATATTGAACACGCATGCAGGCTTATCAATGCCACCTTCAATGCTAACCTGCTTGGAGGAAAAGTAAAGAACAGGCAAGAATGAGCAGCCACGGATTGTTGAACTGTTACCAGCACCGCAATTTTCAGCCACATCTCAACAGTTTGGAAGGTTGGTTTTCCTTGTTTCTTTTTGTTCTGATGGTAACCCCACTACAACAGGCGTCCCAATGGGACTCCGAGCTACGCGTCCAATTCAGTTTCAACATTGGTACAAAACTCTGTTTGAACTATTAGAAAAAGAAAGAAAAACGCCACCAAGGCGCTACCTGGGCCAAGGAGCCTCCCCTGCAATCTAACAGCCTCCAGGTGTCACTTCCACCTCTAACGGCCGCCACCACGGCTGGCAGGAGACAACACAGTAATGCTGACAGAGCCTTGATGCAGTCCTGTTAGTGTCTTAAAGAACCTAAAAGCTGGCACCAGTAACATCCACAGACATTCACTCTTGCCTTTAAGAACTTTGAAACTGTGTAAAAAAAAAAACCAAAAAAAACCAAAAAAACAAAACAAAAAATAAACCCAAATAAAAATAAAGAAACCCAACAGGGCAGGAACCTAAATTCTGAGATCCAATGTAAAAGTCAGATTTGGTGGTTCTCAGAGTGACACTGAGGGTTTTTGTGGGGAGGGGGAAGGGTGGTCAGAGATGGGTTCTCTTGTTGGCCTTTGTGTCTCACTGGTTTTCATCTTCCACATCCTGCAGCGCTTCTTTATTCTGTTCTTCACCTACGGAAGCATTCAGAAGGAAGAAGTTAGCTTCTAAACGAGAGAGCTGAGGAAAGCCTTAACAAGCATCTGAGATTAATAGTTTCATGCATTTACACACTCGCTCACACTTGCATGAACGACACACACACTCTTAACAGCCAGATCAGGAGCAAAGCGCTTCCATGGACATGGAGCCTTGGAACCAACTGGTCACAGCGTAACTGCAGCCATCACAGCTCCGTGCTGCAAGGACAGACCATGAAGCACCAGCCCTGAGAGCTGCGGCTGCGTGTGATCAGCCCTGTTGTTGATCAGGAGATGAACAGCCAGGAATAAACAGCTGTAGGTCCACATCCTTTAATCACAGCAGACCTTCCTATGGAGCCTCATTCCTACCCCAGGGATTGCTGAGGACATCAACCAGCTGCCACAAACTGTGCACCAAAAACACTGAACAACACCCATGTGTTTTCACTCAACCTCAACAACTGCAACTGACCGCAGTCCAGTTTCCAATACTGCACTGTTGGCACATAAATGCCCTTCCCTGCTGCAAAACCCAACGTGACAAGAGATCCTGGGCTTGGGTTTATCAAGAATGATTTGTGGAAATTCCTGTGTGTGGAAATGCAGCTGGTTTGGACACATCCAACCAGGCTGCAACACGCAGTGCAATGGAAGCCCATTGAGAAGGGCTCAGGCAGGAGGTGTTCTGCTGTACTGCTGCTGCCCCGGGGAGGTGCATGCAATGCCTCCTGCACTGCTCTGCTACAACAGGGAGAGGTTACCGCACTGCAGATAGGGCCGCACTACAGGCACCATTCAGCCAACTGACAGGAAACTGAACAAATGCTTTCACAATTATCCCCAGCCAAGTGACACGGCACGGCCCTAAAGGCACGTAAACTGACACAGCACTGCCCTAAAGGCACATGAACTGACACAGCACTGCCCTAAAGGCACATGAACTGACACAGCACTGCCCTAAAGGCACGTGAACAAGAACTGTCCAAAACATAACTTGCAACTAAACACACTCAGATGAGAGGAATGACTTTCAGTACGTTATCAGAGCTCCTGCTCAGAGCACATCCAGGTTCACAATCACCACCAGGCAGGTGTTGGAGGAGCTGGCTTTGTGCTCCAGCAGGGGGTTGGACTAAATGATCTTCTGAGGTCCCTTCCAGCCCCAGACACTCTGTCAATGCAGGCTACACGGTGTCCAACAACATCATGATTTACATAGAGAACTACAGAAACAGCCTGTCTAACTGAAGAATGCCAAGACCCTAACCAAAGATGATTAGAAGATCTGAGCATGCTCTTGCCAATGCACTGAAGCAGATAGTCCTGTAACAGGCAACAGTGGAAGTACTTTTCATGCCTAAATAGTCTCAATATTCCACCCAGGAATGCAGCTCAATTCCCAAACACTGGGGTTATGCTGGAACTCAGTTACATGTATCAGACCTGAGCAACAGGTCAGAGATCAGAACATGGCTTAGGCCTGGAACGGAGCCCAAGATACAAGCAGTTTGTCAGCAGCAAAACAGTGAGAGAGGCAAGCATGATTAGTGGTCAGAGGAAAACTGACGCTGCAAAGCTCAGTGAGGCACGGCAAGGACTTACAAAGTAGACTTTTTAGGAAAAGAACAGTTGGACTTTCCTTTAGGAATCTATACGGCAGGAAAGAAGGGGAGAATAGGAATCATATGAAGATGACGTCACGAGCATTGAAGTAAACTAAACAGCTTGTTTGTGGCACGGTTCAGACTGGAACATGAAGTGAAAAGGGGCAGCAGCTGAATAAAGCTCCATTCCAGAACGTCATTGCGATCTATGCGACCGAGTCCAAAGGTGGGCAAAATGAGCACAAGGCTTTTCTTAAAGTCACCAGCAGCCCTCAGGAGGGCAGTAACAGTGAGCACTGTTCTGAATGCCACCATTAATGGCTGCCTGTGCTCAAAGGCTCTGGCCCATTTGGGGACACTGAGTTCTGGATGTAACTGCTTTGAATGCACTCAGTGCATCTACTGAATGCCATAAGGACAACACAGCCTTGCACCTACGTGTGCACACATCACTCAAACGTTGTATTCTTTGGGAACGTGAACTGCAGAACAGTTTGCTCTGTAATCACTGTCCTTCTGGAATGCATCATGAACAGTAACAATGCTGCTCTGAACAGGAACAACAAAACACTGGTTTTCTATGCTGCAGAACTAATGCTGATATGGGAAATCTGGATGGGGATTATGTGCAAAAGGCACGTAAAGAAACTCTGCAAACAGTCTCGTTAAATGCCTGTGGTATGCAATGAGATGTCAGGCAGCTCACGTCAAATAAAGGCTGCTTCTGGAAGATGTTCCAATGCTGCTGCCTCACATCAGCCACCCAGCCCTGTTAGCTGTGCTGAAGCTTCCTTCCCAGTGCAGCCACAGCAAGGGAGGCACCTTGCAGCACTGCAGTGTCAGAGCAGGGTCCACTCTGACCCACCCACACATAAGCCCAAAGAAATCGGGGTAACATTTTAACTGTAGCACCCACACGGTAACACACAGGAAGCCTGCGGTGCTACAGCTGCTTTCAGGGGGGACACAGGACTGGGAAGAGAAGCCCTCTGACCGCCCCCGTGTTGTAAGTCATGTCTTCAATGAGCACCATACAGCTTTTATTAAGTATCTGAAGTCAAGCTGGAATGTTTCAGACCTCTGAGTATTTAAGTGAGTAATACACTTCAAACAGGACTCACCTTCTTCTTTTACCTTAAGAGAAGAAAGAGCTTTTTTAAAAGCTTCATTCTAGAACAATTATTATTATTTTTTCAAACAAAAAAGCACAAATTCGCTCTTTCTGGATAAAGTTGAGTTTAAACTGCCAGTAAGTGAGACAAGGCAAACAAAGCAAATTACACCTGGCACTGGATGCCAAAGTCTAAGAGGAAACAGCCTCCTTAGAACACCAAATAACCATCAGATGCCGGTAAGGAGCACTCCCTGCCCATGCTGGGGACACACACAGCCTCTGCTCTGGCCATGCCCCCTATGGAGGCAGGAGCTGAACATCTGCTGGGAGTACTACAAGAAGGAAAAGCTTTTCAAACATCCAAATATCAGAAGTGACCTGAGAGGATGGAATCAGACCATCAGAATACTTCTCCTGCACTGGAAATTCACATCTGGTTCAAAGGGAGCAACATGAAAGCCACTAACGAAACAGGCTAATTAAGCCACTGCTTTTTACAGTGTTAATAATCTCACACCTTCAAGTGTGAAGCTGAAGAAGTTTCCTTGTTGGTGTTTTTACTGCTGCCATTCATGAGCTAAATATTTCTGAACGTGTTCTGGGCAGGAATGAGGAGACGCAGCAGTTCAGAGCTGAGCTCACTTACCATCACCCTGCATGTCTGAAGTCCATAGTGTCAGGTTATCACGTAACAACTGCATGATAAGTGTAGAGTCCTTATAGCTTTCTTCACTCAGCGTATCCAGTTCTGCAATAGCATCATCAAAAGCTGCTTTCGCCAACCTGTAAGCACAGAATAAATCCCATTGAACATAAATTAGGAAAGGGAATTCAGAAGCCTACACAGCGAACCTACTACTCAGTTCCCATGTTCTAGTTGGCTGTATGACAACCACAGCCTCTATCAGTCTTCAAAACTGACTACTTTGTGTGCCTAACAACAGTACTGACTCAACCTGTGTCTCCTTCAACATTACTACACCCTGCAGCACTGCTGTTTGCTAAAAGCTTTAAGGAAGCATCCACTGAACCTGCAGTGACAGGATTGAAACGCACCATTTGCCTTGTTCCTCGTTTTTATGCCCACACAAACTAAATCTCTGAAGACAGATGAGATCACAGCTCTGTAGATGTCACTCATTTCTGTGCCCATGACCTCTCACACGTTGTATAAGACTTGTGTAAGAGCCAACAGCAAGAGAGGCGAGCTGAGTTACCTCACACTTCTTGCAGGACACGGACATGCACAGAGTTAACGTGCAAGCTGCCAGGCTGCCATTGGTTCACTGATTCAAAGTTAATGCTATTCTGCTTCTCCAGTAATCTACCCTCAGATAAACAAATGCATGTGGGCTGAAAAGGAAAAGCTGAAAGCTATTAACATGACTTAACCTCAATCAAAGCAAAAAAAGCCAACCCAGTGTTTCTGAGTTAAAAGACATTACACCCAACTGGGGGTCACACTCAGCTTATTGAGCACTGACAGAAACCCCAACATCTTCTAAGTTACCTGCAGGCACGATCAGGAGAATTAAGAATTTCATAGTAGAATACAGAGAAGTTGAGGGCAAGTCCTAGGCGGATAGGATGTGTTGGTGGGAGTTCTGTCATTGCAATATCACTAGCAGCCTTGTAAGCCACCAAGCTGTTCTCTGCAGCCTCCTTCCTGTCATTTCCTGTGGCAAACTCAGCCAGATACCTATGGTAGTCCCCCTTCCTGCAAGCAAGAACAGAACAAGAACTCGTTAGTCCTTCCACACTCAGCCACAAAAACCGCTCAGTTCCAAAACATATTTCATACATTTACACAGTAAGGGATGTTACTGCTGAATTACTGTCCAAACAACAGTGCTTCACTACCTCAGTGAGTTTCAAACCACCAAGCAGGAAAAGGTTTGCATTTAATTTCTGTTGTTCTGGTACAGAAAGCACAGTATTGGCTTCCCCATTACCTACAGATGCAGCTGTACAAGTGTACCTCATCTAACAGTAAGTTTTGTTGAAGGTTTAAAAGTAACCCACAGTAGGGATACTTCAAATAGATGGGACCATTTACAGATAAAGATCCCTTCAAGACTGTATGGTCACAGCTCATACAGGCAAACACTAAAGCAGAGATGAGATCCCTGTATTATCTCAAAGGAAATGCACAACAGTCGTCAGAAGCTCCGACCATCTCATTCTGAACTGGCCTCGAGCTCCTGTTTGCCACTAACAGCCCAAGTGCAAACACAACGGGATGTTCACTGCACACATTGAACAACCCTCCTCTAGGAAGAAATTACTGGCCTTGACTGTGCAGAAAAACAACAACCATTTGTAGCTACTGTATTCTTGTTATCTATTCCAGCTACAGCGTGAAGTCCTCACCTCACATGGCAACACTTACATTTTGTAATAGAAAACCTTGGACTCGCCAGTGTTAGCTGCTGGAATGAGGTGTTTGTCCAGTACATCCAGAATGTCACAACAGATTAACTTCAGTTCAGTCTCAACCTAAAAAGAAAAATAACCACGATGAGGCAAAGTCAGCACTGAGACTAAAAGGCTGTTCCAAAAATAATATCAAACAGGTGACAAAAAAAATCCAAGGAGGGGGAAGATGAGAAAAAAAACAGAATAAAAGATTCAGCTGTTCACATGAAACAAAAACAGCACGGGGCAACCAGCTGGGACACAGGGAGGCGAGGACTGATGGATGATGAAACGCACAACCTAAGAATGGAATTGCAAATTCCCTGGAAAACATCTTGCTGGACAGTTACATTACGTCTGTCTCAGCATGTAATTCCTTACTGCAAGACTTGCACAACCAATGCCTCACATTTATGAGCCCGGAAGGCTGTCCTGAAGTGGTCATGGTGAAGGGGAACAATTTGAATGCAGTTAAGAGAGGTCGGCTCAACTCCATCTCACCCTTGGGGTTAAGCTACACATTCACAACAGGCTTTCACTGCCCACCTGGGACACAGAGAGCCCTGCAACACACAGAGCCCTACAACACAAATCCTGTAACAACAGATCAAAAATGGCACAGACAGAAGAAAAAAGATACAAAGTTCAGAAGCAGGCAATAAAACAAGCAAAGCACAGCAGAAACCATTCATATTAACAGCAAGGTCAGCAACAAAGGAAAGCCAATATACAAAAGTCTTATATGAGACTTTAATGGCCATGGTTGGAAATGGTCACATCACTTTTCCTTCCTGATTTAGAACATAAAACAAGGGTTATAAGGTTGGTTTCTACCATAGGAAATGTCACACCTGAAAGCAAAGAAGTGAAGCACCTTCAAGAAAAACAACCTAAAAACTGTCTTTGCACATCAGCATTGCCCACAACAGGTTTGTTCCCGGCATTCCTCATTACTCACAGTAGGAAGGGTTGGCAAAGTGCACAGCAACCCACTGCTGCTCTCTCACAATTTAGCATTAACTTGCATAGTAACAGCTAGAGACAAATTCAGCTCAAACCACTGTCAGGTTCCATACAGCAGAGGTTTTCAAAGGAAGGCACCAACACCAGCTTCAACGAACCAGGAGCTGCACATCTCACACCACAGGGCAGCCCCGTCAGCTCAGTGCCCTTCTCCACCCATGCAGTTTTCTTTCACATAACGATGCTCTTACTGTGCAAAATCACTACAGAGCTCCCAGACCATCGCTGCCTGTACCCACCCCCAGCCTCAAGAGCTGTAAAGCTGCAGATCTAAAAGAAGTTAAAACTGGCACATTCCAATTTGCACCAAGTTACTGAACAGACACGGAAAAGCTCCTTCAGGTAAATTCATCTACGGTAAATGTCATACACAAACAATGTTGGGATGCCCTAACGTTCAGGTGGGGAGTTAAATGCTATACTTAATGCTTAAGGAAGTTGCTGAAATATGGTCACTTGAAGTATCTACTTCATATATTCTTGTGCTACAAAAGCTATAAAACCTTTGCCAGCAGTCAGTTCCTGCAAACTTCTTTCCTCTTGATCCTCTTTCTCAATGACTTCTTTTGCAGAGAGATCTTCAGCAAAACTGCAAAGAATTAAATCAGTTTCTGATCTTCTTTTGTTAAACCATACATGTACAAAGTTCCATTTCATCTCAGACCTTTTTCAGCTGCGTTTCAAGGATCACTCACACGAGTTACCAGAGATCAGCTGCTGACCAGGGCAATGTACATACCCTGATCAGGCTTTAAACTTAGAAGCTTTCATACAAACTGAGTTAAGAACAAAAAGAAAACGATACCTCCCCCAAACCCCCCACCCCCCTCCCAAATCCTAAGAGGTCTTTTGCAAAAAAGATCTTCTCTCAACAGACCGGATCACTGAGCTCTGCAAAGCCAGTGCAGGAGCCCACACTAAGCCTGTTCCGAGCACTTGGAACAGGTAGTTTTACTGCTCAAAATACAACACACAGAACTACAGGCTCTGACTGGCAAGGAGAGATGGCTCATCCCAGTACATGAGCAGTCACAATCCACTGTGCATCTCTGTTTTAGTAGCAGTGCTGGATTAAGCAGATTTCAGATTGTGTTCTCAGCTCTGCAGGTACAGAACCCTGTAACCACCTGGTGGCTACAACAAAGAAACTGACTGGAAGCCACCAGGTGGTCAAGGCCTGTACTAATTCCTTGCCCCAGTTCAGTATTTAGCCCACAGAAGAGCTGTGCCTCATAACTGGGATGCAACATGAAACCAATGCAATCGGCAGCAGCTTTGAAGCCTGTGAGCTACCTTCCTCCTTGTGCCCCTGAAAAATGAAGAGGGCATTAACACACAGCCTGATGTGATGCATGAAGAGGTGAAGGTAGCCTGGCAGCTTCCCACAAGCCCAGCTTGTTAAGCGCAAGCACTAGAAAAACATGTAAATACAGACCTTAAGGGGAAGGTGAATACTTGTCCTATGCTATTAGTGAAGGGATTTGCTCTTAGAGCAAGGACGTGAGCTGCATCATCTGCAAATGAACACTGCTTCATCCGCTCAAGGACAAGCTGAGAAAGCCTGTGTTCTCATCCACAGAGATGCAGTGGAGCCAGGAGCTCTGCTTCTGCACATCCACATGGCCACACATCCAAAAAAAAGCAGGAATCACATAGGCAGCATTTTTTCCACATGGTTACGATGTGCTCTGCTACATCTGTCTTAACATCTCACACCATCACCCCTTGAGATCTTCCCCAAGTCACACTGGCAAGGAACTTAAAGTCTGTGGAGTTTGAACCCAACCAAAGTGTTAAATTGGAACAAATACCAATACAGACAAAAAACATCCATCGCTTGCACACAAACTACATCTCTCATTTCAACTCAAGCAGCAATTTCTAGCTGTGCAAGCCCACTGCTGGTTCTGCTGACAGGGGAGGATTTCTCCACTGGCAACGCTCCTCTCCACTCCGCAGGACCTTAAACTTGGCCTGTCCACCCCCAAAAAAAGCACTTTTCTCCCCTTCTCCTTCCCCAGAGTCTCACAAGGATGGGAAGGATCTCTTAACAAGATTCAGCTCAAAATCAGGAATGCAGCAACAGCACGTATTTGTCAACATGGCAGGTAGTAAGCAAAGTAACCCCAACTCTCCAGACCTTATCTGCTCCCCCAGGCACCAAGTACAACAGCAGGGCAGTTCTGCAGCAAAAGAGAAGCTGAACCCAAACCTCTGTGTATGTTCTTTAGGCCCTTACTGCTCAAATTCTGCCTTGACAATCCAATTAATGCTCTCCACATATCAAATAGTCTTCCAGTAGCTACAAACAGAACTCAGCCTTCAGCTACAGTCAACAGCATGAGCCTCTTGGAGCACTCAGGCAGACACATCTACTCTTTCTTCAGCATGGAAATGCACTCCTGTGCTCCCCACAGCATCCTTAAAGCTCACAGCACCCAGAAGGACCTGAGATGGCTCTTCCCTTGAAGAATTTAACAGCTGAAAGTACTGTTGTACAGCAGTGCATGGCCTGTACATTTATCTCAATACACTACTCTGAGGAGTGTATGTGTGTATAGTTCTTGCTCACCAGTCTGTTCTGCACAGCACTTTCTTGCTTTAAAAAGAGATGCAGAACAATGTTTTTTCATTGTCTCTGGAAGGACTGTAAAAAGTCTTTTCACTATTAAAGGATCTCTGGAAAAGACAGTAACTGCCCACAAAATGCTAAGCAATAAAACCCGAAAGCATGAAGTTTAAGACAAATGATACTGTCTTAATTTATATGCTCTACTAGGAAGATTTTAGATACCCATCAAGAAATGGTATTTGGGACTGTATGTAACTGGCAGAGCTGCACCCCATGAACACGCCAGCATAAAATTAGAAACTCAGAACTTGAACAATTCCACGGAGCAAACAAAATGCTATGAGTCAAAAGAAAACAGTCCAGAGCCATTCTTCAGAAAAGAGTTCCAAGCCAACACAGTTTCCATTGGCAGCATATGAATCAGTGCCAGGTAGTTAAAAGAGACACTCCACTGTTTCTCTGGGAATGAAGATGGGAACCGTGGAGGCACTTATCCTGCAGTGATGGATCTGAAGTCTCTGCAGAAAAGGACTTCAGTTCTACATGAGTGTCTGCTCCACATTAAACCATCACTTAAGGAGGCCAGGGTTGGGGGGGGGAAGGGGGGAAACAGCTCACTGTTCTAATAGCCAACAGTTTCATTAGCCCTCACTGATGAAAGGCTCAGCTCACTCCAAGTTCTCCATTTTAGGTAAAGCTGCACAGGCTGACTAGACTCACCATTCAGTTATTTCCATCTATTCTTCCCCCCTTTCTGAAGGGAGAAAATAGCAAGGCCCTACAGCTCATTACACATCCAAGTTTCACAGTTGAGATGTCCAGAATATCTTAATATTCCCTGTTCCTATAAACACAGGAGTGCTTAAGCTTAAGGGTAGCAAACCCAGAGTCCAGATCTTCCTAGCTAAATGGCACTACGCTGCAGCACCAACTACATCTTACCATTTGCCGATATTCCCGAATCATTTTTAATTTATCTTCTCCTCCTTTGTTTTCTTCTTTCTGTTCAATGCTGCTGATTATTCTCCAGGAAGCTCTTCTGGCTCCAATCACGTTTTTATATGCAACAGAAAGCAGGTTTCTTTCTTCCACTGTCAACTCCACGTCCATTCCAGCAACTTTCTTCATTGATTCAACCATTTCTAGGAAGAAAAGGTCATGCAGTTATTCTCAACATTAAAGCATCTTTCAAACCATTCACGAGTAGCAGCACATTAATGATAACTTGTCAAAATAGGCTCCCTCCTCCTTTCATCCAGTTACACCTTGCTTTTTATAGAGGAATGCTCCAAACAAGTCAGTGAGCACATACACAAAGAACTACCTGATGCTCTTTTAAACACATTTGACAGGGGTACCCAAAAACATTCAAGACAGTTTGAGACACAAACAAAACCAGTTTAACAGAAGGATTCCATAGAAGCAAGGCAGAAAGAACACTGCTGTTAGGGAAGGTAGTTTAAGTTCCATGAGGAAACCACCAGAAGAAAAATTAACTGCTTAGAGAAGTGACAGGAGAGTCCTCCTGAGGATAAGCAGAGCAGCACCACCCAGCCATGCCAAGCAACTATTTGCACTGGAAAAATAACACAGTAAATGTAATTTGTATTTATAGCTTAAACCGTTTAGAAAAGACTCCCAAACCTCAGGTGAAAAAAAGGATTACTAAATACAGCTTTTCTATGTCCAAGTGAAAGTAAAAACCTGAATTACTTAAGAGAGGCTTTAATCCTTTCATTACCCCCATCACATTATGATTTCCTATAACAGAAAAATAAAGGCTGAAATTATTACATATATGCTAAAAGAGCCTAGTCTGAGACACCCAGAAGCCCTAAGTTACCTCCTGCTAACAAGTGCTTCAGTTCATTCAACCTTTACCTTTCAGCTTCTAGAGCAGATGAGAACCCCACAGACAGGAAAGCCATTAACAAGTAAGACTGAGCCCCCTGCAGCACCCTAACCCTATCTACCTCACATCCTCATCCTCCCCTACCCCCAAACCTTCACATGTTCTGCTGTATAATGGCAGTAAGAAAGAAGATGCAAGTGAATCTGAATTGTCATTCCCTTCCCCCATCAGGTGCCCAAACTCATCACCTTGGCAGGAAAGAAGCCATTTCAGTAATAGAACTACAGCCTCAATTTTCTCCCTTGCAGGAATGGTGTTATCAGTCTCCAGCAGGTTGCCACATATGCAGGACAATTTAATAGCAGCTCTGTTCTCATCGGGAGTAAAAAACAGCCCTGCCTCTACCAGTACATTCTGCTGCTCCAGCTCATGAAGTAACAAGAAGTGATACTAGGGTAAGTGTTTTCCACACCCTACAGTTTTAAAATGAATTCTTTTTGATGAAGATTGCAGAAAGTCATCTTAAACTGCTCTTTAAATATACTTAACATAAGTACACAGTCTCATAATTTAAACTATCTAACTTAAAAGCAGCTATATAGTTACAGCAACTTAAACAGTGCGTGCTCTAGGATTTCCTTCCTAAAGAGTGACCCTACCATCTATTCAAATCACCTCAAAACTTTCATCTTTTTTCCTTCAATCATGAGTTATGCTCTCGGATTTTGATGTTCCTTACACAGCAGGGGTACATTTAAGGCAGTCTGCCTGCCAGTGTTTGCTCTTGTGAAGGACAATGAACACGAATGAAGACTCGCAGTCCCTGCTAGTTGGATATCTCTGCCAAGCTCCAGCAAGAACCATAAGGCTTGTATTTGAGCTTAATGTTTAACTGCCCTCAGATAAGAAAAGTAATTGAAACTGTGCCGCAGCTTCAGCGATGAACCTGTAGCTGTGACTGCACAGCCCTCCTTTCACTTGTTAGTCATATGAGCTCATGAGCTGAAGAAATACCCCCTAGAAAGTAATGCAGATAACAGAGGAGGCGGTGATGCTGTGCTCTTCATCTTTCATGCTCATTTCCAGGCACTTACCATCACTCTGAAGATCTTTGTTCTGAACGTGACCGCTACCCTTTACCCAAGCACGTACTGTCTGAACCTTTGCATCTCTTTGTACATCACTGTGACATACGTAGGTAATTAAGCACAGAGGTAAGTAACACGTACAGCAAGTTTCTGGGCTCCTACATCCTTGAAAAAGGACCAGGAAATCACACCTGTATGTTCACCAATTGGAAAAAAGCAGCCTTATTCTAGACCAAGAAATATTCCATACAAAGACACACACCCACAAGCAGAACAAGTATTTTATATTCTAGGTGCAGCTTCAGCTGTCTGGAAGATCCTACGCAGATGAAAAGCTTGGAGACAGTTGATGATAAAGTACAAGTCTCAGATTACATCTCAGTAAGAAGGATTATGGCAGCAATGATAAACCTCTGCACACCTCATCTGGAGATGTTAATGCTGCATTACAGAAGCAGCAGCATTACATGGATTCAAAAAGAGCTTGTAATTAAGTGGTTAAGTTCCAGCCTTGTGGCTGTCACCTTATTATGCCACTGTCACATCATGCCACAATCAGATCAGGAAATCCCCGACGTATGAATTGAGAAGATAGGTGAATATTCTGGACATCTACAGACTTCTACCCTTCCCCAGGCCTCTGCCATGGGCTGTTTTTGAGAAGTATTACAACAAATGAACATTTGACTGAGCAGGTTAATACCATCTATGTATTTCATGGGGGAAGAAAAAGCATTTCAGTGAGACACAACACGGCCTATACTTCCACAACAGTCCAACAAAACCTATTAGCTATGCCAGGATGATGGCTGGCTCCTGCTGCTGCTGCTGACTGACCTGCAACCACGTGGAAGACACACAGGGACACAGCCACAGCCTGTGCAGCACAAAGGAATAGACAGGGGCTGCTACACTGAGGGCTACTACTACACTGAGGGTGTGCCTTGGGGCTAGGCCTGAGTTTGGAGTGCCTGCAAATCACAATGAAGCTTTCTAAATCCCTTAAGCATAACTATAGGTTTTCCACCTTTTCCAAAAGGTAGAGGAACAGCCAAAACTAAACTTTTAAATGCTCAGGGTGTATCCATGTCTTTAAAAATAGATATATTAAGTCAAAGGAATTGATCTAAAACACAGTTCCTTGAAAGCACAACCGGGGAAAAAAGAACAATACAATGCAGTACTGTAGTTCTATGGGTGGACTGCAATCCATCACAAAGCAGAGAAGCCTCCAGAACAGACAAGGCTTGTGCAAGAAATGGAGCCATTTGCTTTAAATGCTAATGGACCCATACAAAGCCACAAAGTTAATTTACTGTGCACTAAAAAGTAATGGGGGAAGTTTACAAGTGTTGAGAAGCACAGCACTGATAACCATCTATTAGGGCACAAGTGATGAGGAAACAGAGAACAAAAGAACAAAAGAATGAATGGCTCCTTATCAGGAGGGGGAAAAAAAGACACTCCAGGTATTTTCTGTTCCTCAAACTCCAGAAACCTGAACAATCCAGGATCCGGAGCATCCCTTTGTAAGGGAGAGCAGCAGCCAAAACACTACGCGGTTTCTAGAAGAAATACAAGCTTTTCCAAAACAGAAACCAACATTTAACAGCAGATTAGGAAGGAGAATCACTGCATATCAAACAACACCAGAACCGACATGGCAGCTTTATCATTTATGCTATTCGGACTGAAAATGGAAGTCTAGGTCAGTGATTTATAGAAGCGACAACAGAAACCACTTGGCATTTGCCAAGGCACCTCATCAGAGGATCTTTAAGGAATCCTACTGCTATCAGATACAGATCAGATCCTCTCTTGAATGGACACCTGGATGAAAGAGAGCTAATGGGGTATGAATATAGGCTCAGTGTTCAAAGCAGAGTAAGGTCACCAGTGGAACCGCACAGTGATCAGTGCTAGGAAGCACGCTAGCATTTGTAAGTGATACCGAATAAAAGAAAGAGTATTCAATACTAATTTAGTAGTCACAGCAAATTGCTAAGAGCAATAAAGACCAAAGAGAGCAGGAGAAATAATGGCACACGTTTTAGCTATTAAATGACGTGTACCCATGAGAACTACAGCCCAGAGATTCCATTCTCTCCAGCCGTGCAGCCCTCTGATCCATGTGATATCAGCAGGCACCATCCTATTCACTGCAACCATCAGCCCCAAATCCAAGCCAAAAGAAACCAAGGTCTTAACTGTTGGTGCACCCCAGACAATTCCAGCATTTGACTGTATGACTGAACCACACAGTTCTACAAAGCACGCTCCCACTTTAATGCTATTGAAGAAATAGATGATCGAGACCAAATAATTCAAGTAACAGTTGCATTTTCTGCACAATCAATCCAACCAACACGATTTCTAAGTCATTTCTACATCCTCAAGAAGATGTATTTTCCTAAAAGACAGAGGACTTCTAATAACAAAAGAGTCAGTTTGAAAGCACAAACACAAGGACTGAGTCTCATCATACATTTCGGTTTGACTGAGATCTGCTACTTAAGAGTCTCCTAATACAAGAACTTGAGTAAGTTAATGGACACTAACCCAGTATGTGGGATTCCTGCAGAGCACCGAGCCATCCAAGTTTGGATGCTCAACACTTCTGGGATCTCAGAAGTTTCAAGGAGCAAATTATCAAAGGTCTCTCACACAACTCTGCTGGGCAGAGGGGAATTACACCCCTCAGATGCATTTACATTATTTACTTGAAAGAGGACCACTGCAAACTGAAAATTTTGAGCAACTTAATCATTCATCTATCTCACAAGTGAGAATTTGATTCTTCATCAAGCTGTAATTGCAAGTCCTGCTACTGTGAGCCAACTCTTTCTACAAGGAGATTGTAGATCCACACCTTATTGCCTTCAGAGGGAAGGATTGTTTCTCTGGCAATGAGTTAATAGCAACACAGGAGTTACATGTTGACTTGCTGTACTGGGAAATCAGGAGAGCTGTCAATTATCTTCTTCCCAGCTGTAAACAGAGCTATTATCCTCACCTGCTACACCCTGGGTAAACTTCCAATTATGTATTTCAAGATGTGTGGCACAAAACTGCTAGCAGGACTGAAGCACCCACAGGATTCACCCAGAGCTTACCTTCTATCCTAGCATGCTTCTCAACTGATGAGAAGAAAGGTGCTACCTAGCTTCTGCAACGGAGAGTTAGTTTTGACATTCAGCAGTCCGTGACAACGCAGATACATACAATCTCTTGATGTGAAAAAGTAACAAGTTAGTGATTTCATAAACCAATGCAATCTTAACTACTCCAGTTGTTTCCCAGAAAAGACGTTTTATATCTATT
Organism: Excalfactoria chinensis; assembly: GCF_039878825.1. Classification (NCBI taxonomy): domain Eukaryota; kingdom Metazoa; phylum Chordata; class Aves; order Galliformes; family Phasianidae; genus Excalfactoria; species Excalfactoria chinensis. Next base: position 4,105,499 of record NC_092843.1, on the reverse strand, counting down.
ACGCAATTGGTAACCATCTTTGAAGGAACTCAAAGGGTTTTCACACAGGGTGGTGACGCACTGAACAGGTTGCCCAAGGAGGCTGTGGATGCCCCATCCCTGCAGGCATTAGAGACCAGGCTGGATGTGGCTCTGAGCAGCCTGGGCTGGTGGTTGGTGACCTGCACATAGCAGGGGGTTGGAACTGGATGAGCACTGTGGGCCTTCCCAACCCAGGTCATTCAGTGATTCTATGAAGTGCAGGGAAATGTGATGTTTTTCCTGAAGTACGATTTGTCACAAAGCTTACTCTAATACAAGTAGGCTGCCCGTCATTTTGTGATCTGTCACGACACGCCCAGGTAGATCTGTACAGATAGACACCCAAATCTCTTACTATCTCTAGGGATCACAGCTTAAACATTACTTACACTGCAGAGGTACCTAAGAAAGTTGTCCTCTTAATCTGGGCCAATATACCAAGGGCTGTACAGACACAGAACTAGATTCCCAACAACTGGCAGGCACAGCCTGCAAGGCTTCAGAACTTAAGTGGGTCATGTAACTAAAAAAAAACCAAAAAACTTGTTAGATGCCTACCTTAGAAGCAGCCTCACATGCCACGGACCACGGCTGTTCTAACCACACAGCACGCTGAGTCCCACTGAGAAAGATGTGGCAGAACGTAACACTATCCTAACATTCAACATCAAAAATTGTCATTTTACATTCATATTCAAGTCACAGAACAGGTTGCTATTCCAGCATATTTGTAGCCAGTACTTACCATCAGTAGTATCTGAAGTTATTAACTATTACCTTACCATCACGTATCTCAAAGGTAAAACTAAAGAACAAAACTAAGCATCACTTCCCCACAGCATTTCATTCACACTGAGTAGCCTCAGCACTTACTTTCATGTAAGTGAGAACAAAATATACTCCTCACTTTTTAATTGCTTCCAGCTGAACAAGAATACAGAATTAGATGCTAAACCTGCACCTACAGTATTTATTTTTCCAGGCCAGGGACACGATAAAGAAGGAGAGCTTTGGAACAGCCAGGAGAATTAAGGGATGCACCTTAAATTTGTTGATTCAACTCCATGCCAACACATTCTGCAAGTCTGAGTCCCACAATATTGCTTTAAAGATAAGAACACTAAGATTATCATTACCTCCTCAGTGAGGATGGTCCCATTACCACTCAAAAGCCACACAGAAACCCTCTAAATTCTGACCTAGGCAATTCATTCCTCAAACATCCATGGGAGCATTGGGATGGAAAGCCCACTGACTGCCTTTGTGTGGCATTTCTATCTCTATCAACCCTTTTTTTTTGGTCAGGAAATCAGGCTGTGCTGCAGATTTCTATGATAATGGGAAGGTCTGATTACTTTCCAATGAAGTGATTTACCATTCATCTAGGAAAGCAGCAGGCAGTTATACCTCAAAAGCTCCCAAGGATGAGGTATCCCCCAAACATCCTTAGCTTGGAGCTCCATTCAAACCACAGCCAATGCTCACCCCTGCGCTGAGGCTCATCTATACCAGGTGGACAAACCCTCCCACTCCACACACACACCCAACTCCTGCAATACTGCTGGATTTGTGGTCTTTGTGGAAGATGGCAGCAAGGAGAACAATGCACCTTCCCACCCCACACTCCTAAGGAGACAAAAAACCAAAAACACCCCAAACCTACAACCCCTCCTCAACCACTTGTACCCACAGATGTTGCACTCCTACTATGAGCTGCATCTTACTTGAAGGGGTGGGCACAAATCACCCCACAAAAACCTGGTTTGGGGGATATTTTTTCCCCTATAAGTCCCTACAGTTAAAACAAGGAGACTATCTGGTTGCCGTCACTCAGTGGGATTCTTATTCCTACCCCATTTCTACCAGAACATTCACTGCAGATGGTCTTAATTACTGCTTCGTTTTAGTTTCTCTTTTCCTCCCCCAAAAGGTGTATGTATTTCTCAGCCGTTTTGGAATCCCGTTATCAGAAGTTTTCTAGGCAGTAACTCAGAGAACAAAGCCTAATTCTCACCAGCTGACTTCCCTGCTCTGGGAAAACCGTGACCAATGAAAGGACCCAAAGCATCTCCCCACTGCTAAATGAAACCTAACTGGACTCCCACCCTTTACACACACTGGCGTTTCTTCCGCTTGAAATGCAGAAACACGAGTCTAAGGGCAGAAATAACAACCCCAGATGATTAACACCATTGAGAAAATTAAAGGCCTTTCCTACTATAGGCAAGAAAAGCACCTTGAAGGGAACAGTCACACGGCAGACATTTTGGGGGCAAGAAATACCATCCAGGACTGCCAGCTCCTTCCCACCGCCCCTTTTTTTCCCCAGATATAAAGGGATCAGGCACGGAGCCCTTATTTCATAAGGCAAACGAAGAGGGGGGGAAAAAAAGAGACCAAGTGGAAATGTAAAATGGTCTGCAATGATTTCCAGCATGTAATGAAAGCATGTGTTCTTCCTTCAGGTAATGACGGGCAGCGCCAGACGGCTGCAGGGCGAGAGCCGTGCCTCCAACGGAAAGCGAAGGGAGAGAAAGAGAAGCGCCATCCCGCTCCCTCGGGCCCCTCCGGCATCGCCCCCCGAGGGCCGGCACGAACCTTCCGGAGAGCGCGGGGCGTTGTCTGCGGCGAACCAACCTCAGCCCCACAGCGCCGAGCTCCGCGGGGCCGCGGCCGGAGGGAAGCGCAGCCCGGGCCGGAAGGAGCCGCCCGGCACCGCCACAGCCGCCCGCACGGCGCGGGGCGGCGGGGTCTCTTTGTCGGACCCCCGAGGCGGGGGCGGCTCCCCCTTCCCCCCCCAGGACTCGCCCTTCGCGGCCGCCATTTTATTCCCGGCTTCTGCCGCCACCGCCCCCCGAAGCGGGCCACGCCCAGGCCGCGGCCGCCCGCTCATTCAGGGCCCCCCATCCCCGGTTCCGCGGCCCTTGGGGCGCTCCCCGTCGCCATTTTGTCGGCGCCCCCCTCCTCCGCCCCTGCCCCCCCCACCCCCGCCCAGCCGCCATTTTGTGGCCGCTCCCTCCCTCTCCCCTTGGCCTTGCACGGCCTTCCCGGCCGGCGCTCACCATCGTAGCGCTCAGCCTGCTCGGCCAACTTAGCCTGATAGACGAGGTCCTCCCGATCGTCCATATCCTGCAGGCGGAGTGGCGTCGGGGAGCGTACGGGGCGGATGGAAGCCGATGGGTCTGGGGGGCTCAGCAGCTACCAGCTCGCTGCTCTCCGGGCAAATATGGCGGCAGCACCTCCTCCCGCTGCATCCGGGCACTTCCACAACCGCGCGCATGCGCCCTCCGGCTTCCCATAGCAACGGCGGCTCCTTAGCAACGGGCGGGAGGCGGCCGGGCCGGGGTTGGCGGTGCGGCCATTTGCTCTTGACCGGCGGCCGTGGATCAGCAGCCGAGAGGGGCGCCGCCGCCGCCGCGCTGTGGAGGCGAAGGGCCGCGGTGCGGAGCCGCTGGGGGTTGGGGTTGGGGTTGGGGTTGGGGGTGCTGGCAGGGAGCCTTGTTCGCGTGTGAAGGAGCCGGGAGCCGCACGGCCGGGTGAGGGTGGGGGTGGGGGTGGGGGGCGGATCGGAGAGGCCGGCTTTTCCTTCAGTCTGGCTGCGTCTTTCTCCCTTCCTCTCAGCTATGGTGCATTCAAACTACCGCGGCCTTTCCCTGCGCTTTCGTACAAAGCGCTGGATGCGTTCCGGGTGTAAGAATTGCCTTTAGAAAGGCGGGCTGTGTGACTGGGGCTCCGCGGGGCTGCGATCACTGACAGCGCTGAGGGGCTGGAACTGGAACGTGAGCGGAATGTGGCATGAATTCCTCACAGCCGGCCCGAAATCCATGGAGCAGGCATTGAAATGATTGCGATAACAGCCCCGTTTCCCAAATCAAAGCAAAACAAGAGTGATTCTGCTCGGCTGAGATAAACGTGAGGTTTGCTCGGGGTGGGTATGAGCTCGTATCCACTATGAACAGGCTCGTATCTCTTTTTCCAGTGTCTCCTTGGATGGATGGGCTGAAGGCTCTCGGCCTTCCTGAGGTGTGAAAGCCCACAAAGGCCTTTGCAGCTTCAGATACCAGCAGACAGAGCAGTCCCCGGCACCTCTTGGACAGTGCTGAGTATCCATTTGCTGTTTTATGTTGTGCCTGCTGATCAAAGGCACAGTTTTAACCATCGGTTTATTGTCTCCTGGTTCATTTCATTGCATTATTTCAAGTTAACGAAGACTTCAGGTTGTGTAAAACTGACAATTGTATGGCTTGCTTGTGGATATACCTAAAATATTACAATGATTTTTATAGCATTTTAGACGCCATACAGGAAATCACAAAGATATTGACGTGTCTGGACTGAGGTGAAAATTAGGTATCAGGTCCAGGAAAAAAAGAACAAACACCAAAACTATTTCCAACCTGAAGGAAATATGATCAGAAAATGTGGATTTGGTTGAAATTGGGGATCATGACAGACCTTTGCCTCTGAATTGTCCTTAAGGACATAGTGCAATTACCAAGGATACGGGCAGGCATCCAGAAAATCCCAGTGGTTTACAGTGTATTTGTGTAACATTGTACAACTTAAAATCACCTCTGCCCTTCATAAATCTTAACTAAAAAAGCCTATTTTCTCAGCAGCTAAGACTTAGTTTTGTGTGGGACCGTACACGATCAATTAGACTTGCCTCAATGTAGGGACTTGATCCTCAATTTCCTGATGCAATCCTTGCCTTGTCCTTTGCACCCACAACATTTACACAAATTGATTGGACTGCTACTGCAACAGAATGTCACCACTGCAAGGAGGAGCAAGAGAACTCTGCTTAAAGCCTGCATGACACAGCCACAGAGATTTGCAAATACCAATACTGAGGTAGGTGAGCAAGGAGTAAAGCTGAGGGCAGTGCTTCTGCCTGTGGAAATGTACTATACGAGGCTGATGTGCTTATTGTGTGGACAGGAAAATTGGCATCTCAGTATAGTTAAGTGCAAAGTCCCACTCGAGGACTCCACTAGACAGTACTGATGAGGAAAGTTATGTGTAGTAACCTGCCAACTGAATACCAATTAACTGAGTGCTTTAATTGTAATGTGGTGAAAGAAAACAAATGCCATTGTTGAACTTAGCAGCAAGAAAGGATTACTGACATCAAGACTCCTCCCTGCCTACTCCCAGAACCAACATACAGTGTAGTAAAGTGTTTTAATTGGGAGTATAAAATATGGCCTATTCTATGCAGCGAGGGCCTTGTGAGCTAAAGAGCACCCCCAGAAGGCCAAATAGTTCTCCCTCTCCCCCTGGACTTAGGGAACTCAGATAGTTACAGCCATTCACCTTGCTTGAAAAGGGCTGTTTTCTGGTTGATAACTTCTTTTAGTCATCTTGTCTTCTTTCTGCAGGTGTTGGGTTTAATTGTTTTAACATAAACGCGCTCAGTTAAAAAATGGGACTTAACAGCACTTCTGTTTCTATAGTCTTAAACACAAGTATTACAATGACAGCCGATTGAGAATGACACCAAGCCAAAGTTTTGGCTATACTTTTATTTACTTCACATACTATGAACATATACATTACATGCTACAAAAAAAAAAAAAAATAATTAAAAAAAAAAAAGACTTTTAACTGTCAAGAAAGTGGATAGTGTTATAATACAATGGCACATGTTCATATTCTTCTTCAAACTGGTTTGGTTAGAATCCTTCCCCAAAACCATTAACAAAACTGAAGTGTTTTATTCTTAAGATGATTAGAAATATTTGCATTATTAACAAATACAATTCAAACAAGATTAACAAGATTTAACCAGGTCAAATATTAGTAAAAAGGCTGGGGTTTACCAAAATGAAATCTATATTAAAAAAACACAGCAGCCAGTTGTACTTTTAGTGTGATATAATGTGTAAATGCACCAGAAGAACACAGTGTAACTGAGCATCCTGCTTTCAAGGTGTATTTCCAGAAATGATTATTCTAGTTCTAACACCTGCCTATGCACAACAGAGCAAAACCACAGTCAGAGACAAAAGATTGTGACCAACGTTCTTCGCAATGATTCTTTGCACGCATTGGGAAGAAGGGAGGGAACAAACAGAAGAGGATAAACAAAGGCCACAGAGGGTTTAATCTACATGATCATAGCTCGGTAAGTTGAAATGTCTATTTTGCACAAATGCAAACATTAATTTCTATCACCTACGGGAAAAAAAAACACGCATTTCACCTTAGAACCGAATAGTAGAAAACAGCTGCATGGATGTATTGGTTGACTAAGAAAAACTGCTTGACAAGAACTTAGGATTCTACTGCAACAGCAGCTATTAAGACTCCTCTGGTTCCATTTTTTGCTCTTTCAAAGCGTACAAATATTTGCAATTTATACAGTCTTCACAAAAACACATCTACAAACTTTGCAGGGTATCTGCTAGTTAACAACTCCATTGATGTCTTTCGTATCAAAAAGGAGAGGTTTGCATCATAAAATTCAGGAAGGAAAAAGGTTATTTTGCTACCTTAAAATACCTGCTGGTTGGAAAGGGATAAACGTATGGGCTTTAATTAATTGCAACTGGAAAAAGAAACGCTTCGGAACAAACTGTGTCACTCTAAGCACAGTTTGTTGTGCCACTTCTCTAAAACCTGAAGTCTTAGCGTATATGGGCAACTGATCAGCTCAGTGTTAAGCCTGCATTAGAATGTAGTTAGTGAAAAATCAGTGGCAACGAACAGTAAAGACCAGAGGAAAAATACAGCTTAGCCTTAAATAGACCAATTTGTTCCTGACCCTTGAGTTAGGCTCTGAACTTCTCTCCTCAATGGAGGCTGAATACAGAGCTAGAAGCGATCTCACCATCAGAGCAGGGGATCACCCTGACCAGAAGCACCATCCAAGCTAGAATAGCACTGCAATTCGTTCCTTACTGTTACTCTGTCACTGTTATAACAACAGTCATTTTGCTAATAATCTTTAGTACTGCTTAAGGGATCGGTAACAGAAAAATACAATTAATGTACATTGGCATTAGTTTACAGAATGATCGGGTGCCCGTTACCTGAAAATCAGACTTGCTAATGAATTAGTTCTGAAGGAAAGCAACTAGTACTTAAATATAACAAATATTAACGTTTCCAGCATGTTAACACAGTTCTGAGGTAAAGTGTTACCAGTATTCTGTCTGCTGGGTCGGTGCCTTGCAGCAATGGCATTTGCAGTGGGAAAACTGGCCCTGGCAGCATTTACAGCCAATGAGACGTTCTAGTCTCACATGGTTTGTATCAACCATCTTCAGTTTGATACTACTTAGAAACAGCTGTTCTGCGTGGGTTATAACTTAGTCAAAGTTACAGAATTGGTTTGCTTGGTCACTAGAGTGCTGTATTTGGAAAACAATCCAGGGTACAGACAAGGGTTCTTTACTTCAGTGTTTAATTGCAGTTTACAAAACTTACTGGATCCATTCTGATTTATGTTAGAGAAAACCAGATAATCAGAAGAACAGGTTTAGAAAATAACGAACAAAACCAACAAGCAGTGCATGATACCAACTATCCAATGCACTGATCTGCACTGTGAGCTCTGAAGCCATAGTGACTCTATTCCACCTTTTGAAAATCAATCCAGAAGCACACAAGTATTTTCCATTAGTTTATTAAAAATAAAATCCTTGTGAATTCACTATCAAATATTTTACAGATGAGAATTAAGCCAGAGGATTCCCAAGAGTGATTTCAAACTAGAACTCGTATTTGCTTTGTCAGTTCACCACTTTTGACAGTGATTTGTACTGTAATGCACACGGGTACTGAACAAACCTAGACAAATTAAACTGGCCCTATGGAATTTATCCTTTCTGAAAGCAGTGTCAATGTTTTAGTACATTTAGTGACTCAAACACTGCTTTTAAGCTACGCCTTAAAGTGCTACGCATTTATTTTTCAGCACTTGTATGGATGTTCACACTTCAATAAGCCTTTCCATTTGTGGGGAAAGAATTACTGGCGTGTTAATAGAAATTTTATATTAAAATTAGCTGCTACGTCTGAAGCATCAACAGTACTGAATAAATCAATCTAGTGTCCACCAACGTCTAGAATTCTGAGGTTGATTTGTTCTGTCATTTACCATGAAAATGGTACTTATTTATAATCATAGGGCTGTCTGCAGCCCTGTACTGTGCACAGTTAACTCACGGTGCAAAGTACTACACAGCCCTTCTAGGACAGAGAATTCAGGATGGAAAAAATGGAGAAAGCTCCAGGATAAATCTGTGGGGGGGAAAAAAAACAACCCAAACAAACTGTCTATACATTGAATTGTCTAAGGTTCATTGCCTGAGGAAGAAGCAACATAAACAAAAGGACTGGAGAGAGCTGTAAATGCTGTCCTAGCATCTCCGTTACCGCTCTCTCCAGCTGATGCTCCTGACAAGGTCCAGTCTGCTGTGCACATGGACATAAGCAGGCATTACAACCTATAATCATGTACTAGTTCTGCCACTTGACACACAACTTATCTACTGTCGTACCCTGAATTACGTGACCCTTGATTAAGGAATGGTGGTGTTCAGTCCCAGGGGTTTGCAGGTTATCAGAATGCTTTTACAAGCAATACCGCTCTCAGCTTCTGTCAGAACATAGTCTTGATGGCATCTGCAATAAAAACAAGTTGAGATTGTTCCCATCTGCAAGCACAACTGTTGAGCCACACTCAGCTGAAGTCCTCATCGGGATTCTGTTGATCCAGCAGGCGGACATGTGTGAATGGAAAGTGACCACGTTTGCCATTACATTCTCCTTCCCACTGACCACTCATGTTAATCTTTGTGACCTTCACCAGCTCACCGACCTGCAGGGGAAGGAATAAGGAGTTAGAATTCACACACACGCACAGGATGAGCTGCTGCTCGTCCCCCTTGGTGTCCTATCACCCCAGTGTACCACAGATACTTGTATAAAAGCAGTTTCAGCCTTAACTCATTTTGTTGCACCGGCCTACCACCTCACCAAGAACATATAGAAAGAAACCAGCTAGGCTGGGTGAGAACTACCTTCTGGTCTGCAATCCAAGACCAAACCTTCAGAGCACATCTGAGCCCTGACATCAATAACTGGGTGTGACTGAACTGCTGGAGGTTTGTGCTCTGCTGTACTGCATCAACAGCCCCGGGAGGGAATGCAGGAGGATGAAGGAAACACTCATCTGCAAACCAAATGGCTCCTTAATGCTGAAATTCCTTTAAGCGCTCTCTGGGTAGTACTGAAGGAGTTTGGGATAACTGGGGGCTGTATTGATATAGAGCCACAGATTATAAAGCACTAGGAGAATGTTTGGGGAAGTACCACCTTAACTTTGCTCTGCTCTAAGCACCCACAGCTGGCCATTACCACACAGGAAAGGCCAGATGATCTCTCAGTCTTTCATCTATGGATTTCTCAGATAAATTCCATGGGTACAGTGAAGACAATTGATGCCCTCCTATTACACCCAAAACGTCTGACTAGAGAAATAATAGTTACCGTGGACTAACAAAACAACATGCTGCGTTTAAAACCATCCAGTTCTATACAGTGTATTAAATAAAAGCACAGTAATGCATCTCATCTTCTAATTTCCAGCATAATACATAACCAGTTTAATCTAAACGAACTGCCTCCCTTTGACAAGGGCAAAAAGCTGCAGGTATTTTCCCAAGGCTGACAGTTATGCAGTTCCAAGCAGGGCCACAAGTCTAGGTCTGATCAGTCCCCAACTCCTCTGCATCTTAAACGACACATTAATTAGCACTTGTACAATAATTGACCAACTCAGTGAAAGATATCTGTGACATCGAAAAGCTGCCTACCCATTTCTACCCCTCTGTATAAAGTTTTATCAGTAATCTTCTTTATGAGGAACACAACAGTCTTCAGAATTCTTTCTGTGCCACAGACAGAAAAGGCTTTGGAGACAGATATGTTCTATTTTCTTTCACTAATGCTGTAAATAAACTCTCAAGGCACAGCTGCAGTGTTTTACTGCATTTAACCCAGAAATTCACTGACTATGCAGTTATGTACACGCTCAGCTCTGTACCCAATTCATCCAAAGCAGAATCTCATTATTCTCACCTCCCAGGCAATGAATGAAGAATCAGGAAAGCAATTTCAGATGCCAGTAGTCTCCGTTCACTGTACAAGCTCTAATCCCTTGCAATCTCTTGCCAAAGCAGCTTTTAACAGTGCATACATTTAAAACACTGCATGAACATTTAATTAAGCTTTCCGTAACTCTGATGATTACTTATCTGGTAATGAGAGGCACACTGGGGACTCTTGCTGCAGCTTTGTTTTCTTTCCTTTTGTAGTAATTAGCATAGACATTTTCATCAGCTATATTTTGAAGAAAATCCTCTTATGTATTTGCTAGAGGCAAAGAGGAAGCTTTCCTTGACTTCTGTATGCTGGCTTCAGCTCTTTAGGAATTTAATCAGTATCATTTTGCTACTGCTAATAATCATTGGGGTGCCGTACCAGTAAAAGTACTCTGTTAACCAAAACAACAGAAAGCTACAATTTAACAGGGATAAGATTAAATGTGACTATAGTAGAAGCAAAAAAAATGTCTTCCCTAATGATATTTACTACAAGAACACTATCCCAGATACTCTGAACTACTTCACATCTGGATACTACATTCTCCTATGTTCTGTGGACCACAGACCAAGGCACATCCTACCTATAGGTCCACATCCAATGCAACTTACCCATCAGAACCTATGAAACGGGATGCAATATGCCCACCGTGCTTAGCAGAACTGTATGAAAACTTAAGTGGTAAGGCATGGGCAATTCTGCCTCCACTGAGTTACAAAAATGAAGAGAGAAACTTTTAGCAAAGCTCCCCATTATTACAATTGCTGGAACTTCCACATTTTTACACCATCAGAGGACGTTCCCTTTGAATTCTGCTCACTCTGACTAATGCTGTACTCCCTCTATGGCACATTATCCCACCAAGCCCAGAACCCCAAGGAAATTGCTGTACTCTGCCAGGCCAAACTTGGAACAGCTCTCTTAGGAATTTTCAAAGTGAAATACACTCCACGTGCTGCTTCAAAGCACAGAATGAAGCTTCATGTAAAGACGTTTTTATTCCAAGTGCTCCTCTTTTGAAAGGTGAAGGTGGTAGATCCTGTGCTGTTACCAAGGGGAGGAGAAACAAACTGAGACGGAAGGATCTCAGAGTCATTAACTACACATATTTTCCCTTCTTTTAACTAAAATACAACAACTTCTTGAAGAGGTCTAGTTACAAGCAAACTAAGTGTGATCTTGGACTAAAACCTTCCTCCATAACAGCCTTTCTTAGAACACAATTTGCAGTGATCCTCCTCTAAGCTCTTCAAACCCGTGTTAGTTTTAACCTAACAGCACAGATAGGTCTGTTTGTAGTCTGGGTCACAAAACTGTTTGATGTTAACAATTTTATTTGCTTAGGGCAAACACTGGGATCAAACCCCACCTACAAATATCACCCCATTTAAGACAGAGTTTTCATTTGGAGGAAACAAATTTAGATTTATAGTTAAGAGGTTTGGGCAAAAATGGACTGAAAAGATTTATGTAATGCTTTCTAGTAAGCCACTGAAGAAAGAGATCTCTGAATAAATGAAGAAGAAACACCATGAAGTGAAAGGGAACGTTAAAGACAGAAAAAAAGACAACAAGAAACAGTACTTGGAGAGACAGGATGAAGAAAAACTGGGAAAGGTGAAGAGCACAGCGCTGCTTTTTCCTGTACATTGAAAGCGGTTCAATAACACTGTGATTTGAGACAAGAAAGGGTGCAAGGAAGCACAATTAGAAGCAGGGATAAATGCTTCAAGTCTTAAAAGTGAGTTTTTCCAGTATTAAATACAGAATAAAGAACTACTGCTGTCAATGCATTGATTCAGCATATAGCTGTAGCACGATGGGTGCACATCATCCTCACTGAGAGGTCCAACCTGGAACCAGCAAGCATCGCAGTGAGATGATATGGCCCATGAAGACCACTGCCCTAACAGACAGCCAGAGGTGCTATGAATCTTATTTCTACCCTCACAGATGGGCAGAGCTTGTGGACTTCTCCATTCCAGCCCCCCTGCACACTTCTGCTATGCAGCACATTAGCATGAGAAGACCACAGCAGTGGAAGGTGGTTCAGAACAAAGAGACGTGCTCCACAAAACACCTTCCAAAAGCACAAGGTACTTGACAGAACATGAGTTTGAGTGAAGAGGATATGAAAACCAGCCACAGCACTCACAAGCTGTTAGCCAGCAGGTAAGAAATTCTGCTTTCACTCAGATTTGCTCACAACAGCCCAGATTACCTGTATTTTCCCCATCCTCACCATTTTATTTTGCTTTCTGCTACCAAACTAGAATTTAAGCAGTGTGGTGGGGTTCTGCATTAAATGACATGAAACAAATTTAAGCTTTAAGGAACACTGGCAGCACATTGGGTTTAGTTAAAGCTTAAAATCAAAATCCAGAAAGAAAACAAAAAGATTTTGATACAATATGCTGCAGCAATCTAGAATGCCTCAAAGAAAATCTAATTGGAACACTCCATGACACAGAAATACCTTGAAGCTCCAGGAGGTGCGTTGGTAAAGGTTGTGAGAAAGAGAGGAGAGGAAACACATTTCAGGTATTATAGAAATTGGAAGGTTAAAATCTTTGTATTATTTCCCCAGAATTTGTTGAGTTGGCATGAACTTCCATATACATGCTTTGCAACCCTGAAATCTCCTTTCTGCATCCTGGCTCTCAATCCAGAAGTACAACAAAACTTACAATAACTCTGAATATATTTCCACTGCTTCCCTAGGCAGATTTTAATGTACAGTGGGGAAAAAATGCCAGCTCTCCCAGGTCGTACATCAATTACCAGATCCGTACAATGTGCTGCACTTGCCAATTGTGTACTGAAGATGTGCACATCAGATTGCTACACTGCTGGAGTATTCAAGTGCATTTTATGCCACACAAAATTAAACAGATTATTAAGAGTGCAGAGATGTTCTGACTCAGCACAGAAACTGTTTTTTTCCCCCCCATGTACTTAAAATGTCATATAAACAGGAAGTCAATTAGGTATCAGGAAATTCCAGAGCATTTAACTCAAAGAAAGCCTAGATTAAAGGATACCATTTACATATCATCCTAAGGCAAAGGTCTGCCACTTAGAATACCTTGGCCTCGATTACCTCAAATGTAACTTGGGGGATAACTATTTGATGCGAAGAGATTGAGCACCATTCTCCTTTTTAAGGGGGAAAAAGATATCAAAAAGAGCACGGACAAATATTTGATCATATCAAGAAGTGAATCAACCTCAGGGAAACTTGTTGGCTTTATTATAAATAATACTCCATCAGTCACTACTTCTCCTCCCTAATGAGTTGTAATATATGTTCATGATTCACAGTCTAAAAAAGTAAAGCAATCTGCTTGAGGTCAAGACATTAAAATAAACCCCTACGCGGGATCATTATTATCTCGGTGTGAGTAATTTCAAAGTGACTATCAGTGCTTTTAAAAGGCTGACAGGATGACAGAACAACTCAGCACACCTTTAAAGGCTGGGGTGGAGGCACACAACATTGAACACAGGTTCAGACACACAACATTATGAGCCGCACCCACTCCCTCCCCCTAAAATAATGACTTCAGAAGTGAAACGTGGATGGGGAAACACTTATGTTAGTGATGTTTCACAAGAGACGCAACAGTGGATCAGTAACCTAAGCATGCTTATAGTCAAGCTAGTCTATAAGTGACTTTAGTCACTTATTTATAGGAAAAAATAAAGCTTTATCAGTAACTTATCAACCATGATGCAAAACCAGCTTTACAGTGCTTTTTTTTCCCTTTCTTATTCCTACAAAATTATAATGTGATGGAAAGGGAAATCCCTTGAACAGATCTCTTCTTTCTAAGTTTTGCCCATTATGTACCTCCAAAGCCAAGGCTGTCTTGTCGTAGGCATTAGGGACTCGCTTCTGGATAACCCGGGCATAAATAGGGCCATTCTGAAGGTTAGGGAGCGGAGTGTTGATGCTGGGCTGGGCATAGGGCCCTGGCTCCGGCCCACCCAGTGGTTGTGGGTGGGAACTATCCTGGTTACCTCCAGTCAGAGTAGATACTGAAGCAGAGGAAGGTCTACACTTCTCGACGTAAGGAACAGGTATCATTCCCCTCTTTCCTTCGCTGTCTTCTGCATTCCACCATTGCTCTTCAGGTTTATCCCGGATTTTCAGTATGTCTCCTTTCTTAAATGGAAGATCTTCGTCATCATTTCCATTAAAGTCAAAGAGAGCACGCACATACTCAACTTCCTCCTGCCTGAGGATAACGCCACTATTCTGCCTGGATCGGGAAACTGGTTCTATCAAGGTTGTAGTGTCCAAATAGTGTATTTTGTAGAATTCCAGTAAAGATGGCAAAGAATCAAACTCCTGGTCACCTATTCGAAATCTGGTGGGATTCAACCCTGAAAGGAGAAAGCAAAACGTCAACAAAGAGTGAACAATGGTTACAACTGTAAATGAAACATCTGGGAAGACTAATACCTCTACGGACAGTCCTAATACCTCTACAGTCATCTGAAACTGATTTTGGTCAACACTCTTCCTATTCAGCTCTTCTAGGTATGTTTAATTTAAGGGAGCGTTATATTGTTAATGAGGATAGAAATTTAAAGATTGTGCTCATGACACCCAAGTAAGAAACTAATTGTTTGGTGCTGCCAAACTTCCGGAACGATGACAGAAATATCCAGAAATGTTATACAGACCTTCAGTACATCTGCACTTCTCAGAACCTATACGATTTTCACTGGACAATTCATTTCTTTCCCCCCCCCATTGAATACTCTGAATCTGGACAGCAAACAAAGTCCTGGTACAATTTCGAACAGCACAGACACTACAGAAAAACACTTAGCACAGCAATACAGTGGTATGTTCTCCTAACACGTAATGAACGTAATTCATTTAATCTCCATTCATATATTTTCTGTGCTATATTCATCAGATGGAGTCTAAGCTACAAATGCGGACCTCAAATACATTAAAATGCAGATGATGTTCATATTCAAGACATCAGGAGTACCAAATTGCAGATAATCCATTTCAGTTTTCAGTCTGTGAGCTGCAGGTTTTTTTTTCTTTTCCTTTTTATGCTCATCAAGCTCAGCTGGGGAAAAACATATGTATGATGTTCCATTTCCACCACGCACCATATACTGTGTAATCAGTTATGGGAAGAATCGTGGAAGGCTGGGGGAGGGCAGTGGAGAGGAAAAGATTTATGCTTTAATGAGTAACTCTTAGCAAGAAGGAGATGCTTACTTTGCAAGTCTGCTTCTCTGCAGGGAATATCTAAGAGTTCTGAGAATGAGCTCTCGAGTACAAAGCTAGCAGAATTTTTCAGGCTGTCGCTGATCCAAAACTCCCTTCAAAGTAGCACCGTCAGCACGACAAGCGAACATTACAAGAAGGTCTTTCAAGAGAGCAAAAAGGGCTTCTAATAGAGAAAGGGCAGATTCGGTAAGATCAACACAGAGAAACAGCCAATAAATAAGTTCTGAAGTCCTGAAGGAACAGAAACATCATTTGAGTTGGTTACAGAAAATTCAAAGCAGCAGGACTAAGGCATAGGAAAATGCACATTCAGATGCATCAAAAGGCTGAAGGACTTTCAAAAGAAATCAGCCCCACTGCAACGAGCCAAAAAAAGCAGCAGTCTCAAAAAACTCCCAAAGTAACCAAAAATCACACTGATAAGGAAACTAATGTAAATATCAGTGTGATGTGTGAACCTGGCACAGAAAGAGGAGTAAGACTCTAGAAATAACACACGACAGCCTAAAACAGCTGCCAAACGTACCTACATAAAGCTTAGTCTTGAGAAGAAAGTCCACTAAAGCCTTATGTGTGAGGAAGCAGGGACTGAGATCAGTGCACTGCAGCCTGGAAACGAGCCTTCCAAAATACATTTGGCATAACTGAAGAGAGAACTGCAGCCCCTTCAAATACGTTTTAAGATCAGAGTGATCAATGTGCTCCTTGAAGGGACAAAAAGGAGCGACACTATTTGCACAAAGGGAACACGCCCAAAATGCCACAGGCTGTTCTGATTCTTTTGTTTTAAAAGCAGAGGGCAGCTACAACCATTTGGGGTCTGGAAAGCAGGATCTTTGCAGCAAGAAATCCACAAGCTTCATTCAAACTGCTGAAGAACATAAAGGCAGCAACCTGGTCATGGCCTGGAAAACTTGAATGGGAAGATTCCTAAAAGCACCTTGACAAAACCAAAGAGTTGAAAGTCACAATTAGGAAAACACAAGTTGGAAATACAACCACACCTTACCAAGCAGGTGGTAATCTCTTCATCAGTTTAAGTCTTTGGTGTATATTCTCGTTCAACTACAAAGTTAACGAGCTGAGTGATGTCACTTACACAGCAAGGAAATAATTCCACACATTAGGAGATTCCAAGTCCTGCCATTCCCTGCTACAATGAAACTCATAGATTAACAGATTTCAGGCTTGAAAGAATTCTTCAGCTTCTTGTTTGAATCGCAACACTTCTCATACCTGTAGGCCAGCAGAAAAACTAAGGCAAGATCTACCATAAGAAAGTCAGAGCAAAAGAGCTGTGTTTTTTTTTTCTTTGTCTGGAGAAGCAGAGCTGTTTTCTTTCACAACCCTGGAACACTTTTCTTGAAGGCACAAGTTCCAGCAGCATATGGTCTGCATCTTCCGAGGGCTCTCAGGAAAAGCAGAATGTGTGCAAAGGTAAGCCTGGCTCCTAAAGGAACTTTAGTCACTTCCTATTGAAGTCGGACAACTGAAGAAATCCTCTTCCCTTCTCCCCAGCTCTGCACAGCCAAAGGAAGGACAGCAGCTCAGCTCACACCGGCTGCAGGACTGCTCAGCTCTGTAAGACAGCTCCTTAGGATGAGAAAGGGAGAGCTGTGCATCATCTTCCTGCCTACTCCATCCGAGCTCCGTCTGTGCTGGGACTTACTGCAATTCCATCCACTTGGAAACAGCTAGTGAAACCTCTGCTCTCAGAGGGGTGATGAAGGGGTTAAAATCCAAAGTAGCCCATAATTAAACTAAGTGTAAAATTTGGACCCTGACTGATCTCTATGACACATCGACCTTCCTACGGAGGACTTTTACACTGGGTTGGCTTTGTGTCAGTGTGGAAAAGATCATTCACAGAGGTGTTAAATAAAACATCTAACATTCTTCTTGGGAGCGTGGGCAGGTGGCATAACCACAGAGCAGCTTTGCGCTTCATCAGACCCTCAAGGGTTTCACATTGCTCTCTTCACTCCCATCCTGTCCGTGCCACTAGGCAGTTTTCTCTTTATCCCTAAGCTTTGGTAAGCTTTCCTTTTTAGGGCATGGAAGACTTAACAGGAATATAGGTTTTCAATTTCATCTCTAGACACACCCCACAAGCCCCTACCCCCCATCTTCAAAAGCACATTTGGGGAAAGAAAGGCTGTTCTTGGTGTTCAGGGTGCTGAGACACCAGGCTCTCACTCTGAAGACAGCACAGCAACATATCACAGTCTTCCTCCTAGAGCAACTCTGCGACAGAAAACCTTCTGCCTGTTTCCCCCACCTTCATTCCGACACCTTCTTCTCCTTGTTCTTCAGTGCCCATCTGCTCACTACTGAGACAAGCACTCAGGAATGCTCTATAAAAACACGAGTCCAGGAAGTACAGCCTGAATCTTTCAAAAAATCACAATGGAGTGCAATAAGCACGTTTTTAAAGTGCATACTTACTGAAAACATCACCTTCACTCTGTCACACTTTTCTATGTCATAAAGAAAAGCGTTACGGCTTCTGGCCTTTCAATAAAAAACCACTTTAGATGTTTGAGGCATTTCGTTTGGGCATACACCAGACATGATGGCCCTACGCTTGTATGTCAGACTGAAAAGATGTGTTTAAATGATTCCTTCTGGATTGAAGTCAGGTTCCTACTGTCACCTGCACACAGCAGGGTACAAACAGTTACGAATCACATGTGCACTTCAATCACCTGAAGCCAATAATTCAACATGTGACTGGGCATATTTAGGCTTTCCAGTGAGTTGTGTGCATCTGCCAACCAATCAACTGCAATAAGTAGACCATATAGAAAACTAACATGGTAAAGTTGTTTTTTTCCAAATTAGCTATTTGTGAACATTTACCTCAATTCACTGCACTATACCTTCCCCATCCAAACCTGAAATCATCTTCAATCTTATAGCAATAATACCACGTCCCTTCACAGTATCACACAGTATCATAGTATTGTGCGAGTTGGAAGGGACCTTAGAGATCATTTCTCCCTACTGCTTTTTCCTGAAGGAAACTCTTAATTACTGGTTAAATGTAACTTACTACACACTGTCTTTCTTCCTTTAAGTTTGAGCGTGAAAAGAGCACAGCATCAGCATGACGTTCACTTAAACCCACTTGAATTTCAGCACAAAAATACCTTTGGTGCAAAAGCAAAGCAGCACCTATTCTAATAACATCAAGGTGGGATAAAAAGTGGACTTCCAAAAAGTAATAAAGCTTTTTAACATATATCTAACCTACAGCAGGAGCAGCCTACACAGTGACAATAGCAGCTGGTCTTCTAAAGCAGCTAAATGTTTCAAACAGGAGATAACCACATCAAGCATGTTTCATAGTCAGAGAGTGGCTTTGGTTGGAAGGACCCTTTAAGATCACCTATTTCCAAGGCCCTGCTGAGGGCTGACAACCATCCACAGGACCAGCCATGCCAGGACCCAGCCTGGCTGCCACAGTTATTCTGGGCAAGCTGTCATTTTTTAAGAAGAACACCAAAACATTTCAACGTTCCCAATGTAACCGAGTCCATAGAGCACCAGGACGCATTCACTGGGGTGATCTGACAGGAACATAAACTACACATTCAGTAACATGAAGAATACTGGTTCTTCACAGGCGAACCACTGCACAGAAAACGACTGCCTGGAAAGGAGGCAGGCACGCACACAGCAGTGCTTTTCACCTCCAGCATCTTTCAAACCCTATCAGGATGGATTCTGCTACAAATCACCCTGGAAGCTTATTCTGCTCTGTGTAACAGCCACACGTTTCACACATCAAGCCTCTAAGAACCTATGAAAATAAACCTTTGCCTTGATAAGACACGAAATGCTGAGGAACCGAATGCATCTTGTGGTAAACCACTTCACTGCCCGCTTCGCTTTCAGTTCAATGCAGCCACCTTTATCTCCTGCACTGCAGAGCTTTGTGTGACTGAAGCACACCTTACAGCAGCGGCAGATTCCTGTGATGAACCCAATGACTTCAGGCTTTCCCCAATTTGCCAATTCTAAGCGTTACCCCAATCAGGAGAGATCACTGCAAAATGCTGCAAACCCACCCACACCAACAGATTCCTTCTTTATCAACTACAGTCTGCACAGCCTGAAAAAAACCCTTTCTTTTTGTCTCTGTAGCAACCCATGTCCTAACTTCACTCCTCGTCAGGTTCATTAGATCTCCTATTACACAGCTTTATTATACAGCCTTCCAAACTTTGTAGTGGTTTCTCTGAGATGCCAGCAATTCGCCCACATCATTCTGTGAGCATTAACAGCCAGACAGGAGTGGCTCCACCGCCAACTTCAGCAACGTCCCCAACAGGGCTGCTGCTTAATTAAACCTTCCCATCACACATCTACAGATCAGACGTTGCTGAGGGCTCTTGGTCACTTCGCTACACTTGTGCATTCAGAATCATTGCTTTCTGCAACACAGTCTTCTCTACAAGGCAAAAGCAACTCTTCGAGGGTTAACTTAAGTACACTATTTTGGTATTGAAGGTTGATGAGGAATAACATCAAATCTCTCTTTACAACACGAGGTGCGTGTAGGAGGGGGAACCCTGAATTCCATACCTGATCTAAAGGAACAAACGCCTTTACGCTGCCGACCCAGCTCTCCGATTCATGCCTAAGTTTAGCCTCGCAATCTGTCCTCTTAACGCTAAACGATTCCAACCGAATTCAACCTTTTAAGTGACACTTCCACAGATCCATCTCCAGGCCGACACACCTCATCCACGAATCACCACTCACAGCTTTATGAAGAAAAACAAAAGGCACAAACTGTGACGGCTCCGGGCTGCACTCAATCCCAGCGCACGTTCAGCTGCGAGGCAGGTGCAGGCAAACGGCTGCAAGGCAGGACTGAACTCCTCTACAAAGAGCGACACGACTCGCAGACCCGCCCGTGAGCAGAGCGGAGCTGCAGGGAAGAGGCGCAGAGCGGGGCCCGCAGCGGCTGAGGGGCACCGCCAGCCCTGGGGGTCACTCACCCGGGGCCCCGGGGCCCTCGCCGCCGGCCCTTCGGCCTCCCGCCGGCCCCAGGCTGTTGACGATGTAGTGCGAGACGCGGGAGCTCTCCGACACCGAGAGTACGAAGTCTCCGGGGATGGTGGTCGAGTCGCGCACCAGGAAGGTCCCGTGGCGCTGCCCCTGCAGCAGCGACACCGCATCGGCCCGGCTCAGCCGCCCCCAGTACCAGCTCCCCCGGTCTTCGGAGTCGAACTGCCCGGCCATGGGGGCCGCCCCAGCCCGCAGGCCGCACTCGCTGCCCCCGCCCCGCGGGCCGCCGCCGCCCGCGGTGCCCCGCTCCGCGCCCAGCCCTACCACACCAAAATGGCGGCCCCTGCCCTGACCTCACCTACCGGAAGTGACCGCAAGCGGGAGACGCGGGGGATGCGTGACGTCATCTCTCCGCGCGGCCCTGGGGACGGTTGGCGCCCTGTGGGGGGGCCGCGCATGCGTTTTAAGGGGGCTTGCTGGCGCTGAGGGGAGCTGGGTGTGCGCTGCCCTCATGGCGCTTTCGCAGCGCTCTGGTAGCGGTGAGACCTGTTTGCGAGTGCTGAGGGGTCCCTCTGGGCACCCGAGAGTGGAGCTACCCCTTTCCAGGGCCGCTTTGTTCGTGCTTGAGTGCTTTGTCCGGGCCTGAGGTAGCCAGTTGCGGGCTGTGAGGGAGGCCAGGGTTTGTCTGTGCAGCTGGGCCGTGTCGTTAGGAGGCGAACGGAACCTCGAGTGACACGATTCCCAGCTCCTGAAGCTCGTGTGAAGCCAGGTTTGTCTGCATGCAGGCAGCGGCATGCTGAGGATTCAATTCATTGTCCTTTTTTGTTCTTCAGGGATAAGCTGCCACCTGCAGTTCGTGCCTTCCCAGCCAGCTGTATTTTCCTGCCTCACAGCTGTGCCGGCGCAGCCGTTTGCATGGAAAACCACTGGAAAACCCTTCCCAGTGAGATGTTGAGTGTTAAGTGTAGCCCTGCGGAAAAACAAGCTTGTTGTGACCCTGAGAAGATCACTGACCGCAGGGGCCTGCAGATAGAGAGTTGCTTAACTTCCACTTCTGCTGCAGGGGAATGTGCGTGTGGGTGTGTGCACCATTAAGAGTTATAAGGATGGAGAAACAGGTACCGATTTTAGATGATCTTCAAGTTCCAGAGTAACATCTCCAGAGTCTGGATAACAGCATAGAGAATTCCATTCCAGCTCTGCTCAATTCTGTAAGCTCCTTTTCCCCAAAGGAATGCGTATTTTCAACTGTGGCCTCCAAGTGGCAGCACTTGCATCAACATGGAGCACAGCTGTCCTTAACTGTGCAAGTGCCATCGTTCTGCCTGGCTGGCTCACAGCACCTTTGCTTTCTCGTGAGGCACAGTGAAGCCCTGTAACTGTCTCATGGAGGGGCTTTGGTATTGCAGCAGTTAACTAGTTTTGTGTGAACCTTTGCAGTATCCCAATGAAAAACATATTCTATTTTACAGGTGGGAGGCTGCAGTTTGCTAAATATATAAGCAAACACCAGGTGTTTGACTTATCTGATGGTCGAACAAATGAGCATCCTTCCTCCGCTGATCCTGTTCTCTCTCCAGATGGATTGTAGGTAGGAGCCAGTCATGATCTATTTGGAACCTAGAGTCCCGGTTTCCCTGGTGACGCATGGAGTTTGCAGGAGAGCTGCAGAAATAGCACACTTCTGTGCCCAGGTTTTTCATAGATTTGAAAAGCTGGAGATTCTTGTTGAGAGCCCCGTCTGCTAGGAGAGTTAAATCCCAGCAGCAGGAAAGTACAGCCATTCTGGGTAGTGCTTCACAGTCTTCAAATAAACAAGCCAGAAGTCTCTTGCAATGGTAGAAGTAATCATCTTTAGACTCCTGCCAGACCAAGAAAGAAAGAAGAAAAGCTGCCTTTTGACTGAGAGTTTGCTGGCTGATTGTTGTTCTTTTTCTCCTTCCCCTGTTCCTCCTTTTGTACCCCATCTTCCCTTGTTTACAGCTGAACATCAACAGGAGATGGAGGGTTTCAGCAGGTTTCTTTCACAACTGCTGGCAGTTGGGAATATTGCTGCAAGAGTTCCCTCTGGTGGTCACTAATGGGGAAATGAATAATACTTCCTCTGTAAGAAGCTTTTTTAATGCTGGAAAGATTTATTGTTCAGTCACTCTGTTTTTAGCAGCCTTTCTTTACTTCAGGCTTCTCTAGATAATGACTGGTAACCTTTACCAGATTCCTGTTTCCTCCCATAATTAACACTGCACTCCTCAGTAGTTTACTACCATTGATTCATCCTTTCTGCACCAAAGCTGCAATAAAGGTGGAGCTTTTCTGCTCCAACCTGCATTCCTTCGCTGACTTTTTACGGGCAGAGGATGCAGGTCCTGAGTGGTGAGTGGAAAAGAACAGAGCTCTTTGCTGGAGACTTAGAAGAATGAAATTAGATCAGCTTGTAATTGTGAAGAATTCACAGCTCATCACGAGAAGCTGGAAAGTATCGAGAGATTCTGCTCACCTACTCAGCAGTCAAAGCCCTGCAGACACTCAGGGCTGGTTTTCCTCCTCTGAGTTGATTGTTCCTACATCATATACAGATATAGGTCAATGCGTCCTACTTATAAGATGAAAACCAAAAGGAGAATAAGATGTATCCTTTATTTCCATTATAATACCATTTCTGTCACAGAAATCTTCCCTCTACTGATTACTTCAGAACCTGCTGCTCAGAGCAGGTGTTTCTGCCCTGTTCACTTCTCATATGTTCACATAATGCATACGTGGCCTCTGCCACAACCATTCACATCTGGCATGGAAATATCACCTGTGCTGATATCACCTGGCGGTTCCTGTCAGGTGTTGGCTGTGTGATGTCAGCACCAAAGATAGCTCTGGCACAATAACTGACATGAACTATTGTGTTAAAAGGCCTCAGTGCAGAGGCTGTTAATAAATAGACCTGGATTGGGTGATGAGTAGCAAGTAGAGCTTTTAGTCCCATTGGGTGATGGATGAGGGGAGGAGCCTTTATGTTGCCAGCTGCCGAATGTCTTTATGGCAAAGATCTGGTTTTAGGGTCATTAAGATGGAAAAAGACCCCTCATCTCCAAGTATGGAATTGGCTGAATGTGATGCTGGTGAGCACGAGCTGAGGAAACACAGCTGTACGGACACGTTGCTCCTGAGCAGTGCGGGGGGGGAGCGGGGCAAGAGCGGAACGTTTGTAGAAGCCAGTTCACTTCTGCCACAATCATGATAGGGGGGAAAATGGCGGCGAGCGGAGGGCCGAGGGAGCCGCTCTCTCTTCCCGTCTCTATGGCCGCCCTGAGCGCGTTGGCGCCGCTTCTGCAGCAGCTCCGGGCGGCGCTCTATCCGCGGTGCCGTCTCTGTGGTGGCTCCGGGCGGCGACGCTCTGCACCGCGGCGGGGCCGTCTCGTTGGCCGGGCGGAGGGCGGGCTTGGGGAGCCATGGCGGCCGTGCGGGGCCTGCGGATTTCGGTGAAGGCTGAGGCAACGGCGACAATGGCAGAACCCCGCGGCCCGGAGCCTGAGCCTATGGAGGTGGAAGAAGGCGAGCTGGAGACCATCCCCGTGAGACGCTCGCTCCGAGAGCTCATCCCGGTGAGGGACGGGCAGGGGGAGCGAAGGAGGGACCGGCACCTGAGGGGGGGCAGGGTACGTAGGGGAGGCCCTGAAGGCACCGGGGGGTTCATGTGAGGGAACGGGGCGGGAGGGGGGAACTGGGGGTGGCTGAAGGGAGTGAGGGAGGAAAGGGGAGGTGAGGTGAGGGGGGAGGGGGTGGGCTGTGGGGAGGTGGGGGGGGGGACCGGCTGAGGAGCTGGAGTGCGAATGGGATGCATGAATCCCTGAGGATTTTTTCTTGTTTTCTGCCTTTTTTTTTTATTCCCTGTCCTTAGATAAGTTCAGGTATGGTCAGGTTGGATGTGTGAAAGTGGGTCAGAGTTGATCTCCTCTCCTAAGTAGGCTTTTGTTTGGAAAATGCTTGAGAAACTAATCTCTAATTAGCTGCTTGACCGACGTGCTTCAGCCTCAACCAAATATGCGGCCTAAGAGGCAGCACCCCACTGTATGGACTTCCTTGTGCTCCATCAGACGCCCCAAACTGTGCTGGTTTGGTGGTTGTTTTTTTCCAGTTGAAAAACGTTTGTTTTGCTGTTCTCGTAGCTTTTAAGTATCTTGGAACTTTAAGGGAAGTTTGTTACTAAGAAAAGCTGTTGGACTCGGTGTGTGACTGTTTTCTAACTGAGACTGACCTACTTTTTAGAAAGAAAGGCCTTCAGCCAAAATAATTATTGGAGCACAAGGGTAAACAGCGCGTTGATCCTTAGAGATAGCAAGGCATGTTCCTCATGTCACAAACCTTCCCGAGGAGATGGTTCTGAGGGTTCCAAAATGAAACAGTGCTGTTGTTGAACATGCAGACAGGACCCAGCCTGGGTCACTGCTTCAGGGTTTGTGTTGTTCACTGCAGGCTTAGGTTTCAGTGGTCTCCATTGGTGGAAATGAGTTTTATGTGTGTTTGTCAACCATGGCGATGTTCCTCTGGGTCTGTAGTCATGTATCAAACCAGGGATAATTTGTATTGCTTCTGCCCTGTAGATGAGACAAAGTTAAAACCTGTGCAATTGAACAATTAATACAGCAGTTATTGCAAAGGCACACGTTTCTCACAGCAGAGGAATTTGGGTTCACTTGATGTGCTTTAACACTGCTGTCAGTGAGGTTAAGTGCTCATATACCTGACTCTGTATGGATGCGTAGCTTGAAGTAAGGGTCAAGGGGAAGAGGATGGATTCTCATAGGCCAGGTTTGTTTTAGCATAGTGATTACATTGCTGTCAGTGTTCATTGAGTTTTCATCACTGTTTTGCTTTGTTTCAGGACACTAGTAGGAGATATGAAAACAAAGCTGGAAGTTTCATTACTGGAATAGATGTAACATCCAAGGTAATTTTTGTCCTGTGGTTCTTTGAAGTGTTTTTAATTATCGTGGCAGGAAAAGAGGAAACACTTCATTTCTTTCCTAAGAGGCACAGAAGCTCAGTATTGTGAAAACACAATAACTAGAGAATTCTCCTTTATGTTGGTTGCAAATGACAGCTGGGTAGGTTCTCTCTCGTAATTTCTAAGTAGCAAAATTTGTGTCCAAAACCTGAAAATGTTTGTATTGAAATTGCATTGATGCCGCTCAGTATTGCAAACCAAGTATTGCCCTTTGAGACAGGTGAGCCTTCTCTTTTATGTGACAGCGTCTCAGTATTCTTAATGAATGTTCCAGGTGGAGAAAGTGCTTATTTTAAGGCAGGGTTGCTTTTTTTGAGTACAGTGTCTGTACATTTGTTAGGAAGGAAAAATAAATCTTACTGTTCCATCATAGAAGCTGGTCATGGGTTCAGGATATTTTGTTTTCCATGCATTTTGATCCTCGTTACGTTGCCAGACTTGCATTAGAAGTATTAAATGGCGCAGTAATGTGTCAGTGAGTTCGTTTTGTGTTCTGAAACATACAGATCTCTTCAGAAACAAGAGAATTATTAATATAGATTGTTGCTGTTTGGTCAGTCGTATTTTAAATATCCAGTCCTATGATGTAAGTTGCTGGGAAGGCTGTGCTGTTCCTGATTTCACTGCATCGTTTCACATTTTGCAGGAAGCGATTGAGAAAAAGGAACAAAGAGCAAAGCGCTTCCATTTTCGAGCTGAAGTGAATCTTGCCCAAAGGAACGTAGCTCTGGATCGGGACATGATGAAGAAAGGTATGACTTTATCCAGCAGTCAAGAAGGAAAGATCTCTTTGTTTGCTTCCTCACAGTTCCTTTACTTAATTTATATTGTTTTATTTCCTAGTGGCATCTAATGTGTGTGTTGTCCAAGATCTGTCTTTGGGACCAATGTTGCCTTAAGTGTATTAACTTCCTTGAAAAGGCCTTAGGCGCTGTTTGTATGTGAGCGTAGGACTCTGTGTCCTGTGCACAGAAAGATCAGATTCCATGAGTGATGGCACATGTGCTGTAAGATGGCAAGCTGGACGTGCTGGACTATAAGCAGATAAGCTGAGAGATGTGCACACACAACAGATAGGCATTTTTGGCATCCAGTTAGTTCCCAAGGCCTTTGTCCAGCTGGCAGCTTGGACCAGCTGAGCTGTGGCCTGTATAATCTCTCCATGAGATGTGTACAAAACTTGTACTATGTCCTGGTCATGGGCCTCATTAGTATTAAGTCTCTTTGGTACTTAGTGGAAGTACTTTAGTAGCATTTTAAAGAAAAAAAGAGAAGAAAACCTGTGTAAGGCAGTTTGATGCTTTTCAGTCCCTGCACTTTTCTCTCTTTTTAATTCTCAGTTAACATTTCACAGTGTGGGGTAACTCAGATTCTGGTGTTGTAGAATGGTGAACATTCTTTTACACCTTCAGCTTATTTTGAATGTTTGCTTTAGAAATCCATGTGTTATGAACATAAAAACTTGCTTTGTGGAAATGAGTGTCAGTTTTCTCTCTCTTCCTCTTTCATAGCAATTCCTAAAGTGAGACTGGACACAATCTACATTTGTGGGGTGGATGAAATGAGTACTCAGGACATCTTTGCCTATTTCAAAGAGTATCCTCCTGCTCACATTGAGTGGTTAGATGATACGTCATGTAAGTCAATGGAATCTTGTTTGTCATTCTTTATCTATATCAGTGGTAGCTGTACCTTGGATGTCTTTGTGGCTTTGTCTGTTTCCCTGTCATTAACCTTAGACAAAAGAGATTTATTAGGAGAGAATTAATAGTGTGTGATGAAAATCAAACCCACTGTCTGAATGAGTATTTAGATAGAAAATGATTTTAAAAGGACCTAAATAGCTTACCATTACACAAATTACTGATGTTGAAGGAGAGTAAAATAAATGCACTGCTAGATAAGAGAGTGGACAGTGATCAAAGTGTCAGGGCAGGAGAGTCACTTGTGGAGGATGTGAACTGAGTTCATGACAAGTTAAAGTGGTACTGTTCAAAATGTGGTGGTCTAATTAATACAGTTAGAAATGCTGAAGAGGGAAGGTTATTGGTGCATAGAGAAGTAAGTTGTGTAGCTCGTAGAAAATGGAGTAAAGGAAACACGATGAAGAACTGTTTGTTGACAATCTGAAATTATCAGAAAGGAACAACATAAAGTAGCCTGCCAGTTCTGACATGAAAAAGTGGTCAGAAAATGTGGTGCTGCTTACGTTTTGGCACAAATAGTATATCTGCTTGTGTCACAAATGATAACGTTGAGAAAGGAAATTATTTAACTGTATGCAGCTAGAGAGGCTGGTCTGGTTTTGTGCTGGGAAGGAGCAGACTTATTGCTATATTTGTTTAGTTCATTCTCGGGGAGGAATTAGTGGGTGGAGGAAGGTGGCATGAGACATGCATAGATTGGAAGTGGAATGCAAATTCACGTAGCAAGGGCTGTTGTGAGGAGTGTGCATGCAGTGAGATTGCCAGCAAGATAAAAGGTTCTACATCAACATGTTTAAAATGCTCTTAATGGGCCTTACAAGTTTTACTTCAGTAGCATCTGCTGATACTTGAGGCATACGTGAAGCACTTACTGACTCCTGTTGTTAACTTACATACTGTGTAGCCTTTTTAAAGTGCTTGAGCAGTCTCTTAACAGAATTCTGTGCTAAGGTCCAAGGTTTGGTTAAATTTAAATAAAA
The DNA here is from genome assembly GCF_039878825.1 of Excalfactoria chinensis. Lineage (NCBI taxonomy): Eukaryota > Metazoa > Chordata > Aves > Galliformes > Phasianidae > Excalfactoria > Excalfactoria chinensis. The sequence goes on along the minus strand of NC_092843.1, from coordinate 4,077,404 downwards.
ATAGAGAAATAATCCTCGGGTTGTTGTTTTTTCTTTTTTTTTCTTTTCTTTTTGATCTTCAGTTGCATTTCTGTGCTAACACATTCATGAAATTCAATGGCTCTTACCCAGTACTGTAATAATCTGCGCTCTGATATATATGTGTGGTTATGCATTTTGGTGGGTTCGGTTATGATCAGTTCTTGTGTGTTTTTGTAACTGGATGAAAGCTGTGTGTCCCCCAGGTGAACAAGGGTTAAAGAAGAGGAATTCCCTTTTGAGAGATGTATCTGATTACATTTTAGTCATGTCCCACGATAAGAACATTTCTGACACTTCAGTTTGCAATTTCCCTGCAGTAAGGCAGTGCATGTAGCTGCTTATTTACACAAAGCGCATTTTACTTTTGTGTATGTTTCTATCTGTATGTCATAGGCAATGTGGTCTGGCTTGATGAAGTAACAGCAACACGGGCTCTAATAAACATGAGTTCCTTTCCTGATCAAGAGAAACCAAAAGGCAGAGAAAACAGTGAAGAGAAGACAGCAGAAAAAACCAAGAAAGGTAGATGAGATATGCATATACAGATGTCATCTCATTAAATCAATTAAGCTTTAAACTTGTGCTTGGGTACTGCGTTATCTAAATTACTGAAGGAGCTTCTATCATATAGTTGCAGGTAAATGTATTCTGCCACTTTAATAAAGGCTTTCATCTTGGAAACCTTTTGAAGAAACTACTTCTTAAAAGGTGGGTTGGAGTTAGACCGACAGCAGTAATTTGGTCAGTACTGAACATGTTAGATGCAGGGTCAGATCCAGATGTGGTATTTGTAGTGGTCCACGTTGCACAGAAATAAGTCTGTGTTGTGTGTGTGCAAAGGCAGTGGAAGGATGGATATTTTAACTGTGGAAACAGCAGGTGTAAGAAAATATCCTAGTTCTGGAATACTGCAGTTTGTTCTTTGGCTTGATACCATACCATCCTTCATGTATACCATCCACATTGCTGTGCTCATGCACCACCTCACCGCTGTGTATATCAGCTCTAAATTTGACTGTTTTTCTTTCAAGACAGAAACGCTCTGAAAGGTCCCTTATAAAAGAGCAGTGAATGTACAGATCAGTCTTGTGATAAATTTGGTATCTGAATGCCTCAGTTGGAAATTCATTCTAGTGGTTTAAATTAAGAGTCAGATCAATGTGATTTCATTGTTCAAAGTACTGTCCTAAAGAGTACAAAGTGAAGGGGGGTGTTTTATTTATGAACTCTTCCCAGGTTTTGCTTAAAATGCATTTGAACAAAATGCAAATGAACAATCTCTCTATTCTATACTCACAGTTCTACCAAAAGCCTTTTTGTAAAAATTTGGGCTTTAAACTTGTGGATGCTTCTAACTCATTCCCTTTTCTTCTTGTTGCTTTTCTCTATGATGCAGTGGCTCCTCCACCATCCATGTGCCTTTAAAATATTGGTAATGCTCCGAGTAAGATGTGTTACAAAGTTTTATTGAGATTAGTGAATGTCTTTTTTAAATGCAGCATAAAGATATGTCTATTAATCTTGTTGGCTGCAGTTTATGTATTACATCATCAAAATCGTGTCATTTAAATTCCTCCTACATAATCTCACTCACCTGTCCAGCTGGAAAAGTGGGATACTGGATGGAGTACAAGCTATGCAGATCACATCTTAAGGTGTGGGGTGCATACAGATAAATTACTCTGGCTTAGGTATGTTTCTAGGTGAGAACTTGAGGCCTTTGTACACATGTAGGGTTGCAGGAGACATGTCTTTACAGTGAGAAGCTAATATAAAACCAGATGTTTGAATGCTATCCCTGGTGGAAGTCAGTTAATGTTTGATTTTGTCTAATTTGTCTCCTGAAGTTCACTCTGGAGTCAGATTGATTCATTGTGCTTTAGTTTTTCCCTTGAACTTGGGTGTAGTTGTCAAGTTTTAATAGCTGTGGTTCTCTATTAGAAGTTGTCAAGTCCAGTCAGAGGAGATTTAAGAGAAGAAACTGTGAAATATAGGAGAGGGTTTTTCAGTCATGTGTCTTTTTTGGAGGCTTAACACCAATTTCCATAATAATTTTCTTCCCGTGAGCCAAAAAAAACCAAAACAAAAACAAAAGAAAACGTGAAAAACCTATTTAGACAACACATAGTATAGGTAGTTCTGGAAGTGTGTGCTTCTCTGTTAGCTATTTCACTTCAGAACTGAGCCACTGAGTTTTTTCAGATCCCTCTATACCTTGACTAGTAACCTGTTCCACGTTGTGAGTATTGGATACCTGTAGGTACTTGCAGCATTTAGAAGGGAGGTGGAAGGAAACAGGCTTTGATCCACGTTTTGCAGTCTTGTCTTTGCTGATCTCTGTCATACTCTGAAATTGCAGTGCAGTTTCATTTGCTTTCAGATAAGTAAATTGATAATCTGTGCATGCTGCCTCTGGCACTTCCCTGTGTGGGGGCTGTCTGGTTCATGTTATTCTGTGTTCATGTGTGCTTCAGATTTCTGTAGACATTCACTGTTTCGATTACTCCCTAGGCTGCACAGAGGAATTGATAAACACCTTCAGTTTGATTTCAGAGGCTTTAGGTACTAATATTCAAATGAACTGGAATGTTAAAATGCAGATTTCTTTTCCCAATTATTTTCTTCTTTAGAAAAACAGGAGGAAAGTACTGATGATGAGACAGAAGAAGGCGAGGTTGAGGATGAAAATCCGAGTGACATTGAGGTCAGTATAGAAAGAAAATGAAAACCCCATTACAGACGTTTTGCTCTCACTGATGTAAAGTATTCTTGACATTATAGTTTTTACCATACATGCTCATAATTTACAATTTAATTATCAAAGTAAATAAGATGGAGGAAAAAGGCAGGAAGTGCAGATGTTCTGCTGGTGAGAACAGCCTCATAAAAATGCTTTGTGAATGTAATTTTTGAAGACTGATAGGGCAGCCAGCATGTAAGAGCTAGACTGCCTGCTCTATCTAGACTGCCTGCCTGCCTGTTAAAGGAGACAATGAAAAAACAATAGTGGAAGGCAGCAGCCTTTCAGTATAGAAGGCAATGTATAAAGTAGGGGAAAAAAAGGGGACTTAGGCTGCCCATAGATTTGTGTGGGCATCAGCATACACACTGATGTTTTGTGAGTAGTTTAATCTTCACGGGTTGAATTTATATAATGGGTGTCATTAGTATTTTCTTTAGGGATGGCTCAGCAAACATTCACCCAGATTATGGAAATCTGAATTTTAGCTTACGGAAAGCAGATATAAATAGAAAATAATACTAATAATAAATAATGCCTGCAAGTCACTGTGTTAAGGCAGGGGAACCCATTGGTGAAACCATTTGTAGATGAAACAAAAGCGATCAAGTCTTTCTTTTTCAGTGTCTGAGTTTATTTTCTTCATTTCAGTCATACTGCAGCTTCATTTGAGAACTGATCTAATAATGTGAAGAAGTGTTAGGGAGGAAGAGACAAAAATATTTTAAACCTTTTGGCAAAAAAAAAAGTTAAAAATACGTGACAATTTGTCAAGAAAGAAGTGGAGTTAGTCTGAACAGAACATGGAAAGTAATTTAATAACCAAGGGGTTGCTTCTCTGCGAGCAATCCATTTTCATTCAAAAGTAATTTTATCTTTGAGTCCAAAATACCTTTTTTGCCCCCAAAGTTGGATGCCCTCACCCAGGTAGAAGAGGATTCTCTCCTGCGTAATGATCTTCGCCCTGCCAATAAACTGGCTAAAGGAAACAAGCTATTCATGAGATTTGCTACTAAAGGTAAATGAACAGCTTAACAAGCATAATGAATTGATTGCTTGTTGCAGTTGTATTTGTTGACTAATTAATTACTTGAAGTACCTAATTTTTATTTGCAAAATTGTTAGGTTTTTTGCTAATTATTAGGTATTAAGATTTTGCTATGAATACACATTTGGTGTGTGAATTAAATCCAGTTCATGTTGTATGAAGATTATTGTACATAAAATATTATCTTGGGTTCAGGGCATTCTTCCTTCCCAATACCATAGAATAGGTATTTTATGGTGCACTTCTCCACAGAGGTGAATTTCACATTTTATAAACATGAAAATCAGTTGTGATGTTTATGAGGTACTGATGGAAATTGTCACTTAATGAAGTTGAGATATTAAATTGTATTTCTGAATAAAATGAAAATGCATGTAATTTCTGAGCCACGTGGAAGGTGGCAGATCCATAAAGAAAGGTCAGGAATAAGGTGAGTGTGGCCTCCAGCAGTTGCACTAGAATGTAATGCTCCCTTAAGCTGATATGCAGAAACTCAGAGTCTCCATGGAATTGGGCACAAATAAAACTGTGGTGGTAGGAGAAATTTCAGTTGAGGTGTCAGCAAAATTGCATCATTCGGGAATGAAACTGAAATAGCACGGACCTGTAAGAGATACTCGGTCTTCCTTTCACTCTCTCTGTGTCTGACTGGATGCTAGTGAAGTATATTCAAAGAGGAAAAGAAATATTCTTTTAACATATGGTTTTTTCAGATGACAAAAAAGAACTGGGAGCTGCAAGGAGAAGCCAGTATTACATGAAGTATGGCAATCCCAATTATGGAGGCATGAAGGGGATTCTTAGTAACTCTTGGTGAGTGCAGGATGGGGGAACTGGGAGGTTGCAGATACTCAGACAAGGTGGTTCAAAGCTGTTGTGACTCGAAGATCTTTTTTTCCTTTTAGATTCTGTAGATACCTCTGATGTGTGAATAATGTTTCTGCAAAGCGATGATGTGTTTGCTAGGGGAATATTTTGTTGTGATGGTAAAATGTTTTCAGTACACACGTGCAGAACAGTTCTCTGGCATAAATGTCTGTTATTGAAGTGAGTGATAATTGCACGTGCTTAATCCAGGATTGGTTACAGCTCATTTCTTTTTGATAGGAATGTCATTTTTCTTATGGTGTTTCAGGAAACGGAGATACCATTCACGTCGAATCCATCGGGATGTGATAAAGAAAAGGACGCTTATTGGGGATGATGTTGGCCTGACTCCTCCTTACAAACATCGGCATTCTGGTAATTGCTGACAGTGTATCAAAGCTGTGCAAGTGTAACTGGGGAGTGGAGGGCTGGATGCATTATTTTTGGCATTACTGCTTAAAGGAGTGGAGAGGATTCTCATAAGCCAGCAGGTGTCACATTAAGCTGTGCAAGATGATAAGAATTGTTACGTTTAGTTCAGTATGAACTACCCCTGCAGCAAGAGGCAGTCATACCTTATACATTGAGTCCAGCTACGTGCTTGAGCAGTATTCTAAGGTAGTGAAACACTATGGGCTTTCTTCTCCTGTAGTGATTTTCTCCCTCTTAGATTACTCTGTAATATAGATTCCACTTAGAATGTTTTGCAAAGTATTCTCTTTTTAGCCTTGATGAACTACAAAGGCTCATTTCTATCACATCATTTCTTTACAGTAATAATTTTCTGCCTTGTTTTTATCTGTGATAAGTGAAAAACTTCAGTTTCTCAGAATCAATTTTTTTTGCTGTAGGCTTGGTGAATGTTCCTGAGGAGCCTATTGAGGAGGAAGAAGAGGAGGAAGAAGTTCAGGATATGGATGAAGATGACAGAGTGGTTGTAGAGTACCGTGATGATTTACAATCTTTCAAGCAGTCCCGAGACCGTGGTACAACGAGACGATCGAGTGCAAGTGCATCTGATTCTGATGAAATGGACTATGATCTTGAACTGAAAATGATCTCGACCCCCTCTCCCAAAAAGAGCATGAAAATGACAATGTATGCAGATGAAGTGGAATCACAACTGAAAAATATTAGGTAAAGGTTCCCCGTTCTTTAGAAGTGTCAGTGAAAAGGCATTTAAATGTAATGGCAGTAATGTCAAAGCTTAAAGGCAAACTATTGAAGCTGCTATTTCAATTCTTAACATAATTTTACGGTAGAAGTTTTAGAGGTGAAATGCAAAATACACAAAAGGCTCTATCAGTCTTTTCTTTCCAATTAACATTTTTGAAACACAGCTTCCTTTGTAGATTTCTGCAACCCAGCACCATGATGATAATAAAGCTCAAAGTAGAATCAATGGAAATGTAAGCAAGCAAGCAAAACTAAGCTCTTGCTTTTCAAACTCAGGTGTAGATGGGGATAAAAGTAATTTATCTTCATTGTGGACTCATTAACCAAAACCAGATATACTGTGGGCAATCAAAATGATTTTAATATGGCAGTGTTAATCATTATAAGTCGGTTATAACATCAGATCTTTTACCAGTTCTGAGGCTGTTCGTTTGCTTTGAATTTCAATCCAGAGGGCACAGCCTTACAGAGGCAAGCTTGCTATCTGCCTTGTAGTGGATACTGAGGAGTTCATGTGATTATAGTTAGACTCGGATTCTGACTGAAAAACATGCTTGTATAAGTAACATTTTTGGGTCTTTTTGTTTGTTTTTTTACCTTTGTTTCCCAGTAGAACAATCCTGATCACACTGTTTTCTACATGCATGAAGATCTGAGAGCTACACTAGACTTCATTTTGTTTAAGGGATTTTACTATTGTCTTATTTAGGAATTCCATGCGAGCAGATAGCATAGCCACCAGCAATGTGAAAAACAGGATTGGCAGCAAAGGATTATCGGACAAAGTTGTGGATGTAAGACTACTGCTAGAAGAAAAACGTCAGAATAACAACGGGCTGCGCCAGCCAAACAGCATTGTGAAGTCAGGTAATTTGAAACTCTTACTTTGTGCAGAATTATGCCTGTCATATTCATAATTGATGTCGTCATTTTACATCAGTCCTCCGATGCAACTTAGAAACATGAGGAAATCCTATTCAGCAGCAATTTCTGCATTCGAATGGTTAATTTATCCTCTCTAAGAGGCAGAGTTGGAGATTGCTTTGGGGGAAAAGTAAAGTACGTTAAGTACCTTTAAGAGTGACGTTTATTTTTATCTAATTTCTTTGCCTGCATCTATTTCCCCCCCACACACACACTTTGTCCCTTTTAATTTGCTTATTGAGGCAGAATCTGTATGACATTATGGGAACCTGTATTGGAGGGGAGCTCACGTGCAAGCTGAAACGTGAGGCACTAACTACATATATGGAAGTATATATATATATATATATATATATATGCATACCTGTGTATATGGAAGTATTTTTTCAAATAGCAGTCTTTTTATACATTTTTTAAGGCTAATTGACTTGGTTTTTTTGGCACAGGTATGTGTAATTGCAGCTACTTCTGACACAGATAGTATCCAGAGAATTACCTGACTGATCATGGGTTAAGTGTCAGTACATTTAGCATCTGTATATTCTTATTTCCATTCAGTTCTGTATAATATTAAGAGGCATTAGAACTCTTAAGGCAGAGTATCTGTAACCTGAAAAAAAAATCATTGAAGGTATAATGATTATCTTACAATCATAGCTCATGTTAGATACATTTATGCTGGGCTGCTAAAACAAACACAGCAAGCCATGGAATAACAGCTACTTTTTTTGGTCATCCGGACAAAATATCACCTGAAAACATTAAATACCAAATTTATTGCCAAAAGAACAGTGGGATCTGGATAACATTTTATTGCATGGTTGAGACTGAAATCTGAATATGAAGGACATAATGAAAAGAGGAGACAAAAGATGAGAACATTTGTCTAGTTCTGAATTCGATGAAGTGTGCAGTGAGCATCAGTTTAGCTGGCAGATCTAAAGTAAATGCAACGTGATTCTTTTGTTGTTTTAATCACTGAAAATATCCTTAGATGTGCGGCAAAGACTGGGAAAAAGACCTCATTCCCCAGAAGTTAAACCTCCAAGCAGTATCTCTGCTCCTCGTCGAGAACCAATATCAGATGTGCACAGCCGGTTGGGAATCCCCAAGCAGGATGTAAAAGGCCTCTACTCTGATACCAGAGAGAAGAAATCAGGTTAGTTTTGTGGTGGGGGTACAGTTTAAAGAAATGCAGTACGTTCCTGTTATTTTTAAATGGGTTTGTTTTTCACCTTATTAGGTAATTTATGGACCCGATTAGGGTCTGCTCCGAAGACACAAGAAAAGACTTCAGATAAACCTGAGAACTCCGTGGCACCTCCAGAGGAAGATGATTCAGAGCTCCAGCGGGTTTGGGGTGCTCTCATTAAGGAAAAAGAGGAGTCTCGGCAAAAAAAGAGTCGACTGGATAATTTACCTTCTCTACAGATTGAAATCAGCCGAGAAAGCAGTTCTGGATCAGATACTGAATCATGATTTTACACTTTGATCCTCAAGATCGTGACTCTGCAGTGTGGCAAAGATTTCCTTTGCCCATAAGCTGAACACTGGCAAAGACTGCAGTGAAGGTTCCAGAAATGTCTCAGTTCCTTTTATACGCAAATAGAGATGCATATGCCACTTGAAACCTAAAGCAATCATGTTTGTCTGGAGTCTGTGGTTGGCCCTGTGTTATGTAGGGCATTGTCTTATATGTTAATTACAGCAAACCTGTAGTTAATTCTAGCCAAACACTTTTCCCTAAACTCTGAATTTAAAAGAAGAGGGAGAAACACTCTGTATTTTTAAGAAGACCTTTTTGTTCTTAATATTTTTAACATGGAATCTTTTAACAAAATGTTTTACACAGTTCATCCAAAGAACAGGGCATTTCACAGTCAGCACCATTGCCTTGCCCTTCTGGCACTTACCAGCACCTTTCCTCTTAAAGTAATAACAATAATGCTTCCTTGGGTAAGCAGCCAGCAAGGAGAAAGCATAAAGGGACTGTCACGTTTCCTTCCTCCAAAATAATGAATGTAAATCCAACGTTGTAGTATAGTGAGGTTTCATGCGGTATCCATATAGCATCACTGCTACTCCAGGGCTTCATCTGTTTGTTTTGGTGGTACTGAGTTCTGCTGTACGCAAGGATTGCAGTGTTTCAAACTGCAAAGTTGGTTGAGAGAATTGTGCAAATTCCTGAAGGTTTTTCTTACCTTTCTTTTCTCCAGTGACATATTGAGAAATTCTCTTTCTCTCCCCCAGCTGTATGATTATGTTCTGAAGAAATCTGAACCGTTGAAAAAACTTCCATTTTTCTATTTGTGGCAATTTCCCGTTGGCCATGGTGAGAAAAAGCTCTCGTGATGTTTTCCTGTGTGCTGTTTAAACTATCCATATATATCACTGAAAGAGAAAAGGAAAACTATCGGCTCGCTGTCCCATGTCAGTATTTTGGAGTGTTCTTGTATCTTACATGTGGATGTGCACCTGGTTGACTTGTTACACTCAGCTTTTGATTTCTTTACCTGCGTATCCTCTCTACATAAAAGTTTGAGCAGAGTGCAGCTGCAGTTTTTTTCCTCTCGTTGCCTGCGGCGTATATTTTGATTGCCAGTCATTCTAAATGAGGAGCCATGACAGCATGTTGTGTGCTGCTGAACAGAACAGGTGGCAAAAAAGACTCCTCACCGTTGTCTGTTATGTTTTTGACACGCTGAAGATGTTTGCTTTGTCTTTAGGACTGTTCATCCTGGATAACTTCATAAGTTCAACCTTCATAACCCTGGTTGGGGTTATGTGTGTATATAAATACCTGAAGGGAGAATGCAAAGAAGAGAGCTGCGCTATCTTCATTAGTGCCCAGCGTTGGGATAAGAGGCAGAAGGCACAAACTGGAACACGGAAGGTTCTGTCTGAACTTCAAGAAGCACTTCTTGACTCTGGATGATGGAGCAGCAGCTGCTCAGGGAGCTTGTGGAGCTTTGACATCCTTGGAGATGTCAGAAGCTGCCTGGATCCGCTCTGGATGTTCATGCAGGGGGCTGGCAGGTCACCTCCATGTCCCTTCCAACCTCTCCACCACCTTGTGATTCCATCCCTACTTCCCACGTTCTATCAGTCCTAAATGTCTGTATCTCTCTCTTCTCCCGTTCGCCTTCTAGCATTTCTTGCTCCCCCTCTTCCTCTCTTTGTGCTTTTGTTTATTTGGTTGGTTTTCTCCTAAGTTGGGATAGGTTTGAAGTTTGATCCGAGTGAGGAGCCTGCAATCAACTCTTCTTACTGCTTCAAGTGAAAGGTACAGTGATGAGAAACGGAAGCCAGGGACTGTCTGGTCTTCGTGTCTTCTTTCCTTGTGTTGTAACACCCCACAGTTTATATTTGATTATTAAACATATCACTATGGCTCATCAAAGAGGTGCTGTTGAGAGTAAAGGACTGCAAACCCGTTCCTCAGACCCTGCTGGAACTCATTTAACCAGGTACCTGCTGGTGTCAGGAAAGCAACTCCAGGCCTTCCTCAGTTACCCAACCACAGATTTCAGTGCTGTGAACCCTCAGCGGACGCTTTTTCCTTATCATAACTAATATAAATCCAGGAGATTGCAGAGAAGAGTTTCCTACAAGTCCCCCTTTCTTTCTCATTGCGATCCGGGAGCCACAAAGACTCCATCCAGCACGAATTAGCTGCAGGCCCCATCTCAGCCCCCCCCCCTTTCGCCCGAGCTGCAGGAAATGGACGCCTCGCTCCCCCCCCCGCCTCGAAAGTGGTACAGCCTGCCCACCTCTCGCGAGAACAGTAGTGCGGCCCACTCCTCTCTCGCGAGAGCAGCGGTGCGGCCCACCCCCTGCTGTAGGGTGGTACATCCCTGGCCTTTATAAACAGCGGCCGCAGTTCTTCCCGCCCTTTCTCCTCGTGCGGCAGGCCGTGGGCAGAGCTGTGGTGCGGGCCGCGCCTCCTTATTCACGTAGGGCTGTAGGCCCGAGCGATCGAGGCGGCAGTTGCGGGGTATAAAATAGAGCAGGCCCCCATGGAGGCGGATGGCGGCACAGGCAGCGCTGGAACGGCCCCGCGGTCCGTCCTGAGGTGAGCGGGGCTGGGAGGCCTTGGGCTGGGAAGGTTCTTAGCGCTGCGCCTTCTGAGGCCTGCTGTGATGGTTACGGCCTTCAGACTGGTGCTCTGTGGAACTGCACTTGAAAAACGTTGTAAATACGGCCTGGCTCCCCGCACGTGGGAAATAGACGAGTTACTTTAGTTAAAAATCAAAACCTACTTGGAAAACGTGAATTAATTGTTATTATTAAAACCCAAACGCGGAATTGTATGCTCACTGTTGGTAATGAGACTCTTATCGTTGTAACAAATGTACTTCTGTGATTTTTCTAGATTTACTGCTTTGGAGTCTTCCTTTAATGCTTGTTTGCTGTCTGTGCCGCCAGCAGAACGATGCCCTGAAGCAAAGAGTAAGTTACCTTTATGTTCTGCAAAGGTGTTCAGAACGTTCTAGATCTTTCCTTGTATACTACTGATGTGAAGTAGCTAAGGGCAGGGCTATCAATTGAAAGTAACCTGTAACAATGGTATCTTAGTTAAGCCAATAAAGCTATTAAAATCGAATGTTACATTGCGTTAACAGTTAATGTATTTTATCAATGAAGGGGAAAGGGTACAATCAGCTCAAGGTAAACAGTTTCTCTGTGTACTGACCTATCCAAGTTGCTGCTGTTGATGATGATACCCCAGAATAGGAAGTGCCGTCAGATGCGAGAACTGACGATAACCTTCTTATTTATCTGAAATACAGCCACACGTGTGTGAACTTAGTGAGGTCTGAACCTCGGCTGCTGGGACTAATGGGGCAATGTTTATTTGCTCTGCAGAACCTGGGATTTCCAGATGATGTGATACAATAAGGACTGGGAGCAGGAATCTCTTTGGAGATGGCCATTAATGTGAAGGTAGGTGATGAATTTCATTGGACCACGTAGAGATTCCTACCAGGCAGAATTTGTTGAGAAGAAATGGGTCTTAAAACCACAGGAAGTGTATTCGATATGGTTATACTTCATAGCTTGATTCAGTCTACTTTCCTTCCTCTCATAACTCAAAATATAAAGCCTATTTTCTGGGATCTTTAAATATAATTATGACTTGCAGCTCTGTGCTGCCGCACACTCATAGCTGCTAATGGTAGAATCATAATGATGAGTAACGTCTTATTTCCTTACAGCCCTTCACACGGCCCTGGGACAGAAGTGAGACTGCAGGAGCAAGAGATCGTTCTGGGTGAGCTTTAATACTGTGTGTGCTCTTAGTTCACTGTGATGCTTTTGGGCTGCAGCCTCACAAACATTGTGTGGTCGAGAGCATTTTCATTGGCCGTCTTTTTGCTTCTGTGTGTTTTTAGCTCTAAAAGAGCGATTAATGGAATTGTAGGACAAAGCAACGCTTCATGGGGCTGAAATACTGAGGGTAAAGATAATACAGGAGCTGCTGTCTTCTGCGCTATAGTTTTGGTTACAGCAATATAGTCCAGTTGTCTTAGAGATGCATCAGATATATTTGAGGATATCATATGATGAAATGAACCAAAAATTGCTGGAATTACCGGCAGATTGACTGGTGGTGAGCAAAGGTTTTTCTGATGATATCATTTAATGTAATGAAAAGGTAAACAATGAACGTCGGGTGGTCAACTTATTCCTGCTGTTGTATTGCAGGTGTTGATGCTGAAAGTGCTTTTGTTGGAGGAAGAAGGAACCCAATGGGACAGGAATGAGCTTGGCAGATGATCTTTGTAAACATCACCTGTTTTTCTGTTCCCGGACTTGTAAGATAAGAGAATGTTCACAACTGTTTTGATACACATTAAAGTTCGAAAAACCAAAAATTTTCAGTCTGCTTTTGTCACTCATTACATAAAGAAATGATGCTTTATTTCCCAATGCATCTTTGATATGCGTGCGTGCTTCAGTACTGCATCATCTAATATGATGTGGTAGATGGATACACAGTACAGTGTGGTTTATGCAGGTAAACAGCTGTAAGCATTCTGTCTGCTGTTTGGAAGTTGATGCAGTTTGAACAAGTAATATTAAGGCTGATGCTGTGTTTATTGTAGAGATTAGACTCTACTACCCCAACAGCAAGGAAAGCAAGTGTTCAAGTTAGGGCGAAGGCAACTGTCCTGTAGCTTGTTCAGGATTGAAAGTTGGTCTCAAAGTCTGATGGAGACACTGCAGAACCTGCAGCAGCAGCACTTAGTCTAATTGTCCATATCTTCTCTATATCATGGTCCAAATATGAACTGATGTCTAGATGGGGAAAAAGGGGAAAAAGCTCCTCTATAGCTTGACAGCTGTCTGTTGCAGCTGGTAGAGGGTAAAAAAGGCGGATGTTGCTGGCCCTTCTGCCCACTTGGTGTCACCAAGTGAAAGATTTCAGAGTACACGTAGAAAGGAGGTAATGATTATTAATGAACTAATTGCATGTGACCATGTGCCTGTGCTGTGGGAATCTAAAGCTGTTAGATTAGCAGTGTCTGTTCTGTACACCGTTAATGACCACAGTTAGCATGGCCATAGCTTCGTCCTGATCTTTTGAAGGCAGATAGAAGAGCAGTTAATTTTTAAACCCTTCTCTCCTCGTTTTAAGTTAGTGGAGGAGAAAGCAGGGCACTGTGAGAGGAGTTGCTGTTTTCTAGCAGGGAATGACTAAAATGACATGAATGTCATGCAAGGAAAACTTAAGAGGTTTGTTTGTTTCCAACTGCTGCACTAACAAATGCTTTGCTACAATTGCTCAGCTGCCAGAGACTCTGAGCTGCTTGGGGTGGAGGGAAAAGGCCCCAAATACCAATGGGATCCTCAGCCTTCCTCACCCTTATCCAGAGCTCAGCTCAAGGTCAGGCCAGACAGGGCTCTGGGCACCTGACAGCTGAGGGTATCCCTGTTCACTGCAGGGCCATTGGACTTGAACCATTCCATGAATGTAGCACCTGATTGACTTTGAAGGAGCTAACAGGAACAAACTGATTTACAGCATACAGAAATGATGTATTTAAAGAAGAGTTAAGCTCCTGTGCTGTAATTCAGGGAGGCTGAAGAGAAGGCAGTGCAGCCAGGAGTCCATGCAGTGAAGCCCAGGTGCATCTCCATGGTGGTGAATGTTGAGCTTCAGCTCAGCTGAAACCAATAAACACCTTTCAGCCCAACACCTGCACTGAGAAACCTGAACAAATTACAAAGGACTGAAGAATTCATACTGGGGAGATGGGGCTCAAAATCCCTCCAGTTTTAATCACCTTGAAATGCTGTTATCTCCAATAATTTAGAAGGGTGTCTTTTTTTGTCAGACACTTGCTCAGATTGTTCATAATCAAGTTCTCACTTGTTATGGCTCGGTGTAAATTAATTACATAGCTGTTCTCAATATGAACCTTTGGCTTTTTGGTGAGCTCCCTTTGGTTTCTCATCACCTGGATGTTTGAATGAGCTCCATTCTGCTTTTCCAGGTCTCTCAGGAGGACGACATGCTCAGGTTTGCTCAGGAGATCTCTTACTCAGCCGTAGTTTAACGTGGCCCACAGTGACAGCAGATGAAACGTTTTCCATCTCTTCTTCCTCCTTCAGGTAACCTCGAGATGTTCTGCCAGCATTCCCATGGAGCTGTGTCATCTGCAGAGGAAGAGCATGGGGATCATAGAGTGAAAGGGAAGGGCTTGGTAAGGTGTTGCTAATACACTTCTGCTTGAGTGTGTTAAATCAAGTATGCATTACTTTCAGCTGCAGCAGTAAATGAATGAAATCTTTATGCTGAGTGCTCCTTAGGATGGGAAATACACAAGAGAGCCTGCTGTGAGGATGATGAGAATTGTCTCAAAGCAAGATATAAACCTGCAGCTGTGAGATGCCGCGGTGGTTTCAGCAAATAATGGAAAGTCTCTGAGCCAAAGTTGGATTTAATGCGTGTCCGGTCACCTTGCTAAGCCAGCCTATGTGCTTCTGTAGCAGCACCTCTGCAGGGCTGCTCCATGTTTGCAAAGGCAGTATAGAGCCTGCATGTCAGTGCTGTGCTGTTCGCTAACCCAAACCACATCAAGGGAAAGGGTCTCAAAGCTGCTGCCTTTAAGCTTCAAAAAGGTCTTTGGAGCTGACAGCAGCACTGTGTCACTTGGCAGCGTGTCAGCAGCTGAAGGTGAGGAAAAAGTTGGCTTTAGGGGCAGAGAGCAGCAGCAAATGGCAGCAGTTACATCGTACTCTGCCCACTCCTTGGCACATCCAGAAGCACTGCTATGGGGAGTGAGCAGAGGGGGTCAGTTCAGAGGGTATTTCCCCTTCGAACCTCTGATGGTCTGGTCATGAGGACAGCAGGTAGCTGTGAGGGGTGGCACAACCTGAGCTGGAGATTGGAAAACCTCCTTAAACATGCAAGCCTCATGAAAAGCAACTTGAAAAACCATGAGGCTTGCAACAGGGCTTGAGCTGAGTGCTGGCACAGCTTGAGCTGAGTGCTGGCACAGCTGGGGCTCGTTTGGGCCCCAGGTGAGGCTGTGCCCCTCCTCCTCGTTTTAAACACATGCCCCCATTTAATGCTGAAGAGCAGCAGGCACAAGGCAGGGCTCTTCTTTCTTTAACAGAATTCAGCGCTCTATAAAATGAAAATCATACAACACTTGTCATCTAGTGTTCTCTGCTGAGTGGTAGGATCAAGTAGCAAGACAAGCAGTGCTGGCAGCTTTGGGATTCAGGTGGAGCAGCAGCACAGGTCACACTTGGCAGAGGGAGAAGAGTCGGTGCCCATCTCTGTTGTGAAGACAAAATGCAGGTAGGAAAAGTGGTGACTCCAGAGAACGTGGTGCCTGATTCCACCCTTTGGGTTTTTCTAGCGGTGAAGGAGGGAGGAGGAAATATGTCATGGGCTGCAGCTGATATGTGGGGTTGCAGGAGGAGCTCCTTGTGGGGGGCAGCTCGGGTTTTGTTGGGCTGGGAGGGAGTGGGAATGGAACTGGTGAGCTGTGGAAGGGTGTGTGGGATAAAACACAAGGCTTCTGAGCAGGGTTTGTTGTGATAGGAAAAGGGGAAATGGTTCTCAGCTAACAGAGGGGAGATTTAGATTGGATTTAAGGAAGAAGTTGTTGACGGTGAGGGTGGTGAGGTACAGCACAGGGCGGTGGTGGTGACCATCCCTGCAGACACCCAGGGTCAGGCTGAAGGGGCTCTGAGCCCCTGGTGGAGCTGTGGGTGTCTCTGTGCACTGCAGGGAGTGGGACCAGATGGCCTTTAGGTGTCGCTTCCAACTCAAACTGTTCTATGAGAAGGTAATAAAGACTTCTGTACACTGAAAGACACACAGATTGTTGTGTTGTACCTGCTGCAAAAATACCCTTCAGCACTGGGACCTCATTTTCTATCTGATATCACTGCATGTAGTCCCATCAGAGAATGCTGCTGCTTTAATCCCTTTCATGTCAGCTGTGTTTAATGTGCATGGGCTGACGATAGCAGGCTCGTGTTGCACAGGTGTGGCTTAATGTTTTAGTGGGCACGATGGGGATGGGTGAGTGGTTGATGATCTTGGTGGGCTCAGTACACAGTGCAGGGAGCACAGCTGGTGCTTACCACCACTCCCTTGGAAGGGAGCACAGTTGGAAGCGTGGTGCTGTCTCTGGATGGCAGCAGGGCAGACCTTGAGGTGGTGCCCATGCTTTGCTGAGCATTGCAATGCTGTAGAAGGCGGATTGCCTTTTATTTTGTGTATTTGAGGGTTTTTTGCCTGTACTTCTCTGCATGGAGTTCAACAGGAGTTTGGGAGGAGCTGCATTAGCACGTTCCTGAGCATGGTGCTCAGATTATGTTGTAGTATTGCATATAGCCAGGCTGAGTCACTGTATGTGTTCCAGCTATTCACACAGAGGTGCTGTGTTACGATGCTCTGAGGTCTCAGTGTAGCTCTGATTTCCACTAGCAGCACACAGAGGGATGCAGCGTGCAACAGGGCTACTAGAGAGCCATGCTGGCAACCCGTTGCTCAGCCAAATCCACCAGATGCAGCTTAGAAAGGCCTTTCCTGGGGGCTGCTGTGTGGACTCCACTGGTTTATTTTCTTCCCCTGGTATGGAGAAGCCCAGGAACCTGCTGGGTGCTTCCCTCTGGGCTCTGCTGGCAGCATGGATTTTTGGCTGAAGAGCACACAGGGCAACTCCACAAGGAGGGGGGGGGGGGAACCCTGCAGGAGGCTGTGATGAGTAACAAAAGCAGTTTATGTTTATTGCAAAGCAGAAGTGTTTAATAACTTCCAGCAGGGATGGCTTTGCAGATGCTCAGCAGACATGAAATGAGAGATCTAGAGAAGTGTCTGTCTTGTTGCTGATGGTTCCTATAAGGAGCAGAATGGCAACCCCAAGCCTGATGTGCTTCAGATGCATTTAGTGCTGGTAGAGCAGGCTGTGACCTTTGTCTGCCAAAGGCAATTGCTGTTTCCCACCTGGGCACTGCAAGACCCAGGGTTGTCCCTTCCCAATGCAACTCGCCAGGGCTGCTTGTGAGCATCTCCTGCAGGAGAGCCCTGGTCCTCTTATGCGTTACCATAAGTATCATAAGAACATGAGAGACTGAGTAATGTGGGTTGTGGTCTTTGTAAAATAGAAGCGTCACAACTGGGAGGAATGTTTGCTCGTTAGAATGCAAGAGATGATTAATGGGAATGGGAAGGTAACCCGATTCATCCATCCCTGCTCACAGGAGCTGATCCTTCCTGCTGCTCCATATCTGCCTTGTGGGCCCTGCTGAGTTCTTATTGCTCCATCCCAGTAAGAGCTGCACGCTGCTGGGCTGTGATGCAGCTTTGGTTCAGAAAGGGCTGATTCTCCTCTGGTTGTGCTGCTCAGTGCTTTGTGTATCACTCAGGTAACCCTTAAGGGATAATACTTCATTACATTTCCAGCTGCTGTTCTATACATTTTCCCCTATCAGCTGAGCTCCAGCTGCAGCCATGCTACTTCCACAACCAGCACTAAACACACCACTGTGAGCTGCCAATAAATAATGCAACAGATTCCCCTCACCAGCACTTTTCTTCTTGCTAATAAGGAGAAAAATGTTGAACCCCAGGCAGTGTGGCACTGCAGCTGCAATCTTTAGCATCACCACCTCTGGGAGCTGACGTTCCTTGGGATAGCCACAGTATCAGTGTAGGATTTGTTATGGCCTGGCTGCAGCCCCAGGAATCCCAATTAATTGAATGGAATCATAGAATATCCTTTGTTGGAAGGGACCCGTAGGTAGCTCAGCAGCCACGTGTAGAAACCTTGCACTCACCCCAGAGAAGCATGTTTCATGCTCCCAAGCACCTTATTTTCTTGCTAATGTGTATATGCATCCTTGTGTATGCTTTTGAGACCGCAAAGTACCAATAGAAGCAAAAAACAACCCATACCCATCACGCCTTCTGCTTTAATTCCTATTGCATTTCTCTCCGGAGTGCTTGGGAGAAAATAAAAGAAATGCATTACAAACTGCTTTTTGCTGAGACAAAGAGCAGGGCTGCAGCAGAGAACCCCTCCTTTGGCAAGTGCGAACAAATCCTCTTTGCTCAGCTCAGTGCATCGAGCTGCAGAGGTTAGGGGTTTGTTTTCATCATTCTCTGAGTGCTGTTAATGAGGTCAATCAGTCTCTGTGGCAATAGCAGCTGGAGGTGAGGCAGTGCTGGTTAATGGGATGTGGGGGGTTTTGGCATTTTTGAGGGCACAAAAGCAGCCCATGTGAGAGCATCCTCCTCCTCCAGCGCTGAAATGGAGTGCACTGAACTATAGGGAAGTGCTGGGACATCAGTGCCCAAATGCAGCATCAATCCCAGTGGGCCAGACTGCAGCTGGGCTCTGTCCTGCTGTGATGCTGCTTCCAATGGTCCCCTTTGCTGACCAAGGTCCCTTTTTCCCTTTCCCCTGCTGTGGCTCTGATTGAGCACTGGGCATCTCCTCCTCTACGAAGCACAGAGCAGCAGCACTGCGTTGGGCCAAAGCGCTCCCTGGCTCTTTGGCATTCCCAGTGCTGCCTTGGTGCTTTTCCTCCTTCCCACTCTCAGGGGTGGGTGGCTGCCACCTCTCCAGCCCCCACACCTGCCCTGCAGTCTTCCACTCCCCTATTGATATAATCTCTTTGAGTAATAATCACCCTTATTGCTGAAGAAATGCATCTTCTTCCTATAGATGAGCTTCCTTCGTGCTCAAGCAGAACGGTGCTGCTGGGGGTAACTCACCAAGCCCAGCACTGAGATATTATGGACATAACAACTTTAAGGTGAATGTCCCCTCCCCACCTTGATCAATCAGCATTAATGTTCTCATTTCCAGCTCTCATGTCCTTATTTTCAGAGCTGTTGAAGAGCTTCGGGCTGAAACAAACAGCCCTCTGTACAAGGGGAAGGGCTGTGGGTGGCTTTGCAGGCTACACCAGGGATGCTGGGCATCAGCTGTACAAAGGAGATCTGAAAGTTTTATTAAACATTGGCTTTTATTTGGGTTACAGATAGCTCCTTTATCTCAAACAGAACAGTTGATTCACTGCAAAGTGTTTTTCATGCCAGTTGAAAGAGGTTAGCGTTAAAAAAAACAATACAACCGAACAAACAAAAAGGCTTTAGATACATGCTAATCATACCGAAACTGTGCTAAATGTATTAAAACGAGCAGCAGAGCATCTTCTAAGTTACGTACCTGGAGGAGAAACAACAACTGTCAGCATGAACCCCCCCCTTCTCCTGTGATAGGCATGCAGCTTCCTGGTACAGCCATGGGAGATGAGGATGCAATGAGAAGTCTGAGTGCTTACGGTGCTGTTTGCACTCAGGAAAGCAAAACTGGAGGTGAGAAGGGCTGTGGGCAGAGGTGGGTGAGATCCCTCTTGGCAAGGGGAGGCCTGTTTGGTCTGTGGAGTGTAAGGGAGGGGGAGTGTTTCCCACTCTCCTGACCTCCCTTGGGTTTAGAATCATAGAATCACTCAGGTTGGAAAGACCTCGAAGATCATCTAGTCCAACCATCAACCCATTGAATCGCATGAAATTCTGGCTTGGAAGCCAAAGGGCGCATTGCTGTGCTCTGCTGGGAGCTGTTTTCCATCCAGAAATAAAAAAAGAATGTTTCTAAATAAAAACAAAAACAAGCAAAAAAAACCAAAATGGCATCGTACAAACAAAGCACTTCTGGACCAGGGAGAAGGACGTAGCCAAGTGTCCTGAAAGCCTCCGTGTGCTTCGGACCTTCAGCTGGCTGCGTCCATCCAGCCTGAATGGCAGTGATAGAGGGAAGAGCCCCAAGGTTTGTTCTTGCTCTTATATAAGCCTTCAGTACCGTGGTCTCCTCTGTCAGCAACAGCAATGAGCCTGAGCTGAGCCCCAGCTTCAGGTGCTACGTTTTGCTCCCCAAAATGCACCGTAGGCTCTGGTGCAAGAATGGGAAGCCCTGGGGTCATCACAGCAGGTGAGCATCTGGATTTTAGGGCTGGGTGAGCACTGGGCAGGCAGCAGGGCCAGCCTGGGCTCAGTAAGGCAGGGGAGCAGCACCCAGGTGATGATTGTTAGGGCCCAGCTCTGTGCCAGCACAAGGAAAGCAAAGCTCTGCTGTGGGGCTGGGATTAGGAACACCCTGCTTGGAGTGGGGTCCCTCGGAGCGGCATCATGCTTTATGTTGATCTCAACGGGCAGCTCCTGAAGTTGGTATGGGAAAGGGTTGCAGTTCTGTGCAGTGTTTGTGGGTGATGTCTGTCCATCTGTTGTGTGGGGGTGACCAGCTGGGATCCTGCTGGATCTGGTCGCCTTCCTGCTCCCCTCTGTGCTTCTAAGGGCCTCGTGTTCCAACGCTTTGGCGATTCATATTTGGAGAGTCCATCTAGTCCAACTGCCCTGCAGTGAACAGGGAATGAGATACAAGTACACAACACCATCCCGTTTCTGCATGACGGGAGCAGCACTGATATTCATCACAGGGGAAGAAGGCAATGTGCTCCTAGAGCATCCCACTGCCTGCATCCACCCATGCCAGGACCTCTAACGAGGAGATCTTGGGTTTGTCACCCAAATGTACCCAACGTGGAGCCAATGTCACGTCTGCGGTGTCTCGGTGCCTTGCTCCTCCACTGTCCTGCCCTCTGCTTTGCCCAATGGGGTTTCATCACTATTTTCACCCCTCAGGTCCTCCTGGCTCTCAGTGAGGCCATCCTGGTTCTCCAAATCGCTGACCTGCCCTTCTCCAAACTCCAAAATGGTGGGCAGGTTGCCTTGCTTTGGGCATCGCCTCTTCAGGCTGACCAAGAAGGGTTGTGGCAAGGAAAAGATGTCCACGTTGTTCCCGAGGTCGATCCAGGTGACGCTGGGGAACTTCTTGGGGTCTTTCAGGGTTTCGGTGAGGTCCCGCAGGATGGCTTTGGTGAGTCGGTTGCCATTGAGGGACAGTGTAGTGAGGTGAGGAAGGCCACACAACGCAGGTAGCAGCTGCAGCAGCATCTCGTCTGTCAGCTCTGTGAAGCACAGCTCCACTGTGTCGATGTGCTCCGAGCTGTGCTGCAGGTACGACGTGACGCGCTCCAGGTCCTTCAGTGTCAGTGGGATGCCCGACAAGTCCACCGTGTTGTCCTGGGGCTTCCCCATCAGCACAGCTTTCAGACTGGGTGGGAAGGAAAGGAGAGAGGTGTTAATGTGGGAGTGGGGTATCGTCTTGAGTGCGATGATGTGGTGGGACCACCATGCACCGCCAGGCCCAGCCAGCATGGGTTCATGAAAGGTAGCTCCTGTGTGACTCCTTCAATGACCAGGTGAGGGAAGGGCTTTTGATGTGATCTACCTGGGCCTTAGCAAAGCCTTTGGCACTGCTTAGACATGTGTGCTCTGGGAGATGAGCACCATGGCCAAACCCTTAGGTAAATAAACGAGTGCTCCCAATGGCCCTACAGAGACTCATTAGCCTGAGTTCAACTGGAGCTTCACAGGTCAGTTTATCTCCAGAAGTGAATGAGAGAACACGTCTGCAATCAGGACCTGTCAGGAAGTTGGCATGGTGGGATTTCTGCTGATGAATTATTCTGATTAAGAGGAGGGAAGAGCCCCATGCATGCTAATTGGTGCTGTCAGCCCAGTGCTGAGCCCCTGGTCCTCACCTATTGTGGTGTGCAGGTAAAGGCTTTGCTACATGCAAAGGTATTAGGGAAGGGAGCACAGGAAGACGTTTGTGTTCAGGGAATAACCCAGAGGAAAGAACCAAGTTTCTTTTTCATTCGTGCCTCCCTGATCCCTTTACAGGCTCACACGGAGCGATGTGTTTCTGCTCTAATAGAAAGGCACCTGCCTGTTGTGCTGGAAGGACTGAATTTCACCTAAATGAGGCTGTGAAATGTGAAGGGCTCCTTTAGGAAATCACTTTTCTCCTCTCTTTGTGGCCCAGAAACTTCTCAGCTGCTGTGTGTGTGTGTGTATGAGTAAAGGGACCAGGAGACACATCACAGGCATCCAGGGAGCACAGCATGTCTTCCCAGGAAACACATGGATGGCACCAACCCAAATGGCAGCTGCACAAATTAATTTCCCAGCCTTCCAACACAGGGTCGTGCAGCAGATGGCCAACTCTTTTCTCATTTAGCCATCATTAAGATGAGTGTTTGATTAATCCTGGGTACCTGGCCAGGATGTTGGGTTGTCACCAGCTCCTGAGAGCTAGAAATAAGAAAAGCAAGGACTTGGTGCTGAAATAATGTTATTTGTTTCCACCAGGAGGGTCTTCCCGAAGCCCTGCTGCTCTTCAAGCCAGAGTCAACCCATCAGGCCTTGTCTTGCTCTTGCCATGGCAGAGTGGGACTGTCACAGAGTGACAGGAGAAGCCAATGCATCTGGAGGCAGAGGGAATGCCATCTTCTGCATGTGGCAACAGGAGCAAGGAAACCAGAGAGCTGACGCGTGGCTAAGGTTTGTGTATTATATATTTCATGTGTGGTTTTGCCTCTCCTGCCTGGACAAAATCTAAGAGGGTTCTCCAGCTTATGTCTTACTGGCTTTAGCTGACATAAAGCGAAGCCTCAGCATGCAGCTCTGCTCTTGCTGGATCCCAAGGAGAAGGATTTTGGGGTTAAAACCCAATATCCCTACATGGGTAAAGCCAGCGAAAACCATAAGCACAGCTGGCTGCAATTCTCTGCATTGCTTCAGGCATCCTGGCTGTGATCTGAGGAGCACAGCCCAACCTGATGGATGAGCCACCCTTGTGCTGTGAGCTGAGGGGGCTGTGCTTTCCCACAAACAGAAGCCCCAGCCTGTAATCACCCTCAGCAGGCTCTGAGGTTTGCTCATAGGCAGGCAAGACTGACTGGGAACAGGCTTTCTCCTTTAGCAAATCTTGTGTCATTAAGCATGAGTGTGTGCCTGATGGTACGACCCATTGGGGTGAGGGCACAGTGAGGACTGGGGCTGGGGAAGGGAAATGGCCAACAAGAGCTGCTCTCACCATCCATCATTATCTGTGTGTTTCAGTTTGCCCTGGGGAGAATTATTCACTGAGTGGCCAGACAATTTTTATAAGTCTCATGTATTTTTAAAAATTAATAATAATTTTGATGCCACGGTGCCATTAGCACGCTCCCATCTGGGCTCCTTATCCTCTAAATCAGCATGCATCTGCTGCACCCCACTGTGATGCTTTACAATGAAGGGGGTGTGCCTCAAGGCAAACAGCTCACCCAGCCTCAGGACCAAGGGAAATGTTGGTCACTGAATTGGTGCCAATCCCTTCACCTTCAGTGCTGGTCCCAATGCTGCTCTGCTGTAGGGATGTGCTTGAAATCTCTGCTGGCGTTTGCAGCCTGGGAACTCAAAGCTGGGTAGACCAGGAGCTCACATCAACTACAGCATATAAAGTCCCTGTGAGTAAGTGATGACCCCTTAAAAGCATGGCAAAAAGAGCATGCAAGCATTGAGCTTTGCTTTATCCATTGTAGATCAATGCTGCCTGCCTTGGCATGACTTTTCCCATTGCTGTATGCATACAAGCCCTGCTACAATGTAGGAAGGAATTTCTCCCTAGGCATCTCTTTCCCTCGAGAGGGTTTTGGTGGATCCCTTCCCAAACCAACTGATTGCCTTGCACCAACAGCCCATTCACCCCAAAGACTTGCAGCCTGTAGAGAGGAAATCTCTGCAGCCCATTTTGGCGCAGCCCTGTGCTGGGATTGCTTAGCTGCCTTGTAGCCTCCTACGTTCCCCTTGTCCCTCGGGAAACAAGCAAACTAACCACAGATGTGATTAATAAAAATAGCTCTGGAGGCTGTGAACTGTCTCACGGCAATGAATGGGGTACAATGGTAACAAACAGCTGTAACAACTTTTATCCTTGCCATGAAATTTGCCACAGAATGACCCCAAACCTCTATAGGAAGATCTCAGCATTACACAAATCCTTGTGTGTTACAGTGGAGGATCACTTACACCCACTTGGTTTCAACCTCTCACTTTATGGGGATATTCCATAGGGAAAGACAGAGCTTTCTTCCTCGATAGAAACCGTATATGGGGTTTTGACCCCTATGATGATAAGGCTGGGCATAAAACCATGCCCTAAAGCCCTGATAATGCTTTGGCAAGATATGTTGCCCCATGCAAAGCAGGATGCTGGTTTTTACTGAAAAAGCCTTCTCTGACAGCTGGTTTGTGTGCAGCACTGGATCCGCTCACAGAACATTCCCATGGACCAGAATGTTGATGTTTAGATCAAAGGGAATTAGAAGAAAGGGCTTTCCTCATCATTTAAATTCATGACATTTCCCTAAAGCTCTGCACAACCAGGGACGTGCGATGCCGGCGCGTCTTGTAATACAGTGTAATTGGAGAACTGAACCACTTCCTTGGAGGGCAAAGAATCAAGAAGAGGCAGCACCAGAGAAGGAAGAACTGCAGTAAGGATGCAGAGGGAAGGAATACAAACGCATACAACACATGGGTATATGCTCTGCTGGTAATAAGGTTGAACAAAGGGTTAAGGTCCCCAACCAGGACAGAAGAAAAAACATTTAGCTTAAGAGAGGCACATAAATGGGAAGGTGATCGAGGTGTCTTGTAAGTAAAATAGAGAAGGTGAGGGTGGAGAAAGGGGATGAAAGGAAGAAAGCCTCCATCAGCTGCCATGGTTCAAAAGTTAGGTTTGTGCCTTGCTTATTGCTATGGAAAGGGTTATGGTCTATGAATGGTGCAGTCTGATGTCTGGCTTTCACAGCCTTTGAAAATGAATAGCCTGGAAAGATTTCACTTCTGTCCTTAGAGAGATCTGGGGTAAGGAGGATTTAAAAATACATAAATATAAAAATACATAACGTTAAAACTCCTTTAGAGCTCACCAAGAAACACTTAAGCAGTTCCTAAGTCTTTACCATGAAGAGGGAAAGTACCAGTGGGGATTAATTCGTTTGGCCTCCCCGAGCGCAATGAACGCTTTGCTGAGGTTTGCAGTTCTCACACCACAATATACCAACATCCCCACAGTCAATATCCTTCCCCTCTTATTGGAATTACAGCTCAGCCTTCAGCTGAGCACTGTGAGATGTGGGGAGAGGTGGGCACAACACCCGACCTGCATCTTTTCAGCTGTGGGCAACATTCCTGATGCGTGACATGAAAATGATTTTTCCTTTTCTGTTTATAAAGCAGTTCCAGCTGCTGGGAACCATCTGTAGGAAAGACATCACACGACAGCCCTCCATTCTATTGCAATGGCAGCACTGAAGACCGAACACCAGGTTATTTCTCTGCTCTAGCTCTACATCTTTTAAAGCATCTCATTTGGAGCACAGCTGGAGGGTATTCTGCAATTTTCTCCCAGATTTCCCCCCTGCAGCCAGCAGGACGCCCAGCTCTGCATGCAGCTTCACCTCCCCTGCGTGCCCAAGAGCAGGGCTGCTCCAGGAATAGCTCTTTGTTTTCCTTTCCAAATCCCAGTGAATTTTCTTTGGCTCCTCACCAAGCTATGCAGGCCTGTTCCCCTCCTAATGCAGCCTCAAAGCTCACTAAATGCATGGGATAGTTGATGGGAAGAGTCGTTTCTGGGCCACCCAAGGGCATCCCTTGCACCTAGAAGAGCTGAGAAGGGTCTCAGCTTCAGCCACAGTGCGTTAGTGGATGGGCTGTTGGCATCATAGAATATTCTGAGTTGGAAAGGACTCACAAGGATCATCAGAAGGACCCTGACCAATAAATCCTTCTCATCACAGTGAGATAAGCTGAGAATCTCTGGTTTACATTTCATTACTGAAGATGGACGTTGCCCTGTGCCTACGTAGTGTCTTTGTGGATATACTATATTCTAAAAGCTTGTGATAGAAACAATGAGGAAAAAGTCATTTTCATCCATGGATGAGCACTCAGCCTCTCTCCATCAGCTCCTGCACCACTCAATGGAAATCCATCCACTAGAGAGCAGTGTCACCCAGCCCGTGGTGCCTACAAGCTACACGTCACATTTACAGCTGGCTCTAAATGCACCCAAGCATCCCAATATTCAAAACAATGTGTGTGTGGAGGAAAGAACCTGATATTTTGAGTGCAGCGTCTCTTAAGGGAGGAACAGAATTCAGATGAAGACAACAAAAGAAGCCAAGAGTCTTAGTTTGGGGCTGACACCTCCACACATGCCTCCAATTCCAGGAGCCTAAGGAAAACCCATCCGAGTCCAACTCCCAGGGCTCACACCCGGGCTGTTGGGGAAGCAACTGCATATGGGGGACCTTTGGTGACCTACAGGCACTGATAGGGTTACACAGCAGCAACCTGCAGCACAGGTGGGTGGGCTAAACAAAGCAAAAGGTCTGGGGTAGAGCAAAATGGGGTGGATGGACTTGGCGGTCTTAATGACTCAGACCTTAATGATTCTATGGAAAGAGCACCCAGTGCTTCCCATCAGAAAACCACTCTTCCCTGCGCTGGGATCACTGCTGTGCCCATGGCACCGCATCACCCTGATGTTTAGCCAAAGAACCCAATTAAACCTCTAGAAGCAACGAGACTCTCAGAAGCGCTGTCAGCCGAAGGAGCAACTTGATAAATATCTCCAGCAGGGATAATTAAGCAGAAGAACAGCTTTCATTTGCACGTTGCACAGCCAGCTCCTCGTCATGGTCCGGAGCTGAGGTTGGATCTGAGTGGAAAGCAATCATTTTCTATGCAAAAACAACACCCCACCATTTATGTGTTACACAAAAAGGGATTTTTCCCAACTTGTTTTTAATTTCCTGCCAAACAAAAATGCTAAAAATAAGCATTTGGCATCCATCAAAACACTTGGCTGTAATTATAGCCCTATTTAACTTCTCGCGGAAAATAATGTAAATATTTCACTGTTGGAGCGCTCCTTTTGCTCCTCCCTCATTCTCCCCCAAATGAAATGCATTTATAGCCTTCCTTCTATGCCGCATTTTACACCCGACAAACCTGCATTTTCCTATAGAGAAAACGTGCTGGAGTATTTCCAACAAACTCTACTCCGGCGTAATAAGAAACTGCAGCTGACGCCCCATTAATAACAGGCGATTGCAGGAAAGGCAATTTGCACCAGCGCCAACAGAAAGCCAATCAAGAGCTTAAAAGAAAGCAACACGTTGGGTTTGTTGCTTCTGTAAATGACCTCCTGGAAGAGAATTGGAATTTGTCCATGTTTGCATTAAAGAAAACAATAGGAATATTTTCTTTAAATTTTAGCACAGAAGAATAAGAAAAAACTGAAAAAGGCCCCAAAAAAGGGAGTTTTACAATTGAGTGTATTAAATCATAAAGAAATCCAAGTCCTGATTGGATTTACACGAGCAGAGAGAAGGGAGGCCTATGCGACCAGACAAAAAGACCTTTGAATTGGGTTTTAGTCCTCAGAGTCTAAAGGGAAGAGGCCATAGGAAGAGAAATCATTAGTGAATTGCTCATAAAAGCACACTATTGCTGCCGGTGGTTTACAAACAGATCCAAAAGGGTGATTGGGAAGGAAAAGGGAAGGAAAAGGACGGCTGAGAGAAAGGCAGGGGCTGGGATGGATGGATGGGATAGCAGAGGTGGATGGTCCACATGTGGATGGAAAGGGCTGGTGCTAATTATCATCATCTGTTCCTGCCTAGGAAAGATGCCACAAAAGCACACAGAAAATAACACACACAAAACTAAATGGGATTTCACTGGAAGTTGGATGTCCACCCATTGAGGAGCTTATTCATCCTTCCTGCTCCTTAACACGAGTTACATTCCACCAGCACAAGGAAAAGGCAACCAGGGTTGATGTTTGGGGCTGGGGAGGGAGAGGAGCTTCAGCTCTGCTCCTCCAGCTCAGTTTTCTCACCAGCTCATAGAATCCAAAAAAAAATCCCCTCTCCCAACTGCTCTTCCTGCAATTAGGGAGCGATCAGCTGCTAAAGCGGACGCCTGGGGTTTCACTTTCCCTAAACTGTTTATTTTATTGGAGCACAGATCACGTTCGGAAGAGTTCAAGCAGTCAGGGGTCCCCCATTGCCTCTACTGTGCTGATGAGAGCCAGAGCACGAACAGCAGCCTGGATCCCAGGGCTCTGCTCCTTGCTGGGGCTGATGCCTTTGATTTTCTTTTATAAGGGTAGTGAAGCACTGGAGAATGCCCAGAGATGGTGGATCCCCACCCATGGTCAGACTGGAGGGGCTTTGAGCACTGATGGAGCTGCAGGTGTCTGCGCATTGCTAGGAGGGGAGCAGATGGCCTTTGGGGGGGGATCTCTTCTAACTCAAACCATTCAGAGCTCCAAGATCATCTAGTCCAACCATCCATCCATCCCATCATGCCCACAGAATAGTTATGGAGCCATTAAGGTTGGAAAGGAGCTGTGAGCGCTGGGACCTCCATGGTGAGAAAGGTTCCATATCACAAGAGTAACTTGCAGCCAAGCAAAGAGGAGGCAGGCAAATAGAGGAAACCAAGGTGAATGCTCTTCACCCAGCCTTTACCCTTGCTGTTCTCCTTTTAACAGACCCTTTCTACAAGCCCGGGGTGCAGCCACTGCCATTTCTGAGGGTGCAAAACCAAATGGAAGGAAACAGGCAATGAGGAGCATATTTAACCAAGCCCAAAGAAAATACGCTCTTCCAGCAGCACTTCATTTCTTTTGGCAGCCCATCGCCCCACTAACGGTGGGGATTTCAGCCTCCATCTCCCTTAAGAAGATGAAAATAGAGCTAATATCAGTGGGGACGTGGGCTGCCAAGAATTCCTTTCAGCTGGGCACAGCAGAGGTAACACGATATGCTGTTCCGTGCAGCAAAGCTCCCGCAGCCCCTCCTGGGCTGCACATTGTGCTGGACAAGCAGGAAAACCACACACAAAAAAAACCTTTCTCCAGTTTTCCCTCCCTGCCTGTTCAACATCTTTGCTTTGCTGACACGAGACAGGCCCTGCTATCAGCTGTATCAGACTTTGAAGGCTTTGGGTAAAGAGAACAACAAACACAACCATGAGC
Source organism: Excalfactoria chinensis (assembly GCF_039878825.1). Classification (NCBI taxonomy): domain Eukaryota; kingdom Metazoa; phylum Chordata; class Aves; order Galliformes; family Phasianidae; genus Excalfactoria; species Excalfactoria chinensis. The sequence continues at coordinate 4,048,153 of NC_092843.1, read as the reverse complement.
AGGCTGCCCTCCCCTATTCAGCTTCCCAGCTGTAAACATTTTGCCCTTTCTGTTTTCTGTACCCATTGGTGATGACATTTCACATGGATGCGCTCTGAGCTGTTGAAGCAATGCTGGAGAGATCAGCACAAACCTTCCCAAGGTAACTTGCCCGCGCTGCGTGAACACGTGTAGATATATTCTATTTTCCAGCCTTCAGGATGATGAGCTGCATTATAACACCCAGTGTCCCAAACGACCAGAAAGCTGATGAAAACAGGGGCTGCTCAGTGATGTGTTGGCACGATATGCAAAAGCCAAACCACACAGTTTGGCACTGTGAGGTGCTGGCAGCCCCTTTCTGGGATGCAGAAGCCCCATCCGCACTGGGTTGAGCACTGCCAGGATGGATGCTTGGCCACCACAAATGGGCACATGGCACAAGAGCCTTTTCCTTCCCCCCATTTTTCCACTTGTTGGCACATTCAGACAAGTGAACACACCACGTTTAATTATAAAGCATTTGACTTGAAGGAGACAAGTCCCACGTGTGTATGGGTCACTGCAGGGTGAGCTGGGACCTCATCACAATGCTTTCATCACTCCTAGCATTTGCATCCCTATTTTAAAGGCATTATTCTCATACAAATTGGGCAGCAGCAAACCCAAAAAGCTGAGCAGAAGCACAGCCCCAAGCCCAGAGCTCATGTGATGCATGAGCTCACCCACTACCTCCATTTACTAACAGTGCACAATGTGAAAGGGCTTTAAAACACCAACCCAGCGCTCTATCAAAGCTTCATCGTGAAGCTTGATCCTCTTAATTGGAGAACATGGCCGGGGGCTGCCCAGGAGCTGGCTGATTGGGCACTTATTGCAATGGAAAGTAATAGGGCAGCAGCTGCTTGGGACAAGGTAACCCATCACAGGGTGCTTGGAGGGCTTCCAAGGATGGGAGGAAGCGTGTGTGGGGGAGAGTTAATTATCTCACCAGCCAGTTCCTCATTTAATAACTATTCCTTCTAGCTGCTTTCCTGAGTTTTGAGGGTGGATTCAGACAATGTACTGAAAGCAAATCTAATTTCCACTCCCTCCAGACACAGAGGAAGTGGAGGAGTAATTATTAAATAACAAAAAAAAAAAAAAAAACAAAACCAAAAACTCACACTTTTAATAGCCAAAGCCTTTTCTAATCAGGCACGGAACCAGGAAACGCATTCAGTGAGCAAGGGACATCAGTGGGGCTGCTGCTCCTCCTCCCTCCTCACCCACCCAGGAGGAAAAAAGAAAGGAGCAGAGCACAGCTCCAGCTCCCTTCAAGCCAATTATCACCTACAGATGTTCCCTCCAAGGGGAGGAAAGCCCTGATGCTGTAAATCACCTCCTTCCACCTTCACCGCCAGGAAAGATTTCTTCTCCTTTAGGACATTTCCAACCACTTCTGGCTGTCAGTTCATTTGTTCAAGCCGGGAAGAACGAAGGCAATTCAAGCATTAGTCAAAATCAATCCTCAATGGTGGGAAAAAAATAAATGGTGCTCCACCGTTTGGGTTAATTGTTTTAAATTCTGGAGCATCCCAGTAGGCTTGTGTAGGGCAACACACAGGGAAAGGGCTCAGCTTACAGTGATTGAATGGAAAACACAAAGCCCCGTCCAACACTACATCTTGCACACACTCAGATGGCGTTTCAATATGCATGCATAATTTACTGTTTAGCTCCAACAGGCTTAAAAATTAGGTCTGTGTGGCAGTGCAAGCAGCCCCAGCAAGCCATGATGTGTTGCTGCAGGGCTGCGTGGGTGAGGAGAACACGAGGCAGAAACTGGAATCAATGGAAATCCTCATTGCTATGCATCAAATAATGACCTTGTGTTTATATGCACCACGCTCTACAAATGAGAAGTCCTGAACACCGCATAGGGAAGAGCTCAAATGCTGGGAGATGCTGACCCAAGGGCACGAAGCCCCATTGCAGATTAAGGCTCTGTCTGCCCTGTGCAATGGGACACGTGGACACAAATCCCAGCCAAAATCAGAGCTGGCTGTCATCTTGCAAAACATCCCTACCAGGAGCTACTCCGGGCAACAGAAAGCCCTCCAAAGAGGCACTTGCTGTCCATAAGCAAAGGGCTGCTGTCCATAGCAGTGGTTGAGGCCAATTCCCTATTTCCAAGTCAATTGATACCAATTCAAATTAGTGCCCACCCTAAATGGGCTGGATGGATGCTAGACAGACCTCACATGGCACACAGCCTCTTTCTCCAGCTGCCATGCCTGAGTACTACATAGCCATGCTTGCCCACATTATTCATCCCACAGATTTGGCTGAAAGTAAGGAAACTCACATCCATCTCACACCAAAACCCATTGGCATTCCTACTTTCTGAGGCCTTGAAAGAGTCCCAGGGCAGCCACAGTACTTTCTGATGGACACTGTGCTCCTTGCCCATGGCCAGGAGAGCTCTGCAAGCAGAAACTCAGCTTCCAAAAGGCATTTTTGGATGCGCAGTGTTGGGATTTGGTCTGTTCAACCACTGCTCCGTCTGCCCCAAATCCCATCAGTCCAAATATCTTGAAGCTGCAAAGTCCCAGCACACTCACACTATCAACACCAACAGCACAGGAGCTGGGATGAGCCTTTCTCGGGACACCACAACCCAATTCTAGTGCATGGGTTTGGCATGCAGAGGGACACAGGCTTTGTCCCAGCAAACCACAGCATTAAAAGCAACACCACAGCCTCCAGAGCTGTGCTAGGCCATGAGCAACCTGCTGGGCTGCAACAAACAGCTCGATGGAGCAGCTGGCCTCTGCCAGATGATATAAACTTATAAGCATCTGGGAAATTAAAGCGGCACTTCCATCTCTGTTGCACAAAATGGGCCCCAGGATGAGCAGTGCTGGCTGGGAAAGCTGAGGGCAGTGACCCCGAGCAACCCCTCCCACCAGATGCTGCTGCAGAAATAATTCATTTCCACCCTACAATTGTATATCTGGTGGCCAGATATCTCCCAGTGGGAATGAACGATGGAACGGGGGATCTACCACCTGCTGATCCTCTTCACTGGAACCTTTCTGGGGTGTGTTGATACCCCAAGAATTATAGACTCATCAAATCATTCAGGTTGGAAAAGACCTCTCAGATCCCCAAGTTCAACCCCACCCCATCACGCTCACTGACCACATCCCCACACTCCTCAACACCTCCAGAACTTCCTTCTGTTTGTTTCTAGTTTGCAACTTGCTCACATCAAATCTTTGATGCGACAACACTACAACTTGACCCCTCTAGTTGGGTCCAATGTCCTTCCGCAATACAGAATGGAAGGGAGGCAGGTTGATCTGGTCTTTTTGCCTTGCAAAAATCAAGAGCCACAGGTAAAACTTGCAAAACAGGTGAATTCTGCCTTCTTTTATAATGATGAAAACATTCTTTGCTTCAAAGAGATCATTAAAAGGTCCTTTAAGTGTATCTGGTCTACTGCTTAACGCGGGTATCTGCTCATCAGACACCCAACAGGTCTAAAAGAACACATTTAGTGCTGTTTTCCAGCAGAAGAACTTCAAAATGCCACGGGAGCTGAAGAGCAGAAAGGTCACAGAGGTGGGAAAGCTTAAAGAAAAAATCCTGCAAATGTCAGCTGGCTTTCCTCCTCCTTCCCTACAGGGCAGGCATGGCACTGGCTGAGCCACACAGCTCTGCTGCTGCTGCTTCCTCTGGAGGAATCGTGGCTTATCACCATTCCTCAATGCTCCTTGCCTTGGCTGTAAAAGCAGCAGCAATGAGAGGTTGTGAGTAGGGCTGAGCAGAGTGCTTTGAGCTGAGAGCTTTGTCTGAGGGCAGCACTCCTGGAGAAAAGCTGAGTGGTGATGCATTAGGGAGGATGCTGAGTGCACCCAAAGCTCAGCACACGGCTGCTTGGGCAGATCAAGCACCCAAGGGGACTCTGCATGTCCTCCTTTCCCCACTCTCCCAAAGCCATCACTCTTATCCATGTCACACCACTTATTCCCATCAAATGAAGCCATCCTGCTGCTCCTACATTACCCTATTTGCAAAACCCAGGGGGCACCACGAAACAATGTGAGACCCTTCTGGTGGCCATTTGGTTTTCCTTCACTGTCTTGGCCAGGTATGAGAGCCAAAACACAGCAACACACAGATTAAAAGCTGCTTAACTTCCGTGAGTAGATGGGCTGATGGTTGGACTGGATGATCTCAGTAGCCTTCTCCAACCTTTACGAGCCAATGATAGGACAAAAAGAAACGGTTTCAAACTAAAAGAAAGGGACATATAGATTGGATATAAGAGTAAGTTATTTACTATTGGGGTAGTGAAGCACTGGCACAGGCTGCTCAGAAAGGAGATGGATCCCCTTCCCTAGAGACAGCCAAGGTCAGGCTGGAGGGGCTCTGAGCACCTGATGGAGCTGTGGGTGCTCCTGTTCATAGCAGAGAGCGGGACCAGATGGCCTTTAAGGGTCTTTTACAACTCAAATGATTCTATTGTTTGTCCTCAAAGTGCATGTGTTGAAGCTCTCCTCTAAAAGCATGACGTATCCTGACCCAGTCAGTTGGAAACACTACTTGGGCACTGCCTGGAAAAAAGAGGTAAAACACCACAGCCCTTCCTGCAAAGGTTCAGTTAAAATATTTCTGATGCTAAAACACATAGGACACTTTTCCCAGCCATCTCAATGAGAAGAGTCACCTGGCACTGAAATGGTGCTGAATTCTCCCAAGGAAGAAACTGACGGTTGTTACAGCATAAAAAAAAAGAAGGAATTTTCTGACCCTAAAGAAAAATTCCCAAGCAGCTTTGACACTGAAGCTCAACAGGAAGCATTCCTCCTCAGTGAAAGGCATTTCACTGGCGTGTTCCCACATCTCCTGTAAAACCCTGGGAAACAAAGCACAGAGGGGCGGCAGAGCTGGAGGGGTCATTTGGGTTGAGAAGAGCTAGATGGGACAGGCTGGGTGTGTGAGTGCTATAGATGGGAGCTCTGCCTCACACAAGGGCAAAATACCTCCAAGCACAGCAGTAACAGGAGGGTAGCCAAGTCCTAGGCTGCAGCAAGCAAGGATAAGCCCAAATACAGCAACAACAGATGCAGAAACAAAGAAAGAAAATCTGCTTACCTTTGGAAGAGCTCAGGTATGCAGGGATCTCCAACAAGAGATACCCTTGCCACCACTGCCAACCCTTAAAAGAAGTCTGGGAAGGGATGAATCCTGGCTCCTGACCTTCCAGTCACTCAAGTGAATTGCTTGCACCTGAGCTCCCCTGGGCTGGCCCTGCCTTCCCACCAGCTGCTCAATCATGCTTCAGGGCATGACTTAGTATTTCCACTACTGTGGGCATGGTGGGCTGGGGATCTTAGGGGTCTCTTCCAAACCTAATGATTCCATAATTCAGTGAAATGCATGGCAACAGCTCTAAAATACCTGCTTGCTGCACTCACTCCATTCACACCAACACCCATAGATCAGCACTAACAAGAATGTTCCTGGAGTGAACCAGGAGCAATGTCATTTTTTCACTGAACGACATAATAGCATAAGGCATAACGAAGCTGGAATGTGCCCTAGCGTTGTCTGGCACTGTTCATTGGGCAGAGATGAAAGTATGCTCTGCTTTAACCGGAATTCAGCCCAACAAGTCAGAGTCATGAAACAATAAAGGCACTTTAGGACCAAAATGGAGAGATGTGGGCAGGAACCACACAAGGGAGGTGGCTGCAGCTTAGGGCCGCTGACAATTGGATTTAGAGAAGCAGCATGGGTATTACAGCCAGCTGCTAATTACACGGCAGAGCAGAAGAGGAGTGTTGTTGGGTTGTGGATGGCCAATAGACACAGGGGAAAAAAAAAGTGAAAAAACATAGTATTTGAAAATCCCTTACGCTTCTGACAGCAAAGCTGAGTCAAGCCAAGGCTGGGGAGAGGATGCCCTTGGAGGCCACACAGGGCACTTGCAAAGACAGCAGGGTGCAAGGGATGTCAAGCCAGGTTTCTGGGAGACGTGATCCTAATCCTATTTGCCCCTCAGTTCTTTATTCCCTGAGCCTGCTTTCCCCTCTTCTCTTTCCAGACTGAGTTTTTTCATGGGATCAGTCTCTTGCTATGGCTACAGACAGCATCTGCTATGCCGGGAACCAAACCTCTCTTGGGTTCATAAGCAAACACCTGGATAGAAATCCTAACCCTGCCAGATTGCATTTCTCACTTTTCTCACTTCCTTCAAAAATTACATATGTAATGCATCACCGCAGTGAAAGCAAAGTGACCTTTCCATCCCTGTCAGCCTCTTTCAGACACTTTAGGTTCCATGCACCAGGACATCATTGGCCAAGATGCTTTGCTGAGGACCAGGGCATTGGTACATTTATTCCCCATTTATTCCCATGGCTGGGCACCACTGGGTTGATTTCCAATGCAAACAAGGATGCAATGGGTAAAAGAAAGTGGAGAATGAGAAAATGCCTCTGGTTGGGTGTGAAGGAACTTGATGACCCAATGATGTACAGGAGAAAGGGACAGGGATGGAACGGAGATCCATGGGTGGCTTTGAGAGCTGACTCACCAGGACTGTGGCTTCCTTTTCATGATGCCTTGACGTCTCCACTGTGAGTGGGGGCTGAGGTGGTAGGTGAGCTGCCGGCAGAGCTTCTCCATGGCCCCAATGTTGTCTCCCTCCTGCAAAGACAATGAGAAGACAATAGGTGAGGTGGCTGAACCGTGACCATCCTTTCATCTAGCCATGTCACGAGGGACCATGCTAAAACTGAAAGGAAGGAGGACAAAATAACCCCAAACAGTGATTGCTAGGATGCTACAAGGACCGACTGTTGCACCAAGAGAAAGCACATGCATGGACACATTGTTTGTGGATGGGATTCTTCTGCAAATCCATCTCCAAACACAGATGAAGGCTGCAAGCAGCAGCTGGCTTCCCCGCTGGGAATCACAGTCATAGAATCATTAAAGTTGGATAGACCAATAAGATCATCCAGTCTGACCTTCGGTTCATGGCTGTGACTGCTCTAGACCACATCCCTCAGTGTCACATCCTCACTTTTATTGATAACACCCCCCTGGGCAGCCTATGCCAATATCTCACCCATCACAACTCATACAAAAGGAACTGCCCATCATGGATCCATTGCCACTAAAACCATATTGCAGGAGAACAGGAAGAGACCGGGTGAGCTGATGGAGACCTCAGGAAGGGCGCTCATCAGAAACCCTCCAGATATCTATTTGATAGGAAAAAGAGCTTCAAGGAAAGCAGTGATTTTGATGGAATCTTCTCAATTCCAGTTAAAATTTCCATACAAAAGGATAGCGTGAAAATGAGAATGGACTGACTGAAAAAAGTAAATTAACTAATATCTCTGAATTTGGTCTCAGGAATTCGGTCTCAGCTCCACCACTGCTCTTTATTCATGCTGACTGCTCAAGGTCTTGGCCTGTGACACGGGTGCTGCTGGAGATGCCATGTCTCACCCATCAGGATGCCCAATTATCACTGTCCTCCCACCCCCTCCCTCAGCCTGGCTGGGATCCACGTGCTTTGCAGTGTGTGATTTATGCAGTGTGTTCTCCCACCTCACCCCGCAGTCAGCGGAGCACGACAGGCTCTATAAAGACATTATAAATGTTAAATTAACCAAGGAGCAATCTGGATTTTGACTAATCACATCTGGGTGCGCAGGGAAACAATTCCATCAGGTTCTTCTCAAGTGAAAAAAGAAAACAACCAGAGGGCGCATCTGCAGGAGCAGAAACATCAGCACAGGGCTGTAACCCCTATTTTTCATCACCATATTTAACGTTACACTTAACATTAGATAAGGGGTTTAATCCCATGGGTTTTTATTTTGGTAGATGTCACTGCTTAGCACTGGGAAGAACAAACAGCCCATCCCAGAGGGTTGGACCTGCCCAAAGCCACCAGGACCCAACACCATCAGCAGCACATGGGACAGCATTACTATGGGACTGGGCCCTGAAATCCATGTACAAAAGTCACCCTGTGCTTCCCCAACTCGGGCTGCCCAAATCCTGCTTGCCAAAGCGGTGACACAGTTGAAGTGGTGCCAAAATCAGAGCTGGACGCTCATGTTACAGTTCAAACAAAGTGTTTTTCCTTGTTTATTATCCAGGTCTATCAGGAAATAATCAAAGCTGGCGCACGCCCTGGTGGGACTGAGCCCAAAAGTTTGTTTGGAAACTGATGCAGCTGAAAGAATCAGTGCAGCTCACTCGTGTGGAGGAAGTCAAACCTCGCTTCCCTCTGAAAGGAGAGTGTTGGGCAGAGGGGCTTCATGCACCCACAGCAACCCCCCCCCACTCTTTCCCTTCTCGGCCCAGTTTAGGTCTGGGTTTTTTGTGGTCAGAGGGCACAAAAAAATCTCAACCTGCAAGAACTGAAAGGCACAGCACACGCTTTCCAGTGCGGGAGATGTAATGCTGAGTGAGGGACAAGGGGAAGTTTGGCCCCTCACAGGGCCCCTCTCCCCTCCTCCATCCCTTGGAGGAGGAGATTCATGAGGCTGCAGTCCCTTAACCAAATGCAGCTGGGGCAGCCATGGCCATGCTGCCCTCCTGGCATTGTGATGGGAAGCAAAGGGGTGATACCAAGGGATACCATGAGAGATGGGGTTGGGTAATAACCAGGTGTGGGTTTGAGTTGGGAGGGAGGGCAGAGTCATGGGCTTGGATGGGAAAGGATGCACGAGGCTGAAACTGTCAGGGCTTCAACAAATACCTGCCCACCTCACTCCTCCTAGTGCCTTGCAATAAAGACACCATAGCAGATACATTTGTTTTCATTAAGAACCCAATCATCTACTCCTCCTCCAGCAGCAGAGCCTGGGGGGCAGCCCCCTGTTAAATGGGTCAGCAGTAATGACCTGAGAGCTCTGACAAAGCCCTCCTGCTGCAGCACAGCGGGGTGCTGGCCCAAATTAGAACAATTAGCCATGTCCCACGACAGGTTTTCACTGGCATTATTACACAGTCCCATGTTGCTGTCACACCCAATCAATCTCCAGGCAAGAAAAGGTGCTGCATTGCAGATCTTAATGCGCGACAGGTCCCAGATTGGCCCTCCAAACAAGGATTTAGGCTTAATTAAGCTCTGCCCGTGCACCACCCACTGTAAGCACTGCCCAGGGAAGCCACACTCATCCTGGGAGCACCAATCCCTGCACATCGGATATTTGGTGCACAGATCCCCAGCCATGATGTTTTCTTTCCATATGGTTCAGTGGATGCTGACCCTTACAACATGACCTATTTCATATCCCTAAACAAGGGGGGAGCTGACAGATTTCCACCTTTGCTCCTTGCTTTATTTGTCTTGGGTGATTGTCCTTCCTTTCCTTCGGGTTATTCCTCATAATCCAAACAGTTTGGATTATTATGAGGAAAAAAAAGCAGTCAAGAGAAAAAAATCGTGCTCACAGCAGTAAACAGAGCCATTACTCAGTAGCACAAAGTCATTAAACAGCGAGGGATGCTCTAGAAAGCACTGAGATGGATCATCCGAAATGGTTCTTGGCACACATCAGAGCAGTTCTTACAAATTAGCAGGCAGCCAAGAAGAGCAAACCTCCAGCAAACCACGCTGGGATTGGAAAGGAATGGCCACACAACAAACCTGCTCCCACCTCATTTACCTGCAAACACAGAACGTAAAACCCCGAGCCAAGGAAGGCAGACTTTTCTTTGCAAAACACCAATGAAACGAAAGTGATTCAGCCACTGCTTATAGAGATGAGCAAAGAAACGTGTAGAAGGGAAGGGAAAGGCTTCAGCACTCGGGTCCCTCCCTAAATGCCTCAGCAGTGTTTGGAGGGGTGAAGCCAGACTCGTGATGCATCCAGTGGTGAGTTTTTACTATTGTATGACATTTGGATGGCTGCAGCAGGATCCTGCCATTCAAAGTGGCCTTGACTGGCTCCTGGGCTTGTCACCTACGTCCCTTCCTGTAACACTTATGAATGACCCTGCCCCATAGGATGTGCTTCCCCACATCACAACAGCATCCTGCTTTGATGAAGCCAGCACTGCTGAGTTTAAGATGCCTCCCCTTTCCATGTAGTCACACGGAACTGAAGTCATCTAATGGGTTTTGAAGTCATCTAATGGGTTTCTGGTTTTCTTTTTTTCCCTGCCTGTTGGAAGCACAGGGATGGATCGCAGCCTTTTGTTGCCTGCAGACATCTGTGGGCAGAGCAGCGCCAGATTTGCCTTTTGAAGCCCAGAGGGACTTTTCTCCAGCAGTCAGACAAGTCTTCTCTTCCTGCCTAATCTCCCATAGCCACACAGCCCCGGGGCTGCCCACTGCCTGTGACCCCAACAAGATTGGGACCAGCATCATCCTATGGCTTCTGTAGGGGAAGAATGTACCCCTGAATTAATTTGCTTTATGAAATGGCCAAGAAAGGACCAGCTGGAAGAAAATGAAGGTCTCCTATGTGAGAAGATTTGCCTTACTGCAGGAAAACAAAATGCATTTCTTTTGCTATGGGAAATTCAGGTTTGGGATTGCTAGCCCCTCTCAGTGTGGCTCCAGCAGCCGTGTCCATCCCAAGCTCCTTGTACATCCCCTCCCATCATCCACAGAGCAGCAGGAGCCTCCAAAAGTCATCAAAAAGTCAAGAAAAATAAACCAGCTCCAAATTTCCCACTGCAGAAGGGCACTTGGTGGTGGGGTCAGCTCTGTTGTGTGCAGGATTTGGGCCATGGACCTGGGAACAGCAGGCAAGACCCCATCAAAGCACCATCCACCATTGGTTCCCCTTCTGGGAGCCAACCCCTTGTTCCTGTTCTGCAGCTTTGTATTGTAGCAGTGAACACTGCTGACTTCCCAGGAACTCAGTAGAGCTTTTACAGATGAGCAGAGCATCCGGTACGATGCTACATCTTATTTCAAGCCATCTAACAGGGATGGTTTTTTGTATATCTGAGATATTAGGAAGGGATTTTTAGGGAATTCTACTGAGAGTGCTTTGAAAGTTGCACAGAAATAAGAGACCCACGTAAATAGAAGTTGCACAGAAATGCAATGCAAAACCAGCGAGCAGAGCTCCAGATGCTGTCCGGATAAAGGATGTTGGATGAGGACAACTCCCTTCTGGTTTACTTGAATGGAGGAAGAGCATCCCAAGGCAGCACTGGGTGCTCACCTGTGGTTATCACCAAGTGTTGAAGACCATCTCAATTAAATCTTGGCCCAAATTAGGACCTGGTGATGCTACAGCAGTAGCAGAGCATTGAGAGAATAAATTTGCAGGAACACAGACAAGAAGCAGAAAGCAATTTTGCAACCCTAGTGCCGCCATAAGAAACACTCAACACTTGCCTTGACAAAAGGCTGAAGTACAGCACGATGGATTGGGTGTTGACATACTGAAATGAAAAGCAAGGTACAATAGAGCTTATCAAAAGAACCAGAAGTACATGATGAATGGGATTGCGTTGACTCAGGAAGTTATTTAAGAGAATTCAAGAGTAATATTACACATGGACTTTGGAGAAGCAATTAAAGAAGGCAATAAAATTCAAGGTGAAGGATGGCCCTGAGGGGAGCATGTGAAATAAAGGGAAACTGCAGAAAGGAATATAACAATCTTGTTCAAGATCTACTGGAGGGCACCCAGCTCAGCTCCTGTTGCAGAGGATAAATGAGCAGCCATCAAAACATAGTGGGGAACAGCTGGGGACCTGCACTGAGCACTGAGCTTGGGATCCGGTTCCGTGTCAGAAATCACTGCAATATTATCATAGAATGGGTTGGGTCAGAAGAGACCTTAAAGATCATTTAGTTCCAACCTTCTGGAATGAGAGCACAGGAAAGGGAGATCAAGGCCCCGCTGCACTGGCACCAAATAACCCAGAGTGTCAGGTAGCGACTTGCTGGACTTTGCCCAGAAATCACAGTCCCTGCTATCCAAGAGCAATCTCTGAACTTCCCTCTGGCAGCTTTTCTATCTGCAAGACTTTGACTCTTTGCATTTCCTTCATTTCCTTTTCCCCAGGGATTTTTCTGTATGGCTCACTCCTCTGCCTTTCTGTCCCCACCTCCCCAAATTCCTCAAACACCAGGGAACTGCCCCAGCAATGGAATCGAACAATCTTTTAGAGCGTTTTTCATCCATGTGGATGAATACTGAGCAAATATCCTTGCAAGTCCAATGTGCCCATGGCAAATTCCTTAGCAGCATGCTATCAACACTCCGAGATCGTCAGCAAATCCTCCTTATTAAACCATCCATTTCTGCAAACCCCCGCTGCCAGCAGAACGTTTACTCACTTAATATTCACATTTGTAGGAGTGAGATTCAACCAGATATTAAAACATCCATCCATGTGCCCGAGGCACCCGGAACAGTACCTGTGAGCAGCCATAAAACATCCCAACACGTGCTCCAGGTACACCAGCACCACTGCCACGAGGAGCTGGGCAATCAATAAGCTTCCTTCCTACGCGGTAAATGATGTTCTGATTAAAAGCTAAATGAGCTGAACTTCAATGTCAATTACCATCAGAAAACATCAATAAAACACAATGTTACAGTTTAATGAGCTACCTGGCTCTCCATCCATCATTTCCCTTAGGGGACATTCAGCTTTATCTGCAGAGGCTGTAGGTGAGGTGTGAGGGATGGGAACAGCTCAGTCCCATGTTGGTGGCCTCATCCACGTGGCATCAGCCGTGGGCAAAGCTCCTCTGCCAGGGGTGAGGTGTGAGGGGACACCTCTTGGAACATGGCACAAAGCCCCACACACACACAGGACTGCAAACACTCCTTCAAATTATCAAGCAGCACATGGTATTGTTCACAAGAGAACCCACGAGTGTGCCAGCTCTACTGAGACAAGGTCAGCAAATACCTTCTTCCATCATTCATCCTCCCTTGTCACACATTTTCCACATGGGAGATTCTCTGGGACCAAAGGGCAGGACCAGAAGAAATCTGCTTGACCCAAGATGGCTTTATAGCATGGATTGCATGTGAGCACCTCTTTGATGTGCTTCCCAGGTGACAGTTTTTGGAGCAATGCATTCAGTAAGAGACCAGGGATTTGGCTCAGGTACAGAGTGGCTGAGCCCCAAGCCATCAGACAGATATCAGAGCCTTCCCCAGGAGATTTCAGCAACACCAAAAGGGAGCTCTGTTACTCATTACCAGGATCTCATGGCATTTTGTTGTCCAAGGAGGCCACCAAGACACAAGACAGGAAGAACCCAAACATGGGCTTCAATCATGCCCATCAATGAGCATCAGCGGGAGAGCCAAAAGTGGGCACACAGTGAGCAGCTTGGGTCTATCATCTACTGGTGGGGTTTTCTCTAGAGGAGAAGTAGTTGGGAAGAAAAGCAAATGAGCTGGAGAAGAAAAGATGGGATGTTTGCTGGGAGAGCATCACAAAATGTCTTTTGCTCTGGGTTGCTTTCCTTAATCAGCTGCTCCAGTCCCAACTTGTGCATCAAAGCCCTTCCACAGCACCTGACATTTTGGAGCTCTGCAAAATCCATCCCTGAGCTGACAAAATCCACCCTGCGGCATTTGGGAGGGTTTGCAGACGCTGGTGCAGCTGTTAAGAAAGGTCAACTTATTGTTATGGGAACTGAGCCGGCATCAAGATTTTGGGTTGAAGCAATGCAAAGCATAGAAAAAGATTGATAAGAATGACCTTGCCATACTGCACTGGACCAAGAGGATGAGCAGGGGAAACTTCTATAGTATTTTAATGCAAACCTCATCTAGCTGTTCCAATAACACAAACGTGTTCATTCAGCCTCCTACACCCAGAATGGTGCTGCAGCACCACTTCAAGACTGTGGAATCACAGATTCCCCATTCATTGCCCCCACATGGTATCGTTTAGGTAGCGGGGATATGAAAGGCTCCTTTGTCTCCCCACGCTGCAGTAAGAGCTGCATGTGCTGCCGGGCCTTCGCCCAGTCCCACAAATGAATCAGAGCTTTTAAATCCGGGGGAATTCTTCCTGTTGCTGATAACACCACATGTGGATGGGTTTCCCCCGGCTCTCCTACACTGAACACACTGAATAGCCATCAAGTGCAGAAGTCTGTTTCTGGGTTTCTGATTTCCATAGGGAAAACCACCTCTCCTTCCTCACCCCATTCCGTATTAAAAAACCCACAATTTTCCCCAGCAAATTTGCTGGCATTGGTGCCATCCCAGCCCATCCAGACCTCACCATTCTTCACATTTAGCCTTGATGTTAAAATAATTGCAAAGTGCATTCGCTTTCTGTGCAATTTTCTCATGTTTCCAAGGCACTCTGCTCAGCTTTAGCTTGTGCACAAAGGCTTTTGAGAACATCTCTCTTCTCATAAAGAGCAGAGGGCACAGCCCTTTAAATCGAGATAGAACCAGAGCTGTTCACAGAGCCTGAGCTTCTCAGCCGGTTTCATGCTGCAGGATAATTTAATGTATTGCAGATGTCTTAAATACCCATAAAGAGCAATTTTCAGACTTGGAGCAAAACTGACAAGAAAGAAAACCCAAGGCATTGATATGGAGTACAATTGACTTAGCTGGATTCTCTTTGCTTCTATATCAGATATTTGGGGGATTTATAGGTCAATGGGTCGGCACTTTTTGTAGCTTAGAAAAATTAGTGCCATGTCAGAAACTTGTCAGACAATTTGAATTCAAGAGCAAATACCAACAAGTGTGGTGGAGGAGTTGTGTTATCAGCTTGGTTTTAATGGCCACAGTATTCCAGTTATATTTGCTCCATATAAGCTGAGTTTGCTAATGCAGACTCACCCACAGGTCACAGCACACAGTGCTGTAAATAAGAGGAAAGATGCTCATATTACTTTCAGCACGACTCCATCAGAAATAACACGCTTTAAAAATGCAGGGCATCAAAACCCAGCATCATCTGTAAGTCAAATCCTTATACCCCAGGGCTGACGATGAAATAGACCATTTCAATCAGGTCATGATAACTACTACTTCTTTATGCACTTTTTCTTGCCTTCATGGTTGATGATCCATATAATCAAACCCACACTGCAAACCTGATCAATTTAGAGCTCACACAGGAAATCTGAGCCAGGGATGCATGGATTCTCAAATGACACAAAGTGAACAAGAAAAGAGATCTCCACTCCATCTGGCCCTGCACAAACAAACCCCATCCTGCTTCCCATCTCAGCCCATCAACTCCCTGTTTTCAGCGAGGAGACAGAAGACCACATTTCCATGCTGAACTGTTTGTCCATATCCAGCAACCTACAAATGGGGTTCCATTTCTCACCTCTCTTCTCAATGGGCTTGCAGAGGAGCAGCCAGGAAAAGCTGGGTTAGGAATTCTTAGTTTTTCTCAACTGCTTTGTCAGCCTTTGGCACCACCATGGGCAGAAACATCTTCTTGCAAGGCCAGACATGGGACAGGGATAAGCAAAGCCAATACTTCACCTTGTGTTTACTCCAGCTTCTCCCCAGCACCTGTAAGAGCCTGAGCAACCACTGCCCCAAGGCAGCAAGGGGAAAAGCAGCTTTCCCCCAAGGCTTCACTGTCTGTTCCCCCACAAGCCCTGCTCAGTGCTCATCGCACGTCCAGCAAGTCCTCATGCAGGGGAAAGCCTGACTCACTCACTATCACAGTCATCAGTCATCCATACATGTGGCTGCTGTCTATGGAAAAAAAAGAAACTGCTTTAATTTTCCAGTAGTTTATGGCCAGATATTCCCATTGGCAAAAAGAGATGATTTTTTTTTTCTTTATTTCTTTTTTGGCTAGGGCCCTTTACTCCTTGCACATTCGTGTTTTCAGCTCCTTTGCCTGGAAGAAACCTAAATGGGTGTAATCTGGGGCACTGAGCAGCCCATGCCCTGTGGCGTTGCCACCACTCTTTGTTCCATTACCCCATTGAGAGGATGACCCTGGACAGGCAGACATTGCACCATAGTGTCTGCAGTGCTGCAATCACCTCTAGAACCCATCGGGGTTTGGCAATGGCTTGGCTGCAAGCTGTGCCCAGGGCAGCAGAATTGCATTCCCAAACATTGCACTGGCTCCTTGCCACAGTGCTGGGGAGTAAGAGAAACTGCAAGATAATACACAGCCCCAAGGTCAGGGCTGTGGGGAAGGAAACACTTGTTCAAATGTCTTTGATTGTATGCAAACGTCAGTCAAATTGCATTATTCATCTGCAATAGAGGACTGAACAAATCAAGCCCTTGACCTCCAGGGGTTCCAGAAGAAAGCTGGTGCTCCTCTAGCAAAAGTCACCCAAGCTCCAGCACCTCAGGGATCTCACAAGTGCAGAGCCCAGCCTGTGCTCCAAACACGTGGCCATCCCTACAAAAGCAAACCCAAAGAGTTTCCAGGTTTGAGCTCTCCAGCCTCCCCCAGCCCAGGCTCAGCATTTTGCCTTGCTTATGGTTTGAATTTGCTCGCTGGAAGGAGCTGCTCAGCCACGTCAGAGAGCCCAGGCCAAGTTTTCCTGGCCATGCAAAGCAGAACGTGTTTACCCAGAGCTTGGAAAAAACCATTTGATTTTTGTTTTAGCTGGAAGGAGAGGCCAAGGGGTCACCTTGAAGCTAAGGTGGTGTAAATAGAGGCTGAGCATTGGGGTCTGCATCAGTCCAAGCTTCCCACTTCCCTATGGGTAAGTTCACAGCTGCCTCATCCTATATGCATATATAGCAGATATAGGATGCATGTATATTTGTGCCAGAAGATGCTATGGATACCTTTGGCTCCTGGCCCCATGTTCCCCTGCTCTTATGTGAGGCTGCCAAATCTCTGCCAAAGAAATATAGGAAGAGCAAGAAGTCTGGAGTCAAAGGGCTGGAAAACAGCCCAGGTGGTGAAGGCATGCAGCCCATTGGGGGACATATAGAAAATAAGGGCATGAGGACCACGTGCATTTAGCAAGCAGCATCTCAAACAGAAGAAGAGACCCAGTGCTGCGTGGGCTGCCATTTAAATGTTTAAAATCAGTTTCCCCCATTTTTCAGTAGAGGTGCAGGTTATTATCACGTGAAACACCCACAAGGAATAGCAGTGAGTGAACCTCGTGTATTTTACAGAAAATGGAAGAGGCAATGCTGCAGGTCCCGCTAAGATCCCTGCCCTACAACATAAGCACATCAGTCCTATGGATGGTCCCTTCCCAAAAACAGCTTACAAACACAGAGGATGCACATGGGATACAGAGTCCAACACGTCTGTTCCTGCCAGAAATTCAGGGGTCTGATGAGCTCATGCAGAGACACATGGTCCCTCCAGGAGCACTGGGACAACATCTGAGGTGCACAGGGTGGTCCCCATGCTGGGCTGGGTCTTTCTCTGTTGTCCCCCCAGCTGTCCCCACAGCCCTATGGGAGCCATAGGAATGCAGATGTCCCATAGGGACACCCCTAACTCCTCCTCCACGCTTAGCAGAAAGCATCCCTCAGCTTCTTCCTACAGCTCATATCATTTCTTTTACACACAATTTGATGCAGGACACACAGCGAGGACACACTGCACATCATTTTAGCAGAGCTGTGCCATCCTCCTAAATGTACAGGTAGGGGATTGAGGACGGGAGATTAAACCCCCGGATCTGCTGCCACCCACGTCTCCTGCAATCATGTCTGGTAGCTGCTGGTCTTCCCTCCTCCTCTCTCCCCATTATCCATTGCATTCTGAGCAATCAGACGTCTCGTAACACTCTTAAGCCTACGCTGTTTTCTGGATCAGACACTGACAATATTGCTTATTTAAAAGGAAAGCCTGGGGAGAGAGAGAAACCCTAATTATCTTAACAGCCAGCGGCCACGATGCAGAGTCACATTTATCAAGGAAGAGAAGCGAGCCAGTGTGGGATTTCCAAAAGCTCATATGCTGCTATTGCTGCCAGGGAGCAAATGGGGCTGAGGGGTTTGAAAGCTCCCATATGTGGGGGGCTGTGCTTATGGCCCACAAACAGGGCTTGCTTGGAAACCTGGCCTTGCAGTACAGCCAAGGACTCTCTTTGTCATTTGGGGTCACAATAAATATTGCACAAGGGTGAGGAAGGATCTGGTGTCCTTGCAAGGCAGAAATTGTTCCCAACAAGACAAGTTCTTCAGCACAGAAATGAGTCAAAGAAAGCAGAGATAACTTGCAAAACCAAGTGCCAAGACCCAAAGGACTCACATTAGGTTAATGTCACCACAGTACCTGGAAAGCTCACTATCCTGCAATCAAACCACAATGTCTGAGCACATCCTCTCTGCCCAAAGACCCATCAGCACTGAATTAAGGAGGATGCCTTCTGCCTGGCACTTGGCAAAGCTTTATGCTTCCAGTGGTGACATTTTCCAAGCCAGCAGCTGTGGGCTGTGACAATGCCATGTTACTTACCGGCTTGGGGCAGTGGATGTACCTAGCGAGGCTGATGATGAGGTCATGAGTGATTGGATCCACCAGGTTCCGAAAGCTGGCGTATCGGTAGAGGACATCATCCAGAGAGGTCGACTCCATTCCTAAATCCTGCAGAGATGGGGTACAGGAGCAACATCAGACACAATACCAAAGCCAATGACTAGCATGGACCTTAAATTACCCTGCACTGATGGTCGTAGAATCACTGAGGATGGCAAAGAACCTCTAAGAACATCAAATCCAACCACCAACCCATCCTCACCGTGCCTGTTAAACCAGAAGGAGGGAGAAATGAGCCTAACTTTGCAGCAAGGGAAGCAGAAGGATAAACTTGGGAGCAATGGGGTGATGAAGCACTGGAGCAGGCTGGGGAAGGGTGGAGGCAGGGATGTGTCAGGAACAGTTCAGATGGAGCTGATGCTGCCCTGGGGAGGGTCAGACCTCTGGAGGGCCCTGCTAAGGCTATTTTCTCTGATTCTCAATCTTTAGACATAATAATTTGAGGAATCTTGGCAGAGAACTCATCATTCTGTGAAAGACATTAGTGCACAGGGACGAGGAGAGGAAGGGTTATATATAGTGTGTTCCATTTGATTCAAGCATTTCATCTCCACAGTGTTTTGCTCTTCAAAATCAGGGGGTACAACTGCATGTGGATGAACACACGTTCCAACGAGGTCTTTCTTGACACCCCAAGAGCTGAACAGCTCCCCAAGAAACCTCACGGTAGAGATGCAGCCTTTACCTATATGAGAGCAGTAGGGTTGGATGTGTAAAGTAGGGGGACCCCCAAAGCCAACTCTTCCAGTCCATCCTCGCAGTAATGTAGGTCAGACTTGGGGATCTTAGAGGTCTTTTCCAACCCTAATGATAACATGACTGAGCAAACACCAGGTCAGAGACGGATGTGCAAACAACACCACCATAGGGGCTGATTTTGGGGCTAGGCAGCAGTAATCCCACACATGCTGCTTTCAACACACTGGGATCTTTCAGGATCACACCAGGCTTAGCATCTCGCCACTTTTCCTTTGAGCACCTCAGCAGAAGGCTGACAATTTTCAGCTAAGATTAAAACACAGAACCAACCAATCTGAGCATTTCTCTCTCTTGGGAGAGCTCACATCTTTCACATGGAGCGTCCCCTCCTCCCTCCCCATATGCATTCCTTACGTGCAGATGTCTTTCTCAGCTGCTCCCTAAATCTCTCTGCCACACCAGCACTGTCTCTTCCCACCACATGTAATATTTTAAAGCCACTCAAGGCTGAAACTTGTCTGAGGCCAAGCGATGAGCTCATCTGCAATTTAATAACTTAGCACCAGCTCGTGCTGTCAGCAGCAAATCGCAGATTGCGAACTTGGGAGAACACACCCAGCATCTGACTCCAATCATAGGGGTTTTTACAGCATGTTCCCTTTCCCCAGAGGATCCTTACCTGGACAGCAAGAGCAACTTTCAAGTCAGAAGGGTATATGGGTGAAAAACGGTGGTATTTGAGATCCAGTGAGACTAAAGCTGTCTGGGTTTTAGCTGGAGGGATGTTTTTTCTAGCATACACCCAAAGACACGCACAGGGCTGAGATGGTTTGGGGATGGTTTGTGGCAGGAGGGGGGATATCTACATCCCTGGTATCCCCATGGTCCCCCATGGGCCCCAGCCGGAGGGAACAGGAGGAGACCTCAGTGCCTTGTCCATGCACAACCAACAGCCCCCTGCTGATGTCCAGGCTTAGATCCCGGCTGAAAGCACAGCCCTGCTCAGCAAATCCTCCCTACCCTCACCCATGCCCTTCCTGCAAAGTCTATGACTTATTTCATGCTTTAGGAAGCCAAGAGAAAGCCAAGCTGCCTTCAGTCCCTAGTGATGAAAGTAGGAATTTAACTCGTAAGTGCAGCAAGAAGAAACGCCTCCTTCCAAATCATCCAGCAAAGGAAAATTCCTGGGCACGGCGACAAAAGGCACCACCAGAACCCGGTTATGTTGGAAATCCAGCAGATCTGGGTTCCCCCTTTTGCAAGCAACCAGCAAGAAAGAACCCATACTACTGCCCAAAACCCAAACTCAGAGCTCACCATTGCCTTCCCCAGGCAAGCACTACGTGAGCAATGCCCTCTTCCCCATGACAAAGGAAGAATAAATGCAAGTGAGGCAACTGAGAGCCATAAGCCTCATTTATCTTTTCCTATGGCTGAGCACAACACCTTGCTGTTCCCCTCCTGCTGCCTGCCAGGAACTGCAGCACAGCAGTGAGCTCTCAGAGCTCCATAACTCAGCATCGTGAGATGCTCCTTGAGCCACCAGCAGCCATAAGCACTGGAAACCAAGCATGGTTTTCTCTTATTAAACCATCGATCACTGCAAATTGAATCACAATTAGAGGAAAATTCAGCTGGTCCATGCGAGGAGTCGTGCGATAAGGCGTGCTGCTTGGTTGCTGCCTTTATTAACTCAAAGGGAATGCAGTTAGCGGGTGCCCAAATGAGGTTACTGTGCAAAACATGGCCCAGAGCTCCTGCTATCACTGCTGCTCATAAATAGCCCCAGAGCTGCTATTTTGGCAAGCACCCCTTCCAACACTGGGCCTTATCTCCACCATGAGTGTAATGAATTGCTGAGCAGAGAGGTTGTATTATAAACAAGCAGTGAGCGCAGAGAAAGAGAAGGATTAATGCTGCATGAAATCCATCATCTTCAGCAAGTTATTTGGAGGAAACGACTGCATGAGGTGGGCACCAGCAAGGCTGGATCGGAGATGGGCATGGCAGATGGGTTACACTCAGTAAGGACTGCACCAAGGCTGTAGGGCTGTTTTCTAGGGGGAAAATGAATGGGGTCAAGAACCTGAGTCAGCCCCATCCACCCCATAACCATCCCCATAGAGAAGGGTGCTGCAAATTTGTTTGTAACCTGAAGAACTGGTGCAAAACTAGAGTTTAAGTGCATGGATATTTTCTGCTTAGGAGAGCAAACGTTGGTTGGGAACCAGTGATCGCTCATCCAACCTCAAGTGAGGTACATTTAGAGAAGAGTCAATGTTTAGAGAGGAAGTAAACATTCGCCTGGCAGATTGACTTCAATAATAAATAGTGGCAGCTCAACCCCCCCCCTTCAGGAAGCTGCAAGTTTGGAAAGGAGGAGAGACGGATTAATGGGCAGAGATACGATGCCGCCATCCCAATAATAAACAGCTGTGAACAAGAGATTTGCTGAAGAATGTGCCGCATTTATTTTAAACTGCGAGGCGAATGTAATTACCCCAATTGGAGTTTGGCCAGACCACAGCTCGGAGACTTATTCAGGAAAGTGCCTGTGGATATTTAATGAGGATGGATGGCCTTGGTTGCCCATCCCATCTTGGTGTAGAGTGGGATCCCAGTTTTCAAAAGCTTAGAAACGTCACTCGGGGAAGGCAACTCCAAGTCAAATAAGTTAAGACTATAACACAGGGCACTGGCTGACCCTGTGCAAGACCAGACTTCTCCTCCCTGGCAAAGAACTCTGAGATCTCAGCTGGAAAATAGAGCTGGAGGACAAGATGCATCTCATCTCCTGCCAGGTGAAGATGCAGCCACGTCACATCACCCCGATCTGCTGCCAGCTCGTGTTAAGCTGATGATTCACCCAGTTCCGAGCAGCTGGGCTGAGTCAGCCCCTGGATGTGGCTGTCTCTATCAGTTAGCTGCCAAGAAAAGCCCCTCTAATTAGCTTATCTGAGACAGTTCAGGCAACCAGAGCAGGAAAATCCCACTCGTGCTGCTCTCACCTTTGTTTTCCAGCCCAGGAAACTCACAGCTCAACTCCCAGCTCTTCCAAGAGCAGCCCCAGCTGTTTTGCAGCTGGCCATTCATCAGTACCAGTGAGGTTTCTGGGTTCCATTGGGTACCCACTGTTTTGCTGGAGGCAAGCAGGAGCTCAAACACCTCCTGTGTTCAGGATGGGACAAGAGATGCCTTACAGGCACTCAAGACTTTCATTTACGTATGCAGTTGTTATCTTCATATGCACCGAATACTCACATGTCTTTGTAATACGTATTTACAGAAAAGAGGAAGAGGTTTCCAAGCAGAAGACAGAGATGTCAGATGGGGAGGAATCACTCTCTCCATAACTTCCCCGGTGTGGGCACACAGCGAGCCGTTCCCCATCGCATGCCTCCCCCATTGGAAATTACAGCACATGCTATGACGGATGAGAGTTGTCCAACCTCAGTAATGGATCCATCATGCAGCCAGGATGTGTGACTGCTGCCTGTCCATCCTTCCACCTCTCTGTCCTTCCCAAAGGAGCCCCAAACGTCAGCCAGTTTCCTCTGACCAGGGGAAAGGGGCAAAAATCTCAACGGCAATTAAGGACCCATAAATTTTGAGGAATTGGTGTCAGGGGAAGGATCTGGGGAAGGAGAAGGACCTGGCTGAGGGACACCCCACATGGCAGCAGATGGACAGATAGCAGGACAGATGGCCTTCAGCTGAGCCAGATGTTACACAGCTGCTGGGACCTCAAGGAAGACACTGGGAGAAGCTGGGTTTCCCAGAGCCAAGGTTTGGATCAACCTGCAGGAAAGCCAGCCTCATTGGCCCTGCATTGTCCCCACATTGTGCCCAAAGTCCCAGGCACTGAACCTACAGCATCAATATCACCATGTCACTGGGGGCCTATTGGACCTTCTCTAGTGCCCAGAAGAAATCAATCCCTTCCTGCACATATAATAGGGGCTTGCAATCCAATAACAGCTATCTAAAACCTGGTTTCACTTCCAAGCCCTAGGTTGATTATTATTGCATTAGCTACAGAGGGATGTATTGTTACCATTCAATAAATGTAAGCTGTACTTCAAAGGGACCAAATTTCAGTGGTGGAAGTCCATACAAATGCTTTGACAATTGCTCTGGGATCCTTCAAAGCAGACAGGTGCTAAAACAAACCCCCAAATCTTCCTAGAATCACAGAATCGTAGGGGATGGAAGGGACCTCTAGAGATGATCTAGTCCAATTGCATTCATGAGTAGGTTCCCTATCAATCCTATTGAGACAGGCTTTAGTAAAAATGAGTATTGCTTATTCTCATGCCCAGAGAAGGCTCTTCGAGAGAAGTCACTGTAAGCAACGCTCAGAGAGAGGGACTTGGAATTGACATCAGACCCTTCTGAGTTCTGAACGTTCTTCCCATCGGGTAGAAAAGCAATGGAGGAAAGCAGGCAAATCCCACAACACTGACTCATTTTCTTACCCAGGACAGACCAACGGGAACAGAATAAATGGTTTCCACAGCTTCTGATGGTTTGCCAGGGAGGCTGGCGGAGCACACATAATTAATATGGACAACATGAATTTCAGTTCTTTCATTTGCAAATCCAGCATCATGGTTAATCTCAAGCATGGACAAAGTCCATTAATAAAGCAGATTCTTGTAACGGGATTCAAAGCACCAGTATTTTAATACATAACACCCTTGTATAGTGGAATAATCTATGCTTCGCATAACAATAAGAGTAACTGCAGTGCTGGGTATTTATATGGAGACACACTGAAGATCAGCCCAGGCCACCTAAGGAGCTCAGCAGGATGTGGTCAGGTTGAACTTCCAAGCAATAAACCCTGATAAACACGAGCACAGAGCAGTTGCAGCACAGAGAGGACAACCAGGGAGGTCGTTATTTCACATGCAGGGCTGGCACTCCTAACATCACCACCCAAAAAGTGTATATCATGCGCCATCCCATCTTCATGGGAATGACAAGAGGAGGCTTCCCGGATCGCTCAGGATTGGTAGTGATCCAGTGCTTTGTTTTCACTCCGCCCACGGCCAATGGAAAATTAACAATATATTAATATACATTTCACTTTTCCCAGCTCAGCATGACAGCACCCAGCCCTGGGGGCTCCTCTCCTGTGGTTTCTCTCTGCAGCCTGTTGGTTCTCCCTAAGAGGACCACAGCACCGCATGATTTCCCCTTCACACGCATTTCTTGCATTGCTAATTCCTCCTCCTCAAACCTCCATGTGAAGCCTCTGGGTCCTTCCCATAGGGTAGGAGCTGCTGTCCCTTTGGGAGGGCACTAAGAAACGTCCAAGTTTCTCCCGATTAAAAACAAACAAATAAATAAATAAATAAAGCAAATATTTCTGCTTTGACAGTCAGTTTCAGCACAGGCTTTTGTTCCTTGCAGCTGTGTTGCAAATTCCCTTCCACCCAATCACCATTGCTTGGGTACAAGAAGAGGACCAGAAGGACATACTCTACACACACTTCCCATTGGGAAGGCAAAGCCCTCAGCCTCCATGCCCTGGGCTCTATTCCCCATAACCTTACACCACCCCAGGAGTAGAAATGCTGGCAGTAAGGGAGAACCTGATCCCATCCCATCCTGTGGGTGGCTGAACCATCCCAGGAAACCCAACCAGACCCAACGAGATGCTGTGGCTGAAGGATATTACCACAGGTGCTATAACAAAGCCTTCAGCTCCCATCTCCCACCGCATCCCTGGCGGTAGAAGCCAGGAACATTAATTTCCAACTTCAAAATAGCCAACACTAATAGTTCTGACTGCCAGCTCTTCCTGAAGTTAACAACAAGAGGAAGAAGAACCCGACAAGCCTTCAGGATGTGGGATCAACTCCTTCACAGTGCTTTCCAGATACAACAGCAGGGCCGAATAAGCACTGAAACTTGATGCAAGACAATGAGCTGAGCAGGAGCAGAGCCAGGATGAGCTCATTGCACGGCCCCAGTGCCGGCCGAGCCTTCCCTCACTGCTCCCACTGGGACGGCCATGACCCTGGGCTGAAATATCTCCATTGGCCATGAACAGCCAATGGCAAATGGGAAGTGACCTCAGCATTAGGTCCACGCTGAGATGTGAGTAACCACCACCAGGGGATCATAAAATGGTTGGGTTGGGAGGGACCACAAAGCACATCCATCCCACCCCGTGCCTATTTAGGGACATGGTGGTGAAGGGGCTGATGGTTGCACTTGGTGATCTTAGAGGTCTTTTTCAACCTTGATGATTCTATAACTTGATCTAAGTACCCCGCATCCAGCCAGAGGTCAGGCTCCAAGCAGGTCCCCAGCAGTGCTGCCCGTGTTGATGCTGTCCCCATTGAGCGCATGGAAATCTGCACTCAGTGCCTCTGGCATGCAGGCACGTGGCACAGCAGCAGTTATTTGCTTCAGGAATGCAGGAGCAAAGCACAGGGATAAAAGCCCCTCACAGTACAACCATTGTCCAGGGGCTGGAGGTGAGGTTCTGGCTGCTTGCAAGAACGCCCATGTCATACAAATGGCATTTTAATCCTTCATGTCCAATTACACAGAAGTTGTTGCAGCGTTTTTTAGGATGCTGTAAATGTAAATAAGAAGGATGATAAGCTGCTGGGGGTGGAGAAATCTGCAAGCCCAGCAGCGAGGTGTCGTTGCTCCCCTGAAATCAAGGAATGCAAAATGCCCTGGGACTGCAGGAGTAGAGTTTAATCCCTTTGGGGTCAATGCAGGTTTCCATAGCTTTGCTCCAGCACCATTGCTGCAGGGAGGTGCGAGCAATCATGAGTCCTTCTTGAGAATACATTTGATTTACGCAGTGCAGAAACACCAAAAGGGATTAAAAAACAAACAAACAAACAAACAAACAAACAAAATGGCTTTCAGGAGAGGAGTTCTGCTTATTTATTTTCTTTGTGTTTGCGGAGAACAGCAGCTGATGGGCACGAGATGACAGCAACACACAGAGAGATTCCTCGCCATGTTTCAGGGCATTAATCTCAGCTGAGCTGCTGCTGTCTGCTGAGTGGGGGAGGGTGCGTGGGTGCAGCTGGGCTGCCCCGAATTCCCTCTGCAGCTACAGGGTGGGAGGGAAAGCAGCCTGCCACCGAGAGAGCAGTGCCACATAGCAGGGCACTGCAATGAAAGCAGCCACTGCCTGCCCAGGAGCAGAGAATCACAGTGTTGGGCACTGCACTGACATTGCAACAGTACCAGGTTGATGGTCCCAGGATGTTTAGAGTGATCCTAAAACCCAGAGTAACCTTATATCCTACAGCACAAGGCAGCCTGGCAGCAATCATCAGTCTCAATCACTTGTGGCACTGAGGGGCATGGTGGGCATGGGTTGGGGTTGGACCAGATCATCTTAATGGTCCTTTCCAACCTTAATGGAGTCTGTGATTTCACAGCCCAGCATTGCTGCTGCAGACAGGAACAGAACACCCAGAGACATTCATCCAACAAGTGCTGGGTCAGGGTCTTTTCCAGACCCACTGCAACATGAGCTCTGTGCTACAAGCAATACTTGCAACCTCCTTGGATCACCCAGCCTGGAGATGCTCTGCTCCTAATACTGAACACATTGAAGAGCATCCTACATTTGGGTTATAAACATTGTTTTTAACTGAAGAGAGGATGGAAAGCACAGCCCAGCTCCCTGCAATCAAGAGAAGGCGACAGCAGCAGGCACAGCACAACACCTGCAATAAGCCACTCTGAATGCTCTTAATTCCTCTCCAAAGCTCTCCTGCACGGACAGGCTGTACTAAAACAGCCCTTTGCTCAATTTGCCGGGCAAGCAGGCTGTAATTCTCTTTACACAGGTTGGTAATGATCCCCATAACAAAGCAGTGATTTTTGTCTGCTGAGATCAGGGTTTCTCTGAAAACAGCCTGAGATAAGAGATACGCTGATTGGGAAGGAGATGGTGGAGGTGACAGCTGCAGCAGGTTAACCTCACTTTTCATAGGGTGCTCTCAAAGCCTCCCAGTTTCCCAAAAGGACCCTTCAACATTTCAATTTGCATCACTCAGAACCCGGAACCTTGTACCCATACATACGTATCTACATATACATGCATATATTGTTGAGTGAAAATGACATTTACTCTAAACCACGTGTTTCAAATAAGCCATTGAAGACGGTGGTGTGGTCACCGTCCCTGAAAGAAACATAGAGATGTGACACTGAGGGATATGGGCAGTGGGCACAGTGGGGTTGGATGTGGAGACCCGAGAGGTCTTTTCCAGCCTGAATGATTCTATGATGACAAGCTACAGTGCCTTAAATACTCATCACACATTGAGATTTTATCAGATCAAGTCCCATTTAAATGCTAGTTTTCCGTGTTCCAAGCCCTTGTTTTTACCTCCATGTGACCTGAGTTGCAAACAGAACATAAAAGCCAACAGTCAGTCATGTAAACCCAAAATGCACCACTTGAAACATGTCCAGGTTGTGCTCCTCAGTGCGAGCAGGTGAAGAAACATGGGGTTTGCTTGTGCTCTCCTCACTCTGTCCTTGCAGCAAATGGAGCCTGCCTGGGTGCACGGCATGTGTTGCATAAATGCATCCCCCCCAACGCTCTGAATTCTGTGCACATGCTTCCTGATCTTGCTGCAGAGGCGTGGGGAGTTGTGGGACTGAGCCAGCAGTGAGTGCACCGTATCTGCCCTCCCTCCATCCCTGCATCTCAGAATCCCACATTTTTCTTAGCATCATGAGCCCCCTCAGTGGGCTTCAATTAAACCAGGGCTGCTCAGATGTCGAGCAGACAGCGGGACGCATCCATCCACCCACACATCCCATGGGGAAAGGGAAGAGAACAGAAGGAGCCACAATGGGAAGCAAAGAAGCAGAGAAAGGACAGTGCAAGAGAGCAGCTTGCAGCAGAGCACAGCAAGGAGAGCAAAGCTATCAACATCCGCTGTCAATGCTTCCAGCAGCCTAAGGGTTAAAAGTAACTGCAGCTGGAACCAGAGGAAACCAAGCAGCAGTGTGGAGCTTGGGGGCCTCTCAGGCTCTGTTGCCCAATTTCCACCTCTCTGTGTCACAGCCATTGGTGACAGCGTCCCCAGCTCAGTGCTGCCAACTTCCTCCTGCTGTCCTGTCCCTGATGCCCAGCACTCCTAGGGCTGTAGGATGGATGGTCCCAAAGGCTGTCACATGGGGACACGGGTAAGCATGGCACATCTGAGTGGGTACATTCAACTGATTGCGGCACCTGTGGGGCTGAAGTCACGCTCCAAGGCTGGTGTAAAAGTGCTTGGGGCAACTTTAGGGCAGCTGGTTTGAATCTTAAAAGAGAAGGTGCTGAAAATCATCCCCTTCACCCTGCCAGCAGCCAACAATCATGACCAGTTCATCGCACACAGCCATACCACGCAACAGCATCTGCCTCCCTAAAAGGCAATTGAGGAAGGAAATAACCTGAGAACAATCTGACACAAATGATCCCGATGTGCTTCTCTGCCAGCTTCCCTTTGCAAGCCAAGAGCAGAGCTCTGAAATGCAACCAAAAAAACAGATGGGGAGGGACTAATTAAGTAGAAAAACACCACTTAGAACAACCAACAGTAAACACACAACTGAAACACAGCTCTGAAGCCACCCGTGCCCTGCTCCAAGGAAAGCTGCTATCTCCAGCCCCAGCGTGGCTGCCTTCCCCCATGCAACAAATCCTGCTGAGACCCAAAGCCCCAGGGCAGGGGAAGGGCTCAGTGGGCACCAGACGACGTTTAGCCCCATCTCATTCCTCCAGACTAAAGCTTTTTGGGTCTCTATTCCCTTTCGCCAACCCTTTTTGCAACCCAGGACCACCACAGTGCCAGCAAGAATCCACCTCGCAACTCACAAAGCTTTGCCACATCTCGGACCTCGCCATTAGGCTTCCATCCATCTTCTCCCTCCTGATGCTTTTTGGGAATGCTTTGCCCTGTTCTCCCCTTTTATTTCACTCCCAGCCCCTCTGTGTCCCACACAGGTGATGGCTGAGCCCTGGTGAGAGCGGTGCACTGAGCCAAAACCAATGGCAAATTCCTTGAGTGAGACGTAATGTGCTGGGAAGAGCCTCAGCACTTTGCTTGGGAAAACGATCCGTTTGGCAGCCGAGAGGAGGAAAACATGCTTTGTTTTACAAATCCTCTCCCCAGCAGGAGAGACACTCCCAGAATTTAATATACTGACAGCGCTTGG
The DNA here is from genome assembly GCF_039878825.1 of Excalfactoria chinensis. Classification (NCBI taxonomy): domain Eukaryota; kingdom Metazoa; phylum Chordata; class Aves; order Galliformes; family Phasianidae; genus Excalfactoria; species Excalfactoria chinensis. Next base: position 4,018,798 of record NC_092843.1, on the reverse strand, counting down.
CTGCTTTAACCACCGAAACCCAAGAGAGCTTCAAAAAAAGAGAAAAAGCACAAAGTGATGCTCTGTGTAACACAAAAGCCCATCATTTCCCGCAATGGGTGATGGGCACAGCCATCCACCAGCACAGTTCTCCCACCTGTGTGAGCTGCTGGGGGCTAGGATGATGGGTGAGAGAGTGGATTCAAGTGCTGACACCTCCATTAGGCCACTTTTCACCATCTCCCTGTGGCAACTGCTTATGGGAAACCAGAGAAGCTCATAGAATGAATGAGGTTGAAAGGGACCTCAAAACCCATCCTGTTCTGACCAGCCTTGGGCTGGTTGCGCCCCACCAGCTCAGGCTGCCCAGGGCCCCATCCATGGCCTTGGGTACCTCCAGGGATGGGGCACCCACAGCACCAGGCAGCAGTGCCAGGGCCTCCCCACCCTATTGAGTAAAGGATGCCAACAGGTAAATCTAGGAAGGCGCCTTGCAGCAGAGAAACTAGATCCAGCAGGAGGATTATCACCGTGAGAAACCAGCAGCCCCATCCCAGTGACTGGGAGGTTCTCGTGGCCATCGCACCCCAAGCGTTGGCCTCACTGCAATGAAAGTGTTCCAGTGTATTTCCACTTCTCCCCAGATGTGTTTAACTGCCAAAAGCAAACTATGTGCAGCATGGGAGGAGGGCTCACAAGAAAACACACATCATCAAAAGAGCACAAAGGACAGTGTTTTTAAGGGAGGGGATTTTAATTCTGCAGCTTGGGGTTTGGAGTAGACCTGGAGGCTTAGAGGAGACGGCAGCACTACGAGCACAGAGGAAATAACAAGAGGGATCTCCAGAAAAGAAACCACCAATATATCAGCCTGAGCAAAAGCAGAATAGAATGGCTTGGGTTGGAAGGGACCTCAGAGATCATGGCATTCTAAAACCTTTGCTGTGGGCAAGGTGGCCATAAGTGGGGTTTCATTGCCCTGCCCTCTTGCTGATCATCAAACCCAATTTTGGAGGGCTGACAGGTAGGAGGGGTTTCCACAAACCTCTTCTTGCAGCCCATGGATGGGGCAAGGAGTTCAGTCAAAGAAAACCCAAAATCTACTGCCTGCCAGCACGCCCATCCCACTCAACCCAAGGATGGAGCACCTCCAGGAGGCAGGGATGCTGCCACCTGCCCCCACGTTAGCAGGCTGAGCTCACTTCAAAGCTTGATGAAATCAATTGGAAAAGCTCCCAGTGACCTAAAACGACAGTCTCAATGCAATTGGGAGCACTAAGTCACTCGGTTTGCTGGAAAAAAAACACCCAATTTCACAGCTTCACCATCATCCCTACAGCCAGAGGCAGCCCTACACAGCCCACGGCAACAGGATCCGCTCAGTGGGGGCATCCCACAGCTGCTACCTGGAGGCGAGGAATAACGCTGCCTCATTACAATGTGCTTCAGCTCTATTATAGTATCTAGGACAGAGCGTTCCCTATTTTGACACTCTAAGATCTATTTTATCAGCGGGAGCTCCTCAGAACCACTCGTGCACAAAGACTGATCTGAACGTAACAGGTTCATCGCTGCCATTTTTCAATGCATTTCTAACTGGAAACTCCTTTTCTTTTTCCCCTAGACACACAATGGGAAAAACCTGGACCTGAAGCAGAGAGAATATGGAGTAAGTCACGTCATTTCACAGGCACCAAGGTGATTTTTTTTTGCAAGGGGGAGCCAGGTGTGATACAAACACCCTCTAAAATTAGCACCATTCTAGAAGGATGAAGCTTTGGCATGGATGAGGTGGTGGAACTTTAGGGCATGGAACTGCTGTCAAATGGGGCGAGGGCAGACTCATCCTAAACCAGCAGCGAGGTTCAAAGCCATTCCCATAAGGGACACAGAAAGAGGAGAAGCCATTTGGGTTTCTCAGCTGGGCTGCCCCAAGGCTGGCATTAAGTCATGGATACCACTGGGATGCAGTGAATGGAAACGTGCCTCAGGATGGGACAGGTGATGGGGTCAGGGATGTGAGCTCAGTGATATATGGAATAGAAACTGAATAGAATGGCCTTGGGTTGGAAGGGATCTTAAATATCAACCCTCTGCCGTAGGGTTGCCAACCACTAAATGAGGCCATCTAGAACTGCTCGCAAAATAAGTTAACAGGACCAGAAAACGGGGTGAAAAAATGCAAAAAGCAAAACACCAAAACAAGAACCACATGGGAGCCTGGAGCAGCTGTGCTTGATGTGGACAGGCTGACACAGAGCAGAGCCATGGGGCAGGGAGCTGCTCCTGATGCCCAGCGAGGAGCAGAGAGCTCCTCAGCTGGTAGAACGGGTTGTGCTGAGCCCTGGGGATCTGGACAGAGAGAAATGCAGCTCAGTCTGCTGCCTGTTTGCATGCAAAACGTGCCGTTTCTCAAAGCCCAGCATGCCCCAGAGCCCAGCACTTGTATCTTGTTATCGCCTTCTATCAGCAGAAATGGTTACATGGTAATTTGCTGGATGCAGCACAGCACAGCTCTGTTTGCTCAGATCAACTTTCTGTAGCGCTGCTCCTCAGCTAACGCCCAGCTCAAGCAGGATTCCAAGAGGAAGGGTCTTGGGCTCAGAGCAATTCACCCCCTGCTCCCACCAGCTCCGGCCAACGCAAGCAAAACTGCACCAAGCAACGCACTGAAAACAACGCGATAAAAAAGCCAACTGCCAACTGTTGGCATCGTTAAGCCTGGAAGAAAAGAGCTGATTCTCCAACGCTGCTGGCTCTGATTGCCTCCGAGCTCTGCAGGGCTGCTTCAAACCAGAGAACTTTTGGAAAGTTGGGTGGGAACCTCCATGAGTGGGCTGTGCTGGAAAGCCCAGATCAGCCTGAGCAGCAAAGGGAGGGAGAAAAATGCACCCAAGAGGACGACCCTAAATCGGCTTCTCCCCACCCCAAGCAGGCAGCCCCCCCTGGAGAAACATGTGTGTCCTCACCTGCCGCAGGTGCCTGAGCAGCTCGGTGGCCTCCTCCTGCTTGCCCTGCTTCACCAGCCCCAGCATGTCCTGGATCATGCAGATCCTCCGGTGATATGGGGGGAGGCTGCCGGCCCCCTTCCCAAACTTCTCACCCGATTTCACCACCAACGAGGTGAGGAAGTCACCCCTTTCCCTGGGGGATGTTTTCTTGCGGTGATGGGCTGGGGGGCTCTCCCCGGCGCTGCCCGGCTGGCAGCCCTTGGTCTGCTTGGTGCCCATGGTGAGCTGATCCTACAGCCTTGGGGCTGCATGCAAAGGTGAGGGCTTGGGACTAGCAAACACACGGTAGGGTAGAAAGGGGGGCACTGAGGGGATGCAGAAGGGGGTTATGAGCACACAGGGGGTTGCAGAAAGGGATGGAGGAGACGCACAGTGGGTTTGGGTGTGTGCAGCAGGATGCAGAAAGGGATGGGGGTGCGCATGAGGGGTCTTGGGGTGGACAAAAGGGGATGCAGAAGGGGTTTGGGAGTGCAAAGAAGGTGGCAGAAGGGGATGTGGGGGGCACACAAAGGGTTTGGGGGAATGCACAAAGGGGATGCAGAAGGGGTTTAGGGACACGGGGATACAGAAGGAGTGTGAGATACAAAAGGGGTTACAAAAAGGGCTTATGAAGTGCACAAGAGGTTGAAGTAGGGGATGGGAGAGCACAAGGGGTTTGGGGGGGATGCACAAAGGGAATGAAGAACAGGTTTAGGGGGATGCAGGAGTTTAGGGGAAGGCAAAAAGGGGGTGAAGAATGGGTGTAAGGAGATGCAGAAGGAGTCCAGGTTGATACATAAAGAGGATGACAAATGGTTTTAGGGGGATGCAGAAGGAGTCGGGAGGTGCACGAGGGGTTCGGGATTCAGGACGGGGCTCGCAGCTCCGCAGCTCAGCAGGGCGGTGGGTGCCCGGCGGCGGGGCTGCTCCTCTCTTGTAGTCAGAGAAGAGAACGGCGGAGCCCGGCGGTGCAGAGCCGCCCCACGTCCCCGCCGCTCCGCTCCATCCCTCCGTCGCAGTACGAGCGGGGCTCCTGCCCCGGTACCGGGCGGCGGCGGTGCTCAGCGCTGCGAGGGGGCGGCGGCGGCTCCGTGCGGTTCTCCCCCTCCCCTCGGAGTCTCTTCGTTCTCCTCCTCCCGGCGCCGAACGGGCTCTCCCGGCCGCGATGCGGGGCAACTGTTGCACGGGGCTCCCCCCGAGGAAGCGCCTCCGCTCGGGCGGCTGCGGGGGTGCGTGCGGCGGGGAGAGCCGGGGGAGGGCCGGGGGCGGGCACCGAGCACCGAGGCAGGGCTTGCGGAGGAAGCTGGAGCCGGACGGGGCTCTTCCTTCCTCCTCCTCCGCCTCCTCCTCCTCTTCTCCTCGCCCTGCAGAGCTGGGGCTGCCACCCGAGGGGGTTCCTCCGAGAGACCCCCAAGCAGAGGCACGGCTCCGCGGCTGCTCCACCCCATCACAACCCCCGAATCGCACCCCTGCTGTCACTTCCCAGCCCCCCTCCACGCGCTCGCTGCCCCTGCCAGCAGCTCCCTTCCAATCTCCAGTCGCTTCTTATCTTCCCTTCTTTTCGAGCATGGATTAAAAAGCTCCTGGATAAGGACCGCAGCGAACGAGCAATACTCACCGTCTGCAGCATACGGATGTGTCAAGAAATACCTGGGAGGAATAAGCTTGTATGGCCACAACAGCAGCTTCAGAGCTGCTCCAAGTGCAAGGTGCTGTTTTCCAGCCACAAACTGCATGCAGCCACCCCCACGCTGCTGCTGGGCTGGAGCAGTGCTGGAGCTGAGCACACAACACCTGGGCAAGCAGCGTGGAAGATGCTATGGAGCATCTCGCAGCTGTACCACAGGTAACCCTGCAGCAGCTTTGCATCCTTTGTGTAACCACTGTAATTCATTTCCATACCATAAGAAAAGTGCAAAGCCCTGTAGACCTCAGTAGGGTTTGGCTCTGTCTTGCAGAGCTGTGCTGCATAGCCCTCAAAGCCAAAGCCAACAGTTTCTCATGAGCTGCATCTTTTACTGCTGTCACGAGATAAAAGCCACCTTTCACTGCTACAGGCACATAAAGGCAAGCTATGCAATGAAACATACAAGATGTACCCAAAGAGGGGGTGGTGCCCCATCCCTGCAGACCCCCAGGGTCAGGCTGGAGGGGCTCTGAGCACCTGGTGGAGCTGTGGGTGTCCCTGTGCATTGCAGGTAGTGGGACCAGATGGCCTTTGGGGGTCCCTTCCAACTCAAACCATTCTGTGATTCTATGGCATGGGTTGTAGAAACCACCAGGTTTGGTTGAATGGTGATTCAGGGGTGATTTCCATGTTGGAAACCCTACTGAAAGAGCATCACTGCAGGCCTGGTGCTGTGCCATGAAGTCAGTGGGATGGGACCACTTAATATTCCTCACTTACAAAGAGGCTGCTTGGGCCAAACCCCCACAAGAAGCCACAGCTTTATGGGCACAGGGTTGGCAAGGCTAGGCTGGATGGAGCCCTAAGCAGCCTGATGTGGTGGGGGGGCACTCAGCCCATGGCAGGGGTTTGCTATGAGATCTCCTCCAACCCAACCAACCCTATGGACCTCCTGTGTCTGGAGCTGCGCCCTGGCAGGAGGAGGTGGCTTTGCACAGCAACCATGGTCCAGAGTAAATAAATAAAGCACAACCTTTGCACTTACGACACTCCTGTCAGCAGGGCGGATCGTTTATCTGCTGCTCCTGATCACACTTATTTATAGCACAGAACAAAGACAGCAAAAAAAACCAACAAACCAGGAGCCACTGAGAGCGCAGCACATTCTCTCATTACACCAACACAAAGCAGCCGTGGAAGGGACCCGGTTTCACCCCACTGCACACTGCAGCAGGCACCGTTCTCCATGCACAAATGGAGCACACCCAGAGCTCAAGCACTGCAACCTGGCCCATCCCTGTGGTGTTCATGGGCTGAACCCTTCCCTGCAGCTCTTGGACCAACCAAATGTTCTGCAAAAGTCATTGGATCGGCAGCCAATGAGCTTTTCTTCCTGAGAGCAGATGTGTGCAAACTACAAATCAATGACCACGGGAGGAAATGGCTCTTTTTGTGTTGTTTCCTATTTGACACAGTTCTTACCACTTCATATATATTAATATAGAGAATGTGTTAGGAAAAATCCACAGCTCTACAGTGAAGTAACTTCAGATCACGAGTGCAGAAGGAGACGGTTTCTCCTCTCCCACCAACATCAAATTTAAGAACATTCTTGCTTTTACATCAAAATGAGAGCAAAACCACTCAAGGCATCACACCAGAGCCAGGACACATCCACATCCAATGCTATAACCCAGCCCCCAACCCAGGGACACCTCTCCATAAGCTGTGCATACCAACCTCTGCATCCACATGCTCAGACTGAGAGGGGAAGGCTCCTTAGGTAGAAAAACCCTTTTTGACCTCAGATTCCAGCCAGGGCTCACATCTTAAGTGGGAAAATCCATCCTGCACGTGCACAGTCCAAGGTGTGCGCTGACATGAAAGAATGGGACAGACTCCTTATGGGGGTCTGCTGTGATAGGACAAAAGGAAACAGCTTCCAGCTGACAGAGGGGCAGATTCAGGCTGGATGTGAGGAAGTTGCTCACAGTGCTGGGATAGATGGGATAGTTCAGATTAATTTTAAATGTCTCTACCAGAGTTGGGTTAGTGCCGCATGGGGAAGGCTAAGCTGGCTATCTGAAATACCGCTTTCAAGATGGCATTTAAAGGGATCCCAGAGTTAATGAGATTTGGTCACTTACTTAAAAAAGCAGCCGTGCTTTCAGACACCATCAAGCCCAGCCAGAGGAGAACCTGACCCAAAGAGCATCTCCAGGGAGAAAGGCCCAAATGAAAACTTATCCGTCCAGAAGAACAAACATCTACCCACAGCCCAAGCTTTGCTTAATTCGGGGCTGACAGCAGTGAGATGGCGCTGATGGAGCACAGAGAGATGTAAATGTGGACAAACCCTACTCAGGATAAATGGGGCAATACAATTATAAAGACACATTACTTTACTCAGAACAGTTTCTAAGGAGAAACGAACGAATCTCACACAGATGCAGTCTGTTTCCTCCAGGCAATGGATGAAGTTTCCTCTATACACCTCGAATCCGTTCTCTGTGATCAGTTTCAAGTAGAAAAGGCAAACAAAAAAGATGAAAAATATATCCCTGCCTCCATCTCCCCCAGCAAAGGGAGCACAAAGGTGGCAACACTGGTGCAATCCAGAGGGAAGCCTTCCTCCTCCTCCTCTTCCTCCTCGCTGTCTGAAGGTGCCAAGAGCTGCTCCCACCATCCTACATGCTCCACTCCCAGGTGTTTGTTCCCTCCACTGCCACTTTTCCCAGGCAAAAATATGTCCATACTCAAACCCTTAACCCCGAGAGAACATAAAAATACTTAGGCTGCCGGAAGCAATACATCTCCCTTCACGTGATGGCTTCGGCTTTTTTCCACTCCACGATCTGGATGCTGTGTTTATAAAAGCAGAAGACTGTTTACACAGGGTCCAGAAGTTGTTTAGCAAGAGGTCGGAGCTGCCAGCAGGGCTCGCTGGATGTTTGCGTGGAGACATCTCGCAAACCACCCTCTCCTTTCCCTCCAGCTCTTTACAAATAGGCAGGATTGAAGCAGCTTGGGTAGTTGTCTGCACGTTGGTCCGTTGGGAAAACTATAGCCTCGCTTCACTGGATACAAATAATCAGTGAGCATTTTATTGGGGAATTATCCCTTGGTGCTGGTAAGATTTTCTGCAGAGGAATGGCCAATTCAATGGGTCAGAACCCCTGGGCTGCATGCTGGTGTTTTTCCATAAGGCTGCTCCATGCCTGATCCATGTCACCTCCCTGTCCCTGCAATGGGACATGAGCACATCCCTGTGATGCTGATGCATTTCATTCCTTCCTAGCACTCTGTTAACACCCGGTGCTCATCCTTGTGCCATTCTCTATTGATTTGAACCCCCTGAGCCACCCCAAAGCTTGTAGGGTGTTTTGGCAAGCTTGAACCTTTCCAAATGCTTCCCAGCACTGCACGGAGACAGATGGTTTGGAGCAGTCGGCCCCATCCATCCCACCAGCCCAGCTCCCACCATGCTGAGATTCTGGACGTGGGGCCATCCATCACCATGGGAGCTTCTTCCTCTGAGCCCATTGAGCACGTGGCTCTAGCTGACACGCTCCATTTATTTACTCTGCGGTTTCTCAGGGTGAGAAATGTTCATCACAGTGCTGGGGTGGTTCTGGGGGGACAACATGGAGCCACAAAGCCACCAAAGACTTAACTCATGTTGCACCACAGACAAAGCGTGTCCAGCCATCCCCAGTTTGGACTGGTGGCTTCAGAGAGCTTCCAACACCACGAGCACCAAACTCATCAAATCTCAGCACCAGAGGCAGCGATGCTGATCAAATTACCTTCCCAAAGGCACCCACTGATTGCCAGGGGGGGCTCAGGCTGCCTTTTGTTCAGGGGACAGACATCTCCACCAGCTCTCAGCCTGCAGGGAGGGCACGGAAGGGGCTGAGCTCAGCGGCTGTTTGTCAGAAACAAACTGATGCAAATCCTATTTGTGCAAAGCTGCTTAAGTGCTCTCACTCGGAGAGCAGACTCCTGGCTTGGTGTGGGGCAGGGGTTGGGCAAGCTTGGGGAGAAGGCTTGGGGATGAGCAAGGTTACAGCCCGAAGGTCACAACCCACAAAGGCTGGGAATACGCAGCTCTCCAGGATTAAAGCAATCATAATTTACAAGGTCTAGGCTCAGTTACCTGTTTCTCAGTGGTGCCTGAAAGGAAAGTAAGTGCAGATGGGAAGGGTGGGTAATAAATAAATCCTCATCATTTCATCTCCCATTTGGATTGCGCGCGCCCATTGACTGTCCGTGTCTCCAATAAGCTGTGCTGCCATCAGGGGCTTTATCTGGGATGAAAAATTGTTTTCAGGGTATTTGAGAGAACAGAAAATTTGGGCTTAAAACTCCCAGTTATGAGCAACAAGATCCGTGCTGCACAGCACAACAGCACAGCCTTGGGACAAATGCAAAACACAAGCTTGATCCTCCTCATTTTAACTTTGTTAGAGTTATTATATGTATTTATATGTATATATATCTACACACACACTATTCTGTTGACAGAAGAGCCCGGGACAGCATTTTCAAGCAGTAATGAGACCCCTGGTTTGGGCTGCACCCAAAGGTCCCAAAGCTCAGGGTGAAGCTGAGATCCAACGTGGCCTCCTCCTCTCTGCCCATGAACCAGAAGAGATTCCATCTCCTGAGCAGGAACGGGTAAAGCTTTTTGTGTCTGCAGTTCAAACCTCTCAAGCCGTGGTGTAGAACTGACCTGAATCCAACATTTCCTGGCCAGGGTGAAGCTGAAACCACTGTGTGTGTGTTTTGTTTTTTTTTTCCAGCATAGAGTGAGAAGCTGCTATTTCAAAAACAGCTATAAATCAATGTTTAACTTGCTTGTGCAAGGAGAGCTTTCTGATTTGGGAAAGGCTGTTTTACTTATTGGCTCCCTGTGACAAAACAACTCAAAGCAAGTCAGCTGCGGTTGACACAACACCACGTTTCTCTTTAATAACACATCTCCTTATGCCTTCCTCCCCCGGGAATAAACAACAGCTTGCATCAGGCAACGCATCAGCAGCAAAATTCAATTTCATTTCATTGAAATAATCAAATGCTTTGGGGTCACTTCGGTAGAACACAGCAATGCAAGTCAGGCTGACCTAATCCAGAGATCCATCCACGCTGTGCTCCTGGCAGACGACACAGCAATGCTCAAAGTGGGATTTGCAGAGCGCTCCCAGCACCAGAGTTTACTGCGCTCCTTCCCTCCTGCTGCAGCAAAGCACCCAGAGGCCTTACAAGACCAAATCCATGCATGGTTATTATATGTGTATATCTGCAAAACCATCACACACCCATCCAGTGCCATCCATCATCACTCCAGTGCCCTGTGAAAGCAGCTCTGATTTCAGCCTTCCCAATGAACCTGCTCTGACTGGCGCTTCTTTTCTCCCTCTCTTCCCCATTGGAGAGTGAAAACTTTTGATAGGATTGAGGATTCTCCCATTTCCAACCCAATGATGAAGCCAAGAGCCCCATTGCCAATCACCAGCTCAACGCAGGGCTGGTGGCTGCTGATCCACCTGTGAGCCAGTCTTTGGCATAAAATATTACCTTCCCAGGAAAGCAAGGAGGGGAGAAGCAGCTTAAGATATTCCTTGGGATGTCTAAGCAATGCAGCCCAGACAGAAAACGTGTTTGTTAAAGGAAGATGCCCTCAAAGAGCTGGAACAAGGCAATAAGAGCTCGATCCTGCTGGAGAAGGCAGGAGGAAGGAAAGAAGCAGCAGGTCTCTTAAGGAAACATCTGAGCAGCTGAAGCTGACACAGATGGATAGTCCAGCTCCCTGCACACGTAAACAGTGAAAGTTTAGGGCTGGGAATTGGAAGACCAAGCTGAGTACACATCTGACATCCCTTCCTTGGGGATTTGGGCTCTTCAGCCTCTGAACTTTGCTTCACAGCCATTTTCGAAAGATAAGCTGTGCAAATGAGCTGCAAATCAAAACGTAGAGTGCCCAGAAGGCTCGGTAAGGAGACATGAGAACACAGCTCCCCTGAGCACCAGATGGCAGCAGGGCTGACCAAACACAAACGCCTCCTTCCCTACTTAGTCTTCTCAGCCCTAATCTAAAGCCGTTGCATCTTCAGCAAAGAGCTTACTTTCCTCAGTAAGAAGATGAGGTTGTTATATCTTGGAGAGCCAGGGGAAAACTGCTACATGGAGGATCAGATGAGACATCCCAAGACCCAACAGCCTCATGCCTTGCACCAAATACCCCCAGTGGGAACAGATCAATAGGTGGCCTATGCTGAGCAAAGAGGCAAAGCTCTTCAAAGGAGTTTCAGGTGATCCTGAGCAGAGCTCAGAGCTCCAGCATAAGCCTTTTGCCAACGTGCATTGACATTCATGGACATTTTGGGGCACATCAAGCATTGGAACATCAACCCACAGCCACCCCAGGCTTCCCCCTGCTGTTGTGCAGGATTGCCCTGGCCATAAATAGAAGGAAGGAGTCACAAAAGAATCAGAAAGCTCCACTGCCAGGCACCTTCTGGCCCTCACTATCAAGGCAACAACCATCGTCACAACCAGCCCCATTTCCAATGCAAGCACAGGAGCGAGGCCGACTGCCTGCAGATAAGTGATAAATGGAAGGATGGGTACTAAGGAGGGAGGGAAAGTTACAGGCATGATTCTTAAAAGGCACGAGAAGAAAGAGATCAAATCAAAGCTAAACGCCGCTGCTCTTCCTCTTTGCTATAACCTTTGGTGTGGAAATAATCCAGGAGTGCTTTGAATTCCAGCTGCTCCTGCAGAGAAGGTTTGGAAGCGCCTTATTTGGGATTCAAGCTACAGTGCAGAGCAAGTGAGCACCAACAGCTTTCACCCACCAGCACATGGGGTACATCAGACCCTGCCTTTCTATTTAGGGCAATTGTATTAACCTTGACACCCCCAAGAAACCTTTCCAATTTAGAACCACTCCTTTACCAAAGTTGGTGCAGAGAGATGCACAACAGCCATAAAACAACCACAGAGCCTCACACCAACACTGCTCCATTCTGCTTTTATCCACCCTGTCCCCAGCAGAGGCTCTTCCTCTCCTCTCAACCATAGGGCAGAGGGTTTTATCCCCATTTTGGACTCAAAGCACGAGGCATGTGGTGGTCTCCAATAATAACCCAGCTCAGGGTCTCCATCAGCCTCACCCATCCCTGAGCTCACTGAGCCAGAACTGCAGAGCCCATTCCTTTATTACAAAACCCCAACTGCAGAGAGACAGCAGTGCTTATTCACAACTGCCTTCTCTTGATGCATCCCTTAGCAAGGCATTTCCCAACTAGCAACAGCAGCCTTAAATTCTTCATGACCAGCAGTCAGCCTTGCCACGGTTTTCATTGTGTGCCATGAATTTTAATAGAAATTCACACAAACTGCCATCCCTGAGCACCAAGCGACCAAGAACACGACGTTTGTACAAGGTGAGAGGTCCTACTGTTGTTTTTTTTTCTTCCCTCTTTTCTTTGTTGCTGCTGCCTGCTTTTAAACACAGTCACAGCGAATTGCTGCAGTGGGTGAGGGAGAGCACAGCCTGAGCAGTTTGGGAACCACCTTGGTTGGGCTGTGCACCACAGCAGGGCATCCCCGGACCAGCATCTGTCCAAACTGTGACAGGCCAAATGAAAAGATGCAAAAAGGAAGCAAGGAAGCAAGGAAGCAAGGAAGCAAGGAAGCAAGGAAGCAAGGAAGCAAGGAAGCAAGGAAGCAAGGAAGCAAGGAAGCAAGGAAGCAAGGAAGCAAGGAAGCAAGGAAGCAAGGAAGCAAGGAAGCAAGGAAGCAAGGAAGCAAGGAAGCAAGGAAGCAAGGAAGCAAGGAAGCAAGGAAGCAAGGAAGCAAGGAAGCAAGGAAGCAAGGAAGCAAGGAAGCAAGGAAGCAAGGAAGCAAGGAAGCAAGGAAGCAAGGAAGCAAGGAAGCAAGGAAGCAAGGAAGCAAGGAAGCAAGGAAGCAAAACCAGAGCTGCCAGCAGCCCTCACTGTTAGCAACACTCCTGCATGAGGAAGGCAAAATAGCCCCAAACGTACATCCTGAGCCAACCCAAAGACACTGGAGATGCTAAATGCTCTCTCTACCGCTGCTGGGGAGCTTTTTGGTAGGAAATAAATCAATTGCTTTGCTTTCCCTTTACGTCAGGCTATAGAATGGCCCCATTCAGACACTGTGCTGGTACCACACAAGCATGCCTTCCCACGGGCAATGGTGATTCACCCTCTGGTTTCAGCACCTCTGAAAGTATGAGACATTAAATTTCCCCAGCATATCCTTAGCATCTCCTCCCAGAAGGTTTAAACAAACTAATAAGCAGAAACAAACACTTTCCTTGCCAGGAGGAACAGCAATCTATGCTCACGCTCAGCACGCTCCTAATGTTGAAGCCTGAGTGACGTGAGGGACCGACAGTCAGTTTAATGGAGATCTTCCCATTTCCAGGAATGGGCTTGCTCTCAGGCAAAGGTTGTGTTCACACTGTAGCAACAAAACCCTCAGATGCTTGTGGTTGGAAGTGACCTATTTTGGACCGCCAGAACAATGAACAAAGCACCCTCTTCTCCAGCACACACAGCCCCACAGAGGAGCGTTTTGCAAAACCTTTTGGCAACGAGGGACCCTCTGGTTTTGCAATCCTCATTGCACTTCATTGGCAAAGCTGTGCGTCACATGAAATCCTGCTGGGAGAAGCTGGAAGCAGCCAGCATCACCAGGAAGCCCCAAGACAGACCCCACCTCATAGGCTGTTCCAGCACAGACTGGATATTAGGAATGCCTTGGCACAGCCTAAAGGTGGCAATGGGATGCTCAACCCTGGTGGTGTTAACCATGGGGATGAGGCACTGAGGGCTGTGGTTGGACGTGGGGATCTGAGAGCTCTATTCCAACCTGAATGGTTCTGTGATGCAGCAGCTCTCAGGGACGTCACACTTCCAGGGGAACACCTGCAAGTTGCTCTCAGGAATAGCAGCCATGTTGTGCTACCCCCACATTCACATCAAGAACAGAAGCTGATGCTCCCTGCACGCCAACAGAGACCACCCGGCTCTAACCCAGCACAGTTCAGGGATTCCTGTAGGCAGCCAGAGCAGCACAGCACCAGATGGGACCAGCAAGGGGGGACAGTGAACCTGAGCAGTGCTGGGCTCCAAACAGCCCCAAACACCGGGGACTCCTTGCAATCACTGCTCAAGCACAGCCGTTTTCTGTCTGCTCTAATCAACAGCAGAGCCCCTGCTGGCCTCCAGCTGCACCCAGGATTGGAGATGACGATGGCCACCTCTCGTGTCAGGGCTTTGCACTGCGCTGTGGTCACTTGTTTGCACCAGGCATTCACAATCACACCTGGGCAGAGCTTTTCTGCTGCAAAACTGCTTCAAACAGACCCCAGCTGTGTCCCTCCAGATGAAGCCAGTGAGACACGAACCACGTCGGGGAGCAGACAGCTCCACACCTCGTGTGAGCACACGGCCGCGATGGGCACTGCCGGGACACCTCCAGTGATGAAGGCTCCCCGTGTTCCTACAGACCGCTTTGTTCATGCACAATAAAACAGCATAAATAATTCCAAGCCGGCTGTGCTCCCGGAGCATTGCACAGCGTGCCGGGGTTTGCCTCACTTGCTTTGCTGTCCTGCTAACAGCCAGCGGGAGCTGCACGTGTGTTCGAGCAAGATGCAAAGCAGGGGGGAAGAAAGGAGATCTCCCTTATCTGCTACAGCCGAGAAAACACAGAGATCTGACTTTACATCTAATAAATAGGAGATGGAGAACAGCTCAAATCCTCCGCAGCCAGGCGGGTCCCGCGGCTCCATGCCGGGCTCTGGCGCCCCCTGCTGGCGCAGCGGTGGCAGTGCAGGGCAGGAGCTCACATCGCCCCCGCGGCCCTGCGTGCTCCAAAACGGCTCCTTGCAGAAGCTACGGACGCTTAAATTAACACGTTTCCCCCCATTGCTAGGTATTTACCAGCCCGGTCTCGCCAAGGATCGCCTCGCAAAGCATCCCCCTCCAAGCTGCTCCCTCCGTCCCCCAAAGCTTAACCAACACGAGCAAGCTTTCAAAGCGCTCAGCCAGGGACTGCTTTAAGCCGAGCTCCCAGCCTACAAAAGCACACCTACCCCAAGCACTTTTAGGATCCAGCTTTGCCACCCCGTACAAACATCTAACCGAGGAAAAGCCCCCTGCCCAGCACACCATAACCCACCATAACCCACCATAACCCACCATAACCCACCATAACCCACCATAGCCATCACGTATCAAGACTTACCTGGGAGGAATCCAGCAGCTCGAGCTCCCCTTCCCAGCACTTCTCGCACTGCACCCACACCAACTTACTGCCTCAACTGCCTCTCCCCCTGTGAAAGCAAAGCCTCAGGTGCCCGCAGTGCAATCACCACCTCCCCCAGGCAGCTGAGCAGCAATCAGAGGCAATCAGCAGCTCCTGTGGCACACACGGATGGTTCAACCGGCCAACAACCCGGCCTCAGCTGCTCAGCAAAGAGCAAGGAACAGCAGAAACCAGAATCCAGCCCTAGGATGAAAATCCTCCCGTTGGTGTTGAGCTCCAAGTGGCCACAACACTGTCTATAGGTCACAAAATTACTCTTCTTACCCACTTAGGCCAGCTAGGTAGTGATTTTGTTTATATGGGGCTTAAAAGGATGAACAGGTGATATTGCTTCTGCTGGGAAGCCCTGCAGGTTAGGAAACATCCTCCAAGGTCACAGCACTTCAAAAGCCCTTTTGTAAAGGTGAAAAGCGAGACCCAGAAACACAAAGCAAGTTGCTGGAGTCACCTAGCAATGCAGAGCAAGGGATCAAGAGTGCTGATGGACAGGAACAGAGATCCAAACCCAGCAGCTCTGCACCATGCTTAGCATTTCTGCCATGCATTTATAGCTGAGCTG
This sequence comes from Excalfactoria chinensis, assembly GCF_039878825.1. Lineage (NCBI taxonomy): Eukaryota > Metazoa > Chordata > Aves > Galliformes > Phasianidae > Excalfactoria > Excalfactoria chinensis. The sequence goes on along the minus strand of NC_092843.1, from coordinate 4,003,281 downwards.
CTCTCAGCACAGCACTAACGGGCACCTCGAGGTCGGTGCCTCACATCTGAGCGGCTGGCAAAGAGGAAGACAGAGAGTCAAACAGAGGCCACAAAGAAACCTTTGTCCACACAAACTCTCAGGGATCTTTTCCAGGAGGACGTTGGTGAGCTCAGATATCAAGTTCTGAAGTCACTGAGCTGACTGGTTAAAGGCAGACAGACCCGAAAGGGTTTAACACACACCTGTGGCTTCATGCTGCAGATCTCTCCTTCCACCAGGCAGCTCATCGCTAGCAGCATTTGGATTAAGGCTGGATGGCAGAGAACAACTTACAACCTCCATTTCAGCAGCTGCCAGCATCCTTACACATAGAACTCCTGAGCACAACGTTGCCTTGAAACCCTCATTCAAACAGGCAGAAATCTGCTTGCAGGATGGAAGCGCTGCTGGAAGAAGCCAGATGCTGCTCCTCGTTTGCAGCGATGCTTCCACATAACACCAACACATTTGGCACAAAACATCCCATTAAAGAAACGCCACAGCTGCCAGCAGATGGTACCTCTCAGCCCGATCTGCAGCCGCCTGCTAACGTTGGATGCAATCTGATTGCAAACACTGGGCACACGTGGGTTTTTTTCCAGCTGAACAACCTTTACATGGTTGTTCATTGTAGTTTGTTAACCAACATTGCTGTTATCGTGTAAACTGCCTGATTATAGCGTTATCAAATGAATCCCTTTTGCTCACCCTACCCTTCCAGCTCTGGGAAATGGCCTGTTGTGCATTAGCCCAGCAGCCAGGTTTTCTCCCATTGCACTGCCTGCATAAGACATCCCTCGGGCTGCTCATGCTATGAGGAGCCAGGAGAGGGTCCTGAAGGAACCCAGCTTAATGCTTTGGTGCTTTGTCAGTGATCCCCAACAGCCTTTGCACTAAAAAAGATGAAGGATTACATCACAGAATGGCTGGAGCTGGAAGGGAACCCCAGAGGCCATCTGGTCTCATTGCCTGCAATGCACAGGGACACCCACAGCTCCATCAGTGCTCACAGCCCGGTCAGCCTGACCTTGTCTGTCTCCATTTACTGTTTGTCCCAGTGGGAATTCACAGCTGATGAATGCAAATGCACTCACGTGTAACGCTGTGCAGCAACAGCTCTAGAAACAGGATTTTCTTCAAGGAAGTTTCTTGTCTACGGAGCTTGCCGAACATACGTGTGCATTCCCCAAACAGAGGCTGAGTTATGAAGGAGGGTTTGTTTAACTGGAAACAAGCACAGACGTGTCCTTGTGTTTCTCTTCCTCACTGCTGACAGACTGAGAGCAGCAGAGGCCAACTCTTTGCTAACTCACTGCGATAGATGAACTCACACTAACGCGGAGCATCAATGCTAACTCTGGGCAGACATTTCAGAACTAGCCAGACTTCCTAGAGCCAGACCAAAGGGATTTGTCACAGCTGCTGTTAAATTCACTTCCCTTCCTCCCTCCCATTTAATTCTCACAGTTTCTCTCCCCAGCAAAAAACTCTACAACAACTTTACAGCTTTGCCTTTAAACAATGCTCCCATTTGTCACAGGATTTGAATAGGCCCCATCTGGAAACACCCAGAGTCAGAACACGGCGTGAACGCTTTGAACCACATCCTTCAGAGAAGCAGACAGGCTGGCCTTGTGTCTGCTGAACACTCGGTGCCCAGCTTGTAAAAGGCTTTGAAGGACAACCCCAAGTACATCTTTCCTACTCTCTAGCACTGAAAACACACAGGTGTGGCTTGTTCCAGCTGCACAGTAACTGGAGCTGGAATTTAACGAGTTCTATTATCTTGCTTTCAGCAGCCACCCATAGATGCCCTTTAACGATCCCAAGCCACCTGCAGGCACTGAGGAATGCTCAGGAACTGGTTTGGGGTCAGCTGGGTAACACACCTGCAGCAAGGTGGCTGGGAAGGAGGGCCTGATAACCACCAAGGCCAGCAGGAAGCTGAGAACAGAGCAAACAAGTGTTCCTTTCTGTCTCAGGTTCCTTGCAGAGGACCTTACTGCAGTCAGGAATTGACCTGCTGAGCATTTGGCTGCTAAACCTGAAGAACACAGACCACATCAAGGACAGACAGCCTTTGCTCTACCCATGTATTCAGCGCAGAGACCTGTACTGTGTCATTAAAGCAAGCTTTATGCACCTGTGACTGATAAGAGGGACAACAAGACAACCAGAGCCCCAAGAAAGCAACAGCAGAGATAAGGAGGTCATCAATTCTCCATTATAGCAACCATACAGCGTTATATTCCCTGCCACACAATACATAAAGCACCTCTACATCGATTCTACATGTCCTGTAAGCACAGCAACGTTTGAAATTCCAACCCATGACAAACTTCACTACCAATTTCTTCTGAGGGTCGACGTAACGTAAAGGGTTTATGGAACCTCCACAGCAACTGGTGAGGAGAAATAAAGACAACCGAGTAAACGTCATCGTTTTTATTCTGCAAAGCAATATATGCACATCATACAAACACAAAATCAATCTAGGAGAGAAATGTCGTTTCCAAATCAGCTATGAACCGTCATGCAACAAGGCAAGTGAAACGGAAGAGCAAAAGAAAAACAAGCCATCTTAACCCTACGACCACCTGCAGAGGGTTGGAAACCAAGGCTCAGATTTTCTGTGTAATGCCAAAGAAAAACGCAAAAGAAAACGGCAGCTTTCTAAGAACAAGAAAACACGTACAAATAGAATCAAAACTGATTCAAGTCGTAGTTCAAAAGAAAAAGAAAACAACAACAACAACAAAGGAAAGATCAATATGATCTGAACTCTAATATTAAGTTCTTGTTTTTTTTTCTGTTTGGCTGCATTTAACTTGTTTTTACACTTAGGAACAATCTGATATTCCTCAGGATTGCAGCAACCCAACCTGATGGACTCCTTCCTCCCCGCTGCAATAATGGGGCAAAGGGAAAACGAAGGCCAAAGCCAGCTCCCTAACATTTCCCCTTTTGCTTTCGTTGGTCACAATCTCAGTATTTCTCTGTATCTCCATACAGTGGGTGATTAACCACAAAGCAGGCTCCTCTCATTAGCAAATAGCAAAACCAGATTCATATACATATATATATATACATACACATGTTTTTACCCCAACAGACTGATTTGTAAATGGGACACCTGACGGTGGGATTTTAGTTTGCTGGAAGGAGGTGGGTTTGTCCTTTTAAAGGAATCACTGTCAGGTACTTCTAGAACCCGCAGCACCACCCTGATTGCTTTCCTCTTCCTGCATTTGGTCCCCACATCAAGACACCCCTGCAGGCAACTCTCACAGTCAGCACTAAAGCAGAAGGTGGTTTGCATGGATCAGGAACAGCTCGGACAGTTTCTATAAGAAGCTGTTTCACCTCGCTGACCCGTGCTAATAAAGCAATATCAGCCCCAAGCAGCATCAGGAGAAAACTGGAAGCTTTGTTTTATCCCTTTGACTTCAAACTGGGCCATCTCTTGAGCTTTGCTTTAACATCGCTGGAGAAAAAAGGTATATTAGTTACCACTGCTTAAGGAACTGAAGTCTGGAATGGAAACGTTCTGATCAAAAAGTGCAACCCTTGGCTGCTCTTCGGAGCATGTGAAGCAAACGTATTGAGTGCTGAAGTCCTACAAACACAGGCCCACAGAGCAGCAGGGTACCATTCACAACAGTGTCTATTGGTAATAAACTAAGAATCTGATGCCAGCACAACAGAGACTGTAAGGTTTTGACTTGAGTCGTCTTGTTTTGTGTGGTTTAGAGTGAAATTTGCCAAAGGAAGAGAGAGAGAAAAGAACCCATGAGTGTATCTTTGCAGACCTACACTACAAAGTGAAGATGAAAGGTCGATTAAGGCAACCAGTGAGATTTTAAAAGCAGTGGTGGAAATGTCTGCAGGAAAACCACAACTCCTGAAAATTAATGAGGTTACTGAATAACATGAGGGAAATAAACAGCAAAAGCCAGAACAGCAAAGGGAAAAATACACATAATTAAGCTCCTCTGATTGAAGAATGGACACAGAGAACTGTATGAGTTTCACTGTGTGGTTTCTTTGACCTTGATCACGACAGCCCTAGTTCCCTCCTTGTCATCTTCCCCTGAGTGGACAGCATTCAATGGAGATTGGCTTAAGCTTATAAAAGTGTCATTTTTCCGCTGCCCTTCAGAGATGGATGGAGAGCCCCAGAGTGAGGCTTTGTAACAGAGGACAGGATTTCTTTTCCTTTCATTATTTGCACTCGCCCGAGGCTGTGCAGAGCCCCGACAGCCAGCACACAATGCATCTTTTTACTGAGTGTCACTGTCTAGAAAGAAGGCTGACAGAGCTGCTCTGCAGCACAGATGCACGTTCCGGGTTTGAGGGCTGCAGATGGGAGGCCAAGCAGAAAGCTTTCCAGGCAGTCTCAGTGCTGATTGAACCCCTGGTATTCAGCAGGCCAAATGGAACCAAAACCAAAACAACAATAAGAATCCACCTTAGTTTTCAATAAGAAAGATTTTTAAAATGGGACTTCACTTCTTAAGTTTTTACTAGGAATAAAAGCACAAGTTTGTCCTAAATACAGCACTATTAAAATGTGTATATGTATTTCTTTTCTCCAAAAAAAAAATAATAATAATAACCTAAAACTGTTGATATCTTTTCTCGCAAGCAAGGAGCAAATGGAAGAAGGTATCAGGCCACACAAACACACATTTAACTCATGTAGTCGATTGGTGGCTCTGGAAATGCAGTATTATATCAAAGGTGCATACCGTTTCAAACACACTGTACATATCATTGGGCAAATAACAAAGATCCGTTGGTTTGAGACATTTGCAAAGGCATCTTAACCTGCCCAGATGCAGCTAGACAAAAATATCTTGCTCTGACTATATGTAGCCATATCACTAAACGTATCTACACGAACATTCAGCTATGTCCACAGGTAAAGACTGAACGCTTCTGGCCGCACTACAATGCGGAACAAGTGCATCATCTGACCTATTCTGAATATACCTTTATAAATATGTACAAATCAATTACAGGCACTTGAAATGTCTTTGGTTGGAATAAACCAACATTGCAAGGTAATGTATTCACAGAGTGTTAAGACCCATTCTGGGTTCAGCAGGCAATGATTACGGTTCTCAGTCATTCTCAGTTAAGATGAGAGGATGGATTATGCTTCTGACAAAGCAACCTAAACAAAAAGAGAAAGAAAACAGTTCGTTAAAGTCAAGTTCTTAATCAGGAAACAGTGATACTGCTTATCTCCACACAGCTGGCGTATCTGCCCTCCAGCTTTTCAAAGAACCTTGAAAGTCTAAGTTGGAAAGGATCAAAGTAAGCCTGAAAATGTTTTGTACTTTGCATAATCTGTTTGAAAACAATACAGAACAAAACTGCTTATACTATAAAACGTCACCGAGATCAAAAGGAGCCAGCATTCACTTCCTACTTAACAATAAACATGCTCATATTTAATCCTGCAAGCAACGTGCAGCTCTGAATAATGACCGTTTCAGTACCTTTGTGGTTGCTTTAGTTCTGATTAGCAACCACTAGAAATATGTAGTATATTTTATTCAAAGCTTTCAGTTGTGGTGAAAGATAAACCCATCTATTCAATGCAGCATACAAAATAATAACACCAGAAGTGAGGCAGAGTCACATTATGGCACTGACTGAACTGCACTAATCCACCTCTGCAGGAGAGAAATCTACCTGGGGATCTATACAGCACTCATCTGTATTTTGCAGCACCCTTCCTTATTGCCCACCTCGTGTCTCTTTGAAAAGGAATTCAATCTACATTGCAAGAGATAAGAACAACCAGTCTGCAGCACATACAAAAGGAGGCTTTGTGTTATCAGAGTCAGTACTTTGTTATTACACAGACTCACCTTTTCAGAGCAGAATTCTGTATTGCTTTGCCTCAGTTTGCTTGGTCTGCCTTTAATAACTGCATAGCAGAACATTGTAATCACCATCACAAAAAGAAAGTAACTGGTATGCATGAGATGTAGGTTTATTAGAGAGCGATCATCCTGCATAGGGAATTAAAACCATTCACTGACAATGCACCAGTAGTTGACACTTTCTATTAAAGCAATAATTACCAGATCAGCCCAGAAATTACTTCATGAATCAGCTTTCTCCCCTATACAAGGCTGACATTGTAATGAAACTGATTGTGGCACATAAAGAGCCAAAATGCTCCTCATGTTAAAAATCTGTCCCAGAGATCTCTTTCCATACACCAGCAGTGCTTTTTGCCAAATGACTTCAGAATATAAAAGCTGGTTATTACAAGTTGTAAGGGCCATGGAAATAACACAAAGAGCATCACACCCACCACAGGTAAAGCACACCTAGCTCTGTCTCAGCCCCTGCACTACACAGTAAGCCATCACTACATCTGACTGTCTTAGGACGTGAACAGAATCATATTCACTTAAACTACAGCTCAGTATTCACTCAACATAAGATAGAGAAATGTTGTGGCACTTACATCTGGAACTATAACAGTTAGTTTGGGATTTAAAGCATGATATACTTTTCCGATTGCTCCTTTGTAACACCAGAAGGGGTTATAATCCTGTGCATACTTGGTATTAGAGTCCCTTGCTGTGGTAAAGATCTTGTACCAAAGCGTAGCATTGCTGTATGTTTCAGGAACACAATGTGGTGGCTGACTGTAGAAAAACAGAAATAATTAGCACACTAATTGCCATTCAATCTACATTCAGAAAGGCTAACTTACAAAATGGAGCCATGCCTAATTCTTCACAGCTGCATAAAACAGTTTTATTCTGGATCTTCCAAAACAGCAAAAAAAAAAACCACCACCCCACAATGATTAGCCAAAAGAGTTTATAGAACCATATGATTACTATCCTAACATTAGAATTTAACTGCATGTTGTGTCAGTAAGCCAACATCCCACAGCTTAATTAGAAAAAACATGGCTTTTATGTGGCTTCATACAGTCAAGAGAACCTGCCTGATGGTCTTCCTGAGTACACTGCATCGTGTCAGGGGTTCAGAGGAGACAAAGGGAAACGATTCTGATGAGAAGGCTGTGTTTAGTGGGTTTGGCAGCAAAGCAACATCCAGCTTCTGCTGATCTCTCAGCAGGGAAGAAAATAAGGATCTCCGAGTGAAGCCTCAGCTCTCATACCAGGCAGAGAAACTGCATTATAGGATACCTTGAATTTCATTGATTCTCTTGTTCCTACTAAAGTTTAAATCACAGGTTGCATGCTGAAAGGCCTGCAGTCAAAACACCCTCTGAAAAATCTAGCATTGTTAAAAGACAGCAAAACCCTCCAGACTTGAGACAGGGCTCTTCCAATGGGGGAAGCAAAGCAAGCACACCATTTGCACAGTCACATCATCCATCAGGATGTGGCAGCCTCAGAGAAGCTGCCGAGAGGTTAATCTCCCTGCAACCAGCCTGTGAAAGTATGTAAAATCCACTTACACTGTGACAGGGAATACATTGCTGGCTGCTGTCACAGTCATGCAGGTTGTGAACACAACCTGCTCGCAGTGACCATGAAGAACACAGTCGTCTGAATTCCAGGCAGCCGGCAGTGTGAAGGTAATGTTTATCTCCTCGTGGGATTCTCTGCCTTTGAGAAAGAGAGGAGAGGAAGAAAGCTGGTTTTCAATCACAAAAGTATCTGAGCAACAATCACTAGGATAAGGACAGCGTGCAACTGATCAAGAAGGCAACCTTACCCCGAGTCTATACCTTTGAAGTCACCTGGAATCTCTACTAACAATGCAGAAAGCAAAGAGAAGGTTTAAAACCAAGTAAAGCCAAATAAACAAAAAGAAACAAAGCTGCTGCAAACAAAGAAACTGCTAAGCAAACCAACAAAACCAACCCAGGAACAGCAACAAAAGCCAACAGTTGCTGGCCCATCTAATCTCTCCTGCCCCCAAAAGGACTGAGGGCATCAGGCTCTGTTGAACGTTTGCTTTTTCAGAAGTTCACTGATCTTAGTGGTCTTTTCAACCTTACCAATTCTGATCTATGACAGTGGAGAATTTAAGGTATCATTCAAACTCATAGAAGCCAAGTCTTGCATACCTGAGAGTCCAATCTGGTGTCCAAAAATGGTGGAACTTAGATGTGTGATGTTGCGGGAATATCCGCCAAAAGGTCTGAGTGGGTCCAGTGTCAAAGTGATTGTAACGGAGATGTTGATGGGGCCGGAATCCTCAAGAGTCTGTGGGGACTGTGTGGAAGATCTGGCCTGCCCGCTGGTCACTGTACTTTCTGGAGTTGTGGTGTCATTGATGAGATGCTTCAGGGTTTCATTCTCAGATATACAGAAGTCCAAATCATTAAATCTCAGGAGGAAAGTATTCCAGTCCTTAAAACAAACACAAAGATTTAGCCCAGATCAGCAAGTTAACCACAGGATGCCCCTCCTGCAGCACAGACCTTGCTACGTACCACCTAGCTGCAGTTCCAAGCCACTCAATGTGAATTACACAGCCCAGGAAGTGAGCACAAACACCTTCATGGCCATCTCAAAAATGGGCAAGCTGTTTATGAACGTTTGGTGCTCAATCCCAACCACTGCATGGCTGCTGCTTGGCTCAGTAGAGGAACATCCTCCTTTAAACTCCAGAAGGAATCTACTGGCTTGGTCCATTCTCACCATGCTCAAAGTATGAGCACTTTCCAACAAGGTTTTTCCTCATTATGGAACAGCAGTGCTAGATAAGATCAGAAGTTTCACAAACAAGGTAGCTGACGAAAAGGATTAAGGAAAAGAAAGGCTCCTGGTCACTCTAAGGAAGATCCACGTCAGATGGTTCAGCCTCACCCTGAAACTAAAATAAGCTATTCAAACATTCACACCAATGTCACTTTCCTAGTAAAATCAGCAGGGAGTTTATCAAAGACAATCTCCCATAGGACTGTGTACTTCCCTAACAGGGCTCCTGAGGTGGGAAAACAGAATTCCTTAGCATTGGGAATGTTTTACAGATCAGCATTTCCACTCAGGAACTTTTTGTATCGTACCTCTGTCATTTCTGGTGACTTGATCTCCTTGATCTTAAAGAAATAACCCAGTGTCAGAAAAGCTATTGCCATAGCGCTTACGCTGATCATAAACACCACGAGAGGAGGTCGGCTGCTGATGTAAACCTTCAGGTTCTCCAACAGGTTTATGTTGAACATTATTCTGATTGTTCACCTGGAAAAGAAAGAACATCACAGCAGTGACTGGGCTGTGTGCGCTTTGTGGTGGGGTGATCGAATAGCAAAGACAGAAGTTTGGCAATAAAAACATCAAATTGCATGCTAAAAAGGAGATTAAATGACGTAACTCTACTACTGGTCAGTGAACACAGAGTTGGTATGTCTCAGATAAAACAAATCAAACCACATTCACATGAATCCAAATACATTCAACCTCACATTCTCTGCTCCCCAGGAAAAGATTTTAATAAATGAGGACGACTTCTAGCACAGATATTGGTGATGAGCAACGAAACCAGCCACCTCCCCACTTACCCATGCAGAATATACTGCAACTCTTTAATCCCAGTAATATTCAGACTCCTCAAATGCAGGTCGTAATGCAGCCCCACAGATCAAACTGTGCACATCTCTTCTTCAACTGCTCTTCAAGTCCAAGCTGAAGCCTTAAAACACCTCTCTTTCCCCCCATCCCTAAAGGACAGGACCTTCAAAATGGGACTGAGAAGTAGCTCAGGGGTATTTTAAGCTTCTGCATCAGGAATCCTGCTGTCAGAAACAGCTAACAACAGCACTGGTGGGGAGAAGAGCACAGCTCCTTGATTCAAACAGCCAGGGAACTTCTGCTAAAGTCTGAACAAGAAGAGGACTCCAAGGTGAAGTAAACCTTACTGTTGTCTGACAGCATGTGTTACAAAGGCTCTAACCCCAACCACATCCATAAGGAAGGTGGCTATTCCTAGTTACAGACCGCCTGCTCCAAAAACTCCCAGGAAAAGGTAAGCTTTGAGACCATTGAAGAATTCAGCACTGAAGTGGTTAATGTTTGAGCATTCATATGGATCTGATAACCTTTAATTAAGCCGGGGACTGCTGCCTGCAGGTCTGTATGGTTCTCATTGACTCTTATCAGGAGCACGTGTCACTTCCAGCCCAGCTGGAGCCTGACCAGTGGAAGGATTCAGGGGGACAGGTTTGGAGGAGGGAGAATGAGATCGGTGCCCTGACACAGGGAGCCATAAGAAAGCAAGAACAGAAAATGGACAAGTTTCCAAAGTTTCTTCAGATCCCACCACATACAACAACTGCAACTTACTTCTGGTCATTTCTGACAGCAGAAACATCGACTAAATCTGCATTATCATTCCAGAGAAGAGATCGTGAGGTGTGTGAGGCAGCCCTGAGCTGCAGCGGTAACACAGCATAGAGCCTTCCCTGTCTGCACACCACATGCTATAGAGAACCCTGCTCAAACAGGTAAACAGGGCTGACTGCACAGCACAAGGTCACAGCCTGGGTTTATTTTTTACACCACTGACTGATTTGCAGCCCCTCTGCAAAGCCCAGGAAAGCTGGGAGCACAAAGGATGGGATGCTGCAAACACCTCGTCACACAGTGTGTCCTGCACAGTGCAGAGAAAGCAGAGAGAAGGGAAGGAAGGAAAGGTGAGAGGTGATGACAAGCATGTACCTTACCAGGACTGCTGTCCACATCCAGGAGCAGCAGAACCTCCACCGGAGAACCCTTGAGGTGGCAGAGGGGGGCAAGGAGTGCTGCCGCTGGGAGGTCCCATGCTGGGGCTGCTCAGCATGCCCTGCCTCCCATCCTCCTGCTGACAGCCCATCTCCTCCACCAGCCCTCGTTAAACCCCCCTCAGCAGCTCATCTAAAAGCACAGTGGGATGGAAATAGATCAAAAAGACAAACCAAAAGCAGGCTTGTATTCAGTGTTCCCTCCTGGATTTCCTTGGGAAAATAACAACACAGATGCAAGCTTTATTACAGCCATTAATCAAAGCTGAACGTCACCCAGAGCACACGCAGTGCTGTGATCCTCTTTTCAAAGGGGCTTCCAACTTTTCCATTAGGGTTCTTGTTTTACCAGAGGGTTTCAACTTGGCCATAAAAGCCGATGTGCTGAAAAGCACGCACACAAAAATATTGGGGCTAATATTTTTATGTAAGAGATCACCAGCTTTACCGCGCCGGTTGCTTAATGTGCCCCCACAAGTCAGCAGCTTTGCAAGCAATTAGAAAAAGCTGTAAGCTGAACCGTAATGTGCCTTCGGAGAGAAAAGCAAATGACTGTGGATTTTAATACCCGAGCTGCCACGAAAACAGCAATTGGACGCAGCTTGTGCAGAGCGGAATTACAAGCAGCATCGCCGCGCTGCTGCCATGAGAAGTGATTTTTAGGAAAACAATGTCTGAACAGCATTAATTACCAATGAATTTGTGCGAGGAGAAAGCAAAATGTGTGCTCCCACAGCAGCTGTGGGCTCAGGTAATGCTCTGTACACTGATACTGCTCCGTACACTGCTACTGCTCCATACACTGCTACTGCTCCATACACTGCTACTGCTCCATACACTGCTACTGCTCCATACACTGCTACTGCTCCATACACTGCTACTGCTCCATACACTGCTACTGCTCCCTTCTGCTGAGCCTGGATAGGAACGCAGAGCGACTGCGCCTCTCCTCGGAGCTCACAGCTTCCCCTGAGTAAATGAATAACCTGAAGGATCCCATTGAAACTTCCATTTCTCTTTCACGCAGTTCAGAAAAGAAACGGGATGCTGTTACCTCCCGGCAGGTCAGGGAAACAAGATCACATTTCACTTTTAGCTGAATGAATAAGTAATGGAGAAAGAGGCCTGAAGCGCTTCTACCGGCTGCTCTCCCTCTGGTTCTGCAGCTTAGGGCACTTTTCCACCAGGATAGCTCAGGGGTTAACACAGCAACATCAGGAAAGGAGCACAAGCAATCGCTCCTGGTTTGTACTTAAAAGAGTATTGGAGTGACGGCTGACACAGAGTCAGTTTTGCAAGAGAAAACGACAAGTAAGGGAAATCCTGCTGTCCATTGCTAAGACCAAAAAGTGAATGGAGTAAACCACAGCAGAAGGGTAGGAATTCACTTTGTGGGGCTTCGATATCAAAGGAGCCCAACCGACAGTGACAACAGAACCTCGTGTTGTATTAATACAGGTGTCAGGACCAAAACTACCGCTGCCAAAAGGAAAGAACAACAGATGACTTTCAAAGTGATGAAAGTAAACACATGACAGAACTTCTTCACGTCTCTTGCCATGATGTTGCCTAACATCTTTGGTACAGAGAGCTTCACATCAACTCATTTCCTTCGAGATATTTCCCCTTCTCCGTGTTCCACATCTGCCCATCTCTCTGCACTTAAAAGCACGTCACTCTCACTCTGCAGTTCATTGTTATGATCAATTATGTTCTCCAAGAGGCACCACTCTATGTGCTGGGGATGGGTCAGCTCAGGGTTAACCACCCTGATTCCAAAGTGACTGTTCTGTGCCAGAAAAACCCTTCAACACAAATCAGCCGAGCTGTGATTGCTCATGAGTGACACACAAACAAAGGCACAGTGCTGATCTCGAACCAAAGCACTCCTCGTTTCAGAAGAGTAAACAGCAGCGGGCACCAAAATTATCTTGGATTTAATTTGGCTTCCTTCTCTTCAAACAAGAAGGAATGCTTAGCACCTAAACCACTGCAAGCCAGGAGATAAATATTTTCTTTCTTCCATCAAAACATTTCCAGCCTTTAGCAGAAAACACGCAGCTGGGAGAGAAATAAAACGGAGAGCTTTCCCACTTACGTCATAGGAAGACTTACTTTGCATAGAACCATTAAGGTTGGAAAAGACCACTAAGATCATCAAGTCCAACCTCCAACCCGTCGCCATTTTCCACACTGATGACTATGGAAGAATAAAATAAAGGAGGTTTTTCAGTTCATATTTTAGGAGCCATATGGGGACACTGTGGGGTGAAGCTGCTCAGCCTGCTGATATTTCTGCCCTGGGACTGAGGAATCCAACAATGCTTTCCCTAATAGCTGATTCTCCTCCTTCCATCCCTCAGCCTCAGAGAAACGCTATTGGTCTTCTCTGGGAGTTGGACTAGATGACCATTAAGGGCCCCTTCCAACTCAAACAACCCTATGACTCTCCAGCAAGGAGACGACTAACAGCAAGGCAGGCATACTGAGGACAGGAGATCACATCCCCTGGTATCCTTCCAGCAATGGAAGCACAATAACCCCGAGCACAGCAGGCTCATGGCAACCTCTGCATGTCCTCAGACCTATTCCATCCCATAAATATCTTTCCTGATAAAGGATAACATTCCCAGAAAGGAGGAAGCACACAACACTGCCACGGAAATGGCCAACTGAGGAGCACAGGATGCTGCACGATGCTGAATGGCCATGAGAGCATTATTGCTGAAAAGGAGATTATGACTGTGATACGACTGATATGACTGTGGTAATGGGGTCATTCCACAAGCAGATTATAAGTGTGAGAGCCCTGGGACTCAACAGAGCCAAACCCTTCATACTTGCACCAAGTGTATTTTTCCACTTGAAACACTTTTTGAAGCACAATTCAACATTTCGACATCCTCAAGAGGTACAGAACCAGCAAACAGCTCAACCCATAAAACAAAGGCAGAGAATGGAAGCAACCTGGTGATCCTTAGAGTCAATCTGAAGGCTCAAATGAATACCGAATCTCATAAGCCCAACCTCCTGCACGTAACTTCTGTCAAAGGCAGAAAACACAATAAGGGCAGAGGGGTTAAAAAACCAAAAAGGAACGTTTATCTACAAACTTTTACTCCTCCAAACTGCTGTCAAATAAAAAGCGAACCCAACTTCGGCCTGAAAACAGCCATTTTGCTGCCAAAGTGCAGAACGCAGCCCTGTCTGCCAACCATCTGAGTGACGGGAAGAGCGTGTTTTCATATGCAAGAGTTCTGGCTTGGGCATCTCTAAAACCTTCCAACTGTTAGAAGCCAAAGTAATGACTTACAGCATGACTTATAGTCTGGATCACACAGACTGTGGCGTAACAGCAGGATAACATAAAATAGCCGAGAACTTCAAGGTCCTCACATCTGAAATGTATACGTTACAAATTATATATCACAGAATGGTTAAGGTTGAAAAGAGCAATACGATCATCTAGCCCAACTATCAGCCCAGCTCCTACATATGACAGCCTGGGAGTGGGATAAGCAAAAGGCAAACGATTTATTTGTATAGGAGCTGCTCAGTAGAAGCAATTGTTATAAACTTCCATAAGAAAACAAACCTTGTGTACCGTACTGATGGCAGCCAAAAAACCCACAGTTCACAGGAAGGTTCTGTTCAGGAAGCAATGAAAATCTCAGTGGCATTTTAATACACGCTGGTTTAGCAACCAGCGCATGCAGGTTAATAGTTGACTTCATTAAGGCTACACATTAAGGATTGAGGTATGGAATTCTACAGTAAGAATGCCCAAAAAAAGGCTTCTTCAGCCAGTTCGTAATGAGAGCTGTAATGAGACAGAGAGCAGACAGGTATGCAGCCTTAAGCCCAAGAATGACAACTGAGGAAATGGCGTTAGTGGAAATAAATGGCAAAGCAGAGCTCTGAATGTGGACAGAGGGTAATGCTGACTGCTAAGAGAGACAGGAGCAGAGCCAGCAGCCACAGCGAGGGAAAAGAGTGCAAATATGGCAAAAAGGATGGAAACAAGTAGGTAAGAGCTGATAGGAATATCAAATATCAAAGCTGGGTTAGTAATGTTGTGTCGGTATCCACACCTGGCCCAAAGAAGTGGGGTAAAACAGGATCGTGTCTAAAAGAAGTTGAACTGTCAGGCAGTGGAGCTGCAGCTCCAGGTCTGAGTTCTGCCCTGGGACGATGCAGTCCCAGCCCCTGCTCACACGAAGGACACCTGGTCAAGCAGTTGCTGCCCTGCTCCCCACCTCTGACAGCACAGAGTCAATCCTACCCCATCAGGTGGTGGTTCAATTCTTGTCTTTCAAGTGGAAAAGAATCACATTCCTCTGTGCAGAGCCACTCCTCGAATCATGGGAAGCAACAGAGGCCTTAATCCACCTTGGGGGGAGTGAATGAGGGGTCAGAGAGCACTCAGTTCTCCACTCCTATCTCCGCTGGCAATGCTGTCCCCCGTTGTGCAGGTGCTGCAGGTGGATGCGTGGCGCAGGGTGAGCCCACAGCCACCCATCCAACACCTATTTAGTCAGACACCAGCTGTTTATAAAACCGAGTTAATGACTGACCGGGAAAAGCAGGCTTAAATACCATTTGCATTTCAGGCCACGTTACACATCACAAAACTTCCTTAAAGTTCAACGAGGATGCAGAAAGCAGCACCAGAGGGATTCATACCCAGAGCCACGGCTTGTCCTGCAACATGTGGGCAGAGGAAAACAGATAACGGAGGCAGAGGTAACTTCAGGGCATCTCCTGAGGAAGGCAGAGCCTTGAAGTGCAAAGGAGAGAAGGAAGAAGCGGCAGGCAGCCCTGGGCTCTGTCAGTCCGTTCCCTCGTCAAGCTGAAGCGCTGCCATGGTGTCCATGTGCAGTTCTGTGCTTATGACGCACCGCTCGGTTCCAACCTGGGACACCCAGCACGGTACCGCACGGGGAATAGTGTTTTGAAAAGGGGATAACGCCTTCCGATAGAGGTTAGAGCGGAAAGAGAACGCGATGGGGAAACGGGAAGGAAAAATAAAGGAGAAAAAAAAAGAAATAAAAACAAAATAGCAGAAGGATCACAGCTCGGAAACGTAAATACCCGCAGGGATATCCCGCACGGAAGGCCCGCAGCGACCCCGCGGCCTGCAGGACCCTCCCGGCCCGTCCCAGCCCAGCCCGTGCCCGCCTTACCGGCGCCCGAAGGGGGGAAGATGCCGCCGGGCCGGGCGGGTGGAGGCCCGGAGGCGGCGGGGCTCAGGGGCGGCGGGCCGGGCTCTGCAGCATCCTCCTGCCCTGCCCTGCCGGGGGGCTGCGGGGCGGGGAGGGCCGCTCCCGTCCGTCGCCGCGGCCCGGACGCCGCCTCCTCCGCCTCCTCCTCCCTCTGCCGCCGCCGCTTCCGGGGACGCAGCCGTCACCTCTCACCCCGGGCGGCCACAACGACGGCGGCGCGGAGCGGACAAAATTGTGGCGGCGGCGGCGGAGCGCGGCCCTGCCCGGCCCCTCAGCCTCAGCGCGGGCGGAGCCACCGCACAAGGCCCGGCGTGGCGCTCGGGGCTCACCGCGCTGTGCCGCGGGCGGAGCTCAGCTCCCCGCCTCCCCCAGCGGCAGGTCCCGCAGTCCCGCTCTTCTCTCCCTCGTTCTCCTCCCCTCGAGGCCCGCTCTGCCTCGCCGCAGCCCTGAGCGAAGGGTTGCGCAACGTGTAACAAAACCAGCCGGAATAAAAAGGGCCGTTCCATATGAGGTCACACCGTTGGGTGCCCGAAGGGTGGGACGGCCATAGCGCTCACCTACTGCACCACATCCCCACATCTGGGACACCTCCAGGGACCCCCCTTCCCTGTGCAGCTTTGGAGATGAAATCGTCCCTAACACCCGTTCTGACTCTCCCCTGGCACAACTTCAGGCCATCACCCCTCACGTTATCACTGTTAGCTGGACCCACCTCCTTTCAGGAGCTGTAGCCTGGAATGGGGCTCCTTCTCCCACCAAACTCCACTAAAAGTTGCTGTTAAATAGCACTGTCAACCTCCGTCCTTCCCTACGTGAATCACAGGCTGCCCACAAAGAGCCTCACAAATAGAACACAGAACCACGAGACGGGGAAACATTCGTGGTAACCAGACAGGAGAAGGTTTAATTTCATAACTCGGCGATGCGAAACGGAAGGTGCTACAGGTTCAATTCAAACAACGCGTACTCCAAAATAGGCTCCTTACAGCAAAATAAATTGGTAGCTCACATGCAAAGCAGCTTATAGCGTATTCCTGGTAATGAATATCTCAATCTCATCTGTGGGACCAGAGCACCTCGTGTCACAGTGATACTGAGCACCAAGCCCACCTGGTGTTGCATAGGAGAGGGATCATCATCTCAGGTGAGGTGACATGGCATCCTCCAGCTCATTCTGTACTTATTACTTCAGCGAATGAACTGCCTCATTTTTAAGCAAGACAAAACTATTGATCGTTTTACCTACAGACAAGTTGGTCACCTAGTAAAATACTGACAAAGTATTCAGCTGGGATATGGAAATCCACATTACCTGCCTTACAGAGATCTGGAGGATCCTGTTTGCCAAAACCACTCCTGCCTCCGTGGCTGATAACAAGATGGCACATGGATTAGAGATACCTTAGTTACAAAGGCACCACGTCAGTCATTCTAAAGTATTTAACCACTTAACTCTCTGCAAAGAAAAAGACATTGTTACCCAGACTTGCACTTGAATTATAAGGAATTCTCTGCCTCCCAGACACAGATAAATCAGAATCAGCCACAATTGTATTCACGTTAATCATTAACACCATAACAAATCCCAGTGACGAAATGGTTCAGGAGCTCATTAACAAGGGCTTAACGTACACACTTTTATTTCAACATGGCAATTTACACAACAGCTAATTTCCACACCTCCCTTCCCACCCCCCCCCCCCCCCCCCAGAAAGCCTGCATACCCAGATAACAGAATTAGCACCTAATGTTCATAAACCCAATAAAGGCTTTGCATTATGATTTACTGCAAGCATTGGTCAGATCCTAAGCAATGTGGACAACACGGATATATGAAATAACCCAACTTCACCTTACCATGGGAATTCCAAGTGACTGGTTCTCCCCCAAACACCAGGAATGCATAGTTTGTACAGCTGAGTACAAAGGAACAAACCACAGTTTTGGTCTGAAGTTATTGCAGTGCAGATGTACAATATGTGTTTGCAGAGCACTGGAACATACAGAGGTAGGTGACACTCCTCCTTCTTGCTTAAGAGTAGTTGAAGCTAAGTGGCTCTACGTTAAGTATCTCAGCTATGCTGCCAGGTCCGGATGAACTGAGAGATTTAAAATGATACATGAAATATTTCACTGGCATGAAGAAGTTCCACTGCAAGAGGTTACTTGTTGTTTTGTATGGAGTGAACTGTTCTTCATTTGAAATTCACTGCTCTGAACTTGTAGTGACATAATGCTGTACTCGTCTCGATGCTCAATAGCTCAGCAAGGTAATTTGAGGGTCAATGGAGATCAGAAGAGTGATGTTATGTGAAAATAAAGTGCACTTTTCTGCTCAGAGCCATGGCTCACCCTCCTGCTAAAAAGCAGCTTCTAATTAGATGATCTCATTTATCAACCAGGGTTGTCAGAAAAGCAATCAAGACCCAGTGATGGAATCTGATGGAAACTGCCAGGCAATGCCAGAAAAGAAAAGCCACTTTGGGCTTAATTCTTGTATTCTCTGTTTCTCTCCCCATTTTTGCTCTCAATTACACAGTTCTTATTAAAAGTCTTCCCTCCTACTTACGAAGCCCGGCTCAACATTATCTCCACAGGTACTACCAGCAAAGCTGTCATGTGTACTGACACACCAGAGAGAATGTTGACATTACATGAAGAAACGTCCTATTCTAGATGACGGCACTTGGAATAAAGAAAAACAAAACCACCAAGAGCCAGGAGGCTGACATGAAGATAAAGCCCTCACGTGCAAGAACACCCTCTCTACATTCATCACTTACACCACCGAGCTGATTGAAAGACTAACAGCGGACTTGGCTGTAGACTGCAACGTGATTCAACCCAAAGGTGCTAATAAGAACACATCCATCTCATTTCCACTAATACACAAGACGTCATGCACAGCTGAGACGTGAGATTTGAAATCTATTTACAATTGTACATATGTTACAAGATACATTTTCATCTTTACAGCTACGGAATAAACCAAACTAACAGCGGTAGCGCTCAAGTTTCAGCTGGAACTTGAAATCTTTACGTTAAACTTAACCATTAAAAAGGTTTAAGTGCATGCCAATGAGGAAGCTTTCAGGAAAGATATCAATCAGCTACTGTTGCTTAAAAATTACACTGGTTTGTGTAGAAAATTGAAGTTCAGTTCAAAAACCTCACAAAAGCCTAATAGAAATCTAACCGACTAAAATAAATAGAGTTTATTACACTTCACCAAAAAAAAAATAAATGCACCTTTAAAAATGTATCGATTTAAGCTCATCTGATTTTTAGCCTTGAATTTACTTCCCAAACAGCAGACAGTGCTAAATGAGAACAACGACGCTGTTCAAATTTAACACCAATTATTATCCTGCATAGACCTGAGGCTGCAGTGGTGGGGGCAGCTTGTCATTCTCCACATTTTCAGAGTCAATAGCTGCTAAGGCTTGATTTTTTGGTTTGATTTCTAATGGATATTTCTCAACAATATCTTTGACTTCCTTTGCAACTCCATCAGTCCAATCTATCAGGTCTTTCTCAAGCTTCTTGGCTTCACTGACAATTCTATCCTGTCTCTCATTCAACTGAGACAGGAGATCTAAGTTTTTATACATCTGTTTGACACCCAGGCACACATCAGGTGACCAGCTGTCGGATTCCTGCTTCTTCGGGGACGTCTGACCAGTCATAAAACGATCAAAATCCTCTTGGCTTAAGTTTAAAGACTGAGCATCCAGTTTTTCAATGAAGGCCACAGCGCAGCACTACAAACAAAACAGAAACAGTGTCGTTGCAAGCTACAGACTGGAACCTTGGTATTCTGTTTTTTGATCCTACTCTTAAGACACAAAACTGATTATTTTCTGCCTCAAGGGATCACTCCTAAGCAGCTCTTCAGACAGCAGCTCTATTAGGCAGTTCCCACCTTTGGGAAGGAATGTTGAAACGCCCACCTTACCTCACAGCTTCTACCAAAAGGAATTTCTAACATTCCAAGTATCTCATTCAACTACATATTTTCCTTGAGAACTGCTTTAAGATGAAATGTAGAGAAGCCAAGTCGTCCATAATCACAACTCCTTCTAGCATAAACAAGCACACATGCAAATACCTCCTACAGAAAGTTTAAGAAGTCCGTTTACCTCCACTGTCTAATTCTGCAGATCCCTGGATGAGATGAAACTCTCATGAAATTATATGGGGAACTTTACACCTGTAACATCTGCAGTGCCCAAGCCTGGGGTTTTAGGAATAGAAGGAGCTTATCTCCTTACAGAATAAAAACATACCCAAGTCTCAGCACCAGACTGTTCAGTAAAGAGCTTCATACTGTGAAGAGCAAAACACCGTCTGGTTTGGAAAGTAAAGAAGGAAGAGAGAGGAAGCACACAGCAAAAGAGCTTCTTAGAGTCTAAACAACTTTAAGCATTATTGGGAGAGTTGTTTCACTTTTCCTTCTGTATCTAAATAAAGGACAATCTCCTTGTATAAAGTGCCACTGTTGGTCCTGCACTTACCAAGTTGGTAAAATAGTAGCCATCTTCTCCTGTCATCAACCTGCTTGGATTACAAAAGCGTGTTATATACTGGATGTTGGACTGCAGACGGGGTGGGTTTCCCTTCAAAACAATGTATATAAGTGTCGGAAGGAAGTCATCAGCAGAAGCTGGTTCGTTTTTGGTTATCTTTATAGCATTAAAGATGTGCTTGCTGCACTTGGTGATGCATGCCAACTTATCACGAGGAACACGCTTTGAATCCATCTCAATAATATCTGTAAGACAGAAGAGTTTTTGGAAGTCGTTCATACCATTTTAATCAGTCACCCAAGCAGGCAGAATACAACGCTGAGAATTGTAAGTTTTGGTTTTCAGTCTGTTTATTCAACAACTTCTTGGCTGAATCCAAGCATCTCGAATAGATTAGGTAAGCCTAAACACTTCTCTCATTGCAAAGTTATTCCTGCTTCACAGATGACAAACTCGTCCACCATAACAAAGACTATTGCCAAACTAAAAGCCCGAACCTCCTGAAGGCAGCAGAAAATCTCTCTGACCAGGAGACCTGAAATTTAAACCTGTAAGTGTTATCATTCACAAACCTGTAATTGCTTTTACAACCATATCAGAGACTTCTGGAATCTCTTCATTGACAGGAACACACAGCATTTGTGGAGTTACCCAGTGCAAAGCCCTGCAACAAGAAAACCAAAAAGTGAAACCATTCTGTGCCAACTAACATTCAGGTGTATAAAAGCAGCTGCTTCTTGAGTTCAGTGCACAAGGAGTGCTTTGTGTAGGTGAGGCACCAGTCCAGTTATAAGACAGTTTGTTCCACTGAAGTTAGTATTTCCATTAAAAAAACCAAAATCCCTTATTGCTTTAATTTCACAAAACCATACCAAGTCATTTTCCTAGCGTAGCACAGCTTCATTTTATTCATTTCTTCTATTTCTAAACTAAAATGCTTATAACACTTTCTGGTTAAAAAGCCTTTTGTGTACATAGCACCAAACTCCTCATACGTTTGACTCAGAGCCCCCTGACAGGCTGTGGATTACTCAGCTGTTCTTCTTTAAGAGTCTCACCTGATCCTCTTCTGGACAGCGAGATCCTTCTTCTCATCGTCAGTCGTTTCAGGACAAAAGACGTATTTATACTGTCGAGTCATGATGTATTTTTCAATCTGATCCATTGCTTTCTCAACTTTCTCAGATGGCACTGAAAGGCACAAACCCCCCCAAGCCCAGTACAGTGAACACAGGATTCCATGATTCTTTGGAAGATTTAATAGAGTTTGATTACAATGGCACTAAATCAGTATTACTGACTTGAACCAAGTCACATGAATGTTCTTGAGTTGATAAGACTTGGAGTATTTCTACTCTTTGCAGCAGGAAAAGCACCATGATGACATGGTAAATACACACACAGGTTCACAACGAAGCACATGCACTCAGTACAACCAGCCTACCAATTCGGTTGAACTGTTTGCAGCTCACAAGAATATTTCTTGAAAAACAAGGTCTTTGAGAATAAATCCAGTGAGGTCCTCCAAGTCCCCTGTCCCTGTTTACCTCTCTAAAAGCAATCCTTAACTATGTTGAAGATGTGCTACTTACATTCCAGACACAGAAACACAGTCTGCAACAGCAGCACTCCCCTCTCATTCGCTTCTTGTGCCCTACAGTGCAACGCAATGACCACAGCCTGGTAACTGGGTTGAGGCTACACATTCAACCTCGGTTCTAAACAAACAGCACTGAATTAAACACAGGAAACGAAAACAACTGAACCACACTTAAAGAAAACCTGCAAAAACAAATCATTTAGATTGTAAAACTCTGCAGAAATGGTGCTGCAGGGAACAGCAGGTAACTTTGGGACTAGGATTGGTTAACATTATCAGAGGTGTGGTTCTGAAGACCCTGGTTTTACTTGAAAATACAAGCAGCTTTATGTTCACAGCATTACTTTTTCAGCACTAAGATATGAGGAAGGAGAACACGGATACCTTTCCAGCGTGTCTGTAATTTCTCTGCTACATTTTGATAGAAGTCCTGGGCACATTCAGATTGTTCCTCAATACTTAAGTCCTGTAACAGAACACTGATTAAGTGTGCATGTGTGGAAGAAATGGCAGCAACGCCTTTGATGGCAAGTGTCCAGCTGTGATAACAGTCTGAGAATGCAATTATATCCTCCCCAGAGGTGTTGATGTTGGCTTCATTACATTCAAAAACATGAGAACCTGAGGTTGGCTCCTTAACTTGTGAAAGGCTTATACAGCTGTTCAGCAAAAATACATCCTGGCAATGAAACAGGTGCAATTTCCCCCATCACATCTCTGAGCAGTGGTAAGAATGCAGACTGTGAAAGCAGAATTGAGAGCAAATGTTCTATCTCTAACTTCTCATAAATGAAGTGCAGTACATCAAGAAAATCAGCCAAACAAACAAGGATGTAAACTATAAACTTCAAAGACTGCCTACACAGTAAACACTCCTGATAAAGTTAGTATGAAATATATGCAGGATGTTTGGGAATTAATACTGTCCTGCTGTAGGGTTGGAATTAACACTGCTGAGCCATGTGGCTCAATTAACACTGAGCCACTTTTCCCTACTGAATGGAAGCACAATGCCATAACTCTGCAACAACAAATGCACGCAGAGAAAACTGAGGCCAAATTCAAGCCTGAATACGATGATACCTCAGCTCTGACAGCAGGGCTGCATTTGATACCTGGTTTATATGTAACAAAAAGCGAACGGTTAAGTTTTGAGAAACTTCTTTGATGAGCACCAACTATCAAAGAACCGGGTCGCTAAGAGTAACTTAAATGGTTAAGACTAATAGTAACTCACGGTTTTCACTAACTCTGTGTTCAGAATGAATCAGTTCTAAAAGTAAAGAAGAAAATTAGGACGGAGAGCAGATAAGGTTCCTTCAGAATTCCCTCTTAATTTCCAGTTGAAATCAAGGATACAATTTGAGCAGCTCCTCATTAAGTAGAAAAGGTAGGGAAAAAATATAATACTGAATACTGACTCATTTCAACCATAGGTGGCACTACAGATCCATTAACACCTCACTTACGGTACCCAAGACACTGAAGTTTGGGGCATGTATATCAAACATATACATATCACACCTACAAAAAGCAGTGCATTCAGAACTGCAGACAGCCACTACAGCTTCATTTGACCAAGGACACCAGCTTAAAGCTCCTGTACATAATACACAAAAAACTCAATTTCTCCCCAGTTTTCCCCATTTTATTTATGTAAGAGGCATGCAGATCGCTTACCCTTTTATGATTCATTGTGTCTAAAAATAATTTACATTGCTTATAGATATCTTGTCCTGGTTTATGGTAGGTCTTGAGAAATTCTATGAACTCCTTGGATACTCGGTCTGTCTCGAGGCTGGCCTGCCTGTTTATAGAAGGGCTGGGAGCCTTGGCTTCTTGGATCTCTGCTGGGAGAGATTGGACACAACAGATTAACCTTGTCACACCAGCGTATGAATTCAGAAAGCATTTGATAGGTATTAAGTTATCAGAATTTCTTTTCCCCTTCGATCCTGCAGTCAAAAGAAACCATTCCATTTCTCAGAGTTTAACAGTGAAATGGTGGGATATCATTAAACGGAACAGTGAAATACTCAGCTTGTCAGAGAAATGAAACACTGACAGCCACATGCCCATTGAAACAAATGGCCTTTTCATATTTGCAAACTACTGCAGTGTTCGTTTGCTTTCAGGCTCCTTATGTTTTCCTTCTCAGATAAGAACCTTCCATACGAGATCAAGGCCTCCTGATGAGATTCCACAGCAGCTCAAACTAATGGTGTAGTCCCGTTTTCATTCTCCCTCACCTTCAAATTCCTGCTCCTCTCCTGTGCTTCCACCAACACAAGCATTCATTCAATTGGCTCATTAGCTTGAGGAGAAGCAACTCAGAGTAACCCTAGTCAGAAATCAATCTTTCTTATAGGTTTTCCAGCTGAATTAGGCCCCAGACTGGCACACTAGAAGGCCACAGGAGCACCAGTAGCAGCACAAGACGAGGAATGGGAGCGTGAGGTTGGTGCAAACACAGCAGCCCCTCTATGGCAAGACAGCAGAAGCCACAGGGCCACACCTGCAGCCCAAATGAGAACGCAGCCACTTGCATCTCTGCAAAAGCAGAAGCATCTGTTCAAGGAAGAATCTGCTTGGCTCTCAAGGAGGCAGGAACACAGACTGCACACAGCACTGGACGCAAGTTTACATAGCTGCAAGCACAGGTGTTGTGTGTTTTTTCCCCACAAACACATCTGATTTTCCAAGGTATACAATCAAGGAAGTTAATTGTACCAATCCAATACCTTTCCTACCCAAATTTAGTTCACCCACCTTTCAACCTGCCAGCCAACACTGTTCAAAATGAAGGATTGAACAGAGGTGATGTAAATGAACATGATGAATAGCAAGCAGCAAAGAAACAGAAAACAAACATATTCTTAATCAATGGGATACACACCTTTCAAGCTGAAAATACTAACATGCAAAACAACAGCCCTTCATTTCATTAAGCACACATACAGAACTCCAAAGAAAAAGAAAAGAAATGGGCTTAGTATATTTAAGTTGCTATGTTTAATTTGGACTGAAGTAGCTTATTGCTTTGTTTGTTGTGTTTCAGAGCTCTGCGATCCAATGACTAACAAATACATACCACTTGACCACAGCACAAGGCTTGCTAGGGCCTCCAGGCTTCAGCACAGCCTTCTCTGGATAATGATTTGGTCAGGCACCATCAGAGAATACACGTTATTTAAGCACTGAGGAATGTAAAAGGCTTTACAGATATTTAAGTTCCAACTGTAGTGATGAAGACAGAAATGGAAATCATCCTCCTTTATAGTTACACTGCATCACTTTTTCAGAGGGAGTTGCTCTAGTCTTTATAACAAACATTCAAAGTGGAATGCCTGTATCGTATTCAAGTTGAAGGCACAAGAATTACTATTGATTCAATACTGTTGCATTTAATATTTCATGACCAGCACGTAGAAAGCATCTCTTCAGAACAACAAAGTGTTAGAATGGACTGCCTTAGCCACAAGGACTCCATGGAGTTACTCAAATAATTCAGCTTCGCTGATCTGTGTTGAAATCCTGATCTAAGGAAAATGAATCTGCAGGAACCATCGCAGCTCCAGCAACTACATATTTCCAGCTTTGTTGCATATTCTCCAAGAATCAAATTGAAATAAAAAGCAGCAGATTGCAGGAGGGAAATTCCATCTCAACAAGAGAACCGACCAGAGGAGATATGCCAGAACGGAAGAGTTCAGGATGAATTAAGAAAGGATCATCTTTTACCAAGAATAACCATCATTTAGACTAAAACCTTTCTCAAGGTTTTCTACCATGATGCTCATTGTCACAGCAGAACATCAGCACTCCAGTGATTCACTCTGGTTGTGCCACAGTTGTGGATCTGAGTCCAAGTAAAGAATATGAAGTGTGAGTTATCAGCTTCACTACACAAATACATTCAGAATCTTCATGTGGTTTGTACAGCAGCGGCACAAACATCTTCACTTTTGTTTAGCAGGCACAACAGGACAAGACTGCACACAAGTAAGACAGGACAAAGGCTGAGGCACTGTCAGCATCGCAGGTTTTGGTGCTTTTTTGTTTACATGAAGCATGTTCTTGTGATATAAAACTGTTCTCTTAACGACAGACACCTGGAGACCTTTTGAGATTGTAAAAGCTCTTGAAGTGTGAATCCTTCAACTGAAGTACTTTTATCACCAGATTTATAAAGGCAACCTGGAATTGGGGTAGGGTTTTTTTTGGATATAAATACAAAGCAGCACAAGACCCAGCAGCTCCTTCCAAAAACTCCTTTTTTCTTTGAAACCTCCCAATCCTTCAGATGTCAAACTAAAGCAGAGCAGAAAGAAGCTGCAGCTGAAGATTCCAGACTTGCTTTTTGCACCCAACAGCACAAGGTATAACTGGCACAACCCTAGTCGGTATTTTGCAAAGCCCAACTAAAGAGTAAGCTTACTACAACCAAGCAGACAGCTTGCTCAAGCTGTGCTGCATTACCTTCAGTAGGGGAAGCCAGTTCCCAGGAGGGAGTAAAAATCTCCTTCAAATCCCTGAGAATGTTATCAGCATTTCGCTCCCTCCCAAGCTGTCCTTGCTTAACGACTTTCTCTTGAGTCACTGAAATAAATGCAAAATCAAGCAAGACACCAAGAGCAGGAGCACAACAGGAGAGATGGTGAATGGGATTAAATAAAAGGGAAATATGGGAAATGAGAAGAACGAATGTTAAAAAAAAATGGCTTCCATACATAGCTGAATGCTTCATTTAGCCAACTGCTGCTTACATATGTAAACATGTATATGTTTATATATATATTTGCAAGGCAAATTCTACAATGAAATGATATTTAAAATTACCCACTAAGGAAATGCATCACCTATAAGGCTAAGCTGTGTTAATATCATTTTTTTCCCTCCTGGAATTCCTCCTCCACAGTCCAACAGTATAAAATGCTGGCCATGATGGACTTCATGCTGCATAAAATCATTCAAAATGAAGCAGAAAAGTTACCTTTCTTAGCTCCTGTTCTGGAGGAAGCAGTGAAGAACTTCTTCACAGTAGTGACCTTCCGTGTTTTCTCATTGGTTTTCTTCTCTTCAAACTTTGAGAAGGTCAGTGACTGTGCCCCCTGGGTGCTCTGACTGCTGGCATACGCTTCTTCCTCCTCACGTTGCAGCCTGGGATTAGAAAGACATTGGTCCAATTAAACTGCTTAATGCTGGCAAAAATGAGTTAACTTTCTATGCAATCAATTAATTGGACATTTGACGTGCCAATCCTCTTCTATGCTCACCTTCATTTCTAGCTTCCTCTCACATATCCATTCACTACACTGAATCCGTTCCTACATTGTAATGGGGAAAGCGAAGGAAGGCTTAAAATAGGGAAGGGAAAATGGTAATGTTGAAAGGAAGGTGGCTGAAGTAGAGGTGAAGGGAAAGACTATGGAAGCATTTCCAACAATCCTCTACGTAACTTTCCTGCCCATGTCCCAGTCTGGGGTGTCAATGCATATCACCAGAACTACTTTCTGTTTTAGGATGTCTCCAATTGATGTTTAATCCCTTTCAACCCCAAAATGCCTTGGCTGTCTTAAGACAACCCCTCCATTCTCGTCAGCTGTTACTGTGTGTTTCCATTCACAGACGGTCAGTCATCATCCTTTATCATCTGACTGAAGATAAACCACGGCACGCAGCTGAGGAAGTGAAACACCCTGCCACAATCTCAAGAACATTCTGAGAAACAGATTACTGCTGTCAAAACTTGCTTTTAAAAGTCTTCCAAACACATAAACTTGCTTGAATGAATGAGGCAAACCCTTCACTGCAGCACCAATAGGTGATGTGCAAAGACAAAGCCCCTTCTAATATATGAGGGGGAGAAGCATACTAATGCTTCAACAGCTACTATTCTTCTTATGCAGAATGATTAAAGTGGGTTCAATTTATTGTTCTTCACGCTGCCCAAAGGTTGAGCAATTTCAAGCTCCCACCCAACTCAGAATGGCCCACAAATGACTTTGCATGATGTAATCTGGAGGCAGGAACAGCATCTCATCTGTGCTGAGAAGCCTTTGTGCTCACTGCAAACAGTCACAGTTTATCTGCTCCTTCAGCACCTCCATGCTGAACGGTTACTCAAAGAATTAAGAGTTGCTCAAGTTAATAAAGCAAAAGCTTGGACGTCTCTGGGCTTAACCCTGCAGTTTAACAGAATGACCGTGGATGAGACAAGCTATTTTTTAAGCAGCAGCTGAAACACAGAACGGCTGTGCTGGCTGCGTCCAAGACAATAACTCTGTCTCCAGAGGCAGAGGCATTTTAATCAAAATTGTCACTTTCACCCCCTCTAACTGCTAGTTAAGAGTTACAGATTGCAGTATGCAAATTAGGCCAAAGTATTTGTTGAGAGGTCGGGGGGAGTGTTTACATGTCTTACTTCAGACTGTCGTTTGAAATGTCTTAAATTAGAACGTCATCAGAATTCATCTTTGTATCAACAGCAAGGCTTTCATTGCCGCTGGAATGGTCAAGTTTGGGAACTGGTGATGAAACAGCCACAGCAAACAGCACCAGAAAAGGTGAGACAGGGACAGCATTTAGTAAAGTCACCCTACTGTGAAAGACAAAGGAATAAAGAGGGCTCTTTACCGCTCTGCCAGCTCCCAATCCTCTTGGATCTGTTTCTGCCTGGCCTTATGGTATTCCTCTCTCCAGCACTTGGAGCAGAAGCCTTGCCAAGCAGGATTGCCATAGTAACCACATCCCTTCTTGCACAGGAGCTCTGACTGATCAACGTGAATTCCTCTGCGCTCAGATTTCAGGCTCATTTTCTTCCTGTTTAAAGAGAAAAGGGTTAAAGATAGAATCAGCAATAACCCGCTGCAACCAATTTCCTCTGCAGGCTTGTCTCTTGAGGAAGATGTCGCCCCTTTTAATTATTGAACAGTTAGTTCCATAGTAACAAAATAAATGCTAAAGAAGGAAAGGCGCAGTTACATAAGCGCACAGTGCCAAAAGCCAACTGCAGCATTAGCATATGTTTGCATAGCTGTGACCTGTAAACAGTGCTCTGCAGCTGGGCGACAAGCAGGCTGGCACTGCCAGCCCTGCAGCGATGGGTACGTGTGTGTCTGTGTGTGTGTGCAAAGGCACAGAGCTGTGAGCTCAGCAGCACAGCCTTCTGACAACCGGAGGCACAAAGCAGCTGAAGGAAACAGAATGACAGCTACCATCACTAAAGAGAACCGAGCCAGCACGACTGTTGGATTTATATAGAGACTGCAACAGAATGATTTACTTTGCAGCTCTGCAGCCCTCCTCTTTCTTCTCTTTGCTAGACAGAAACTTTTCCACGTGCCACCTCAGCCCCATTTCAACTACCAGTTTTAAATGCTGCATTCATTTTAGGATAAAGGCAGCACAGGACCATCCGCTCTAGCAAGTTTTATGGCCTGCATCATAAACCATTTGAATTGCAATACTGACATGCACAGAAATAGTGCAGCACAGCACTGCAGGGCAGGTCTCAGCCTTCCAAACCTGCTTCTTCTCACCCCTGGATCCACAACAGTGCCTCACATACACTGGAGAAGCACCTCAGCAGGTTGGGTTCCTGCTCCTGTGCTCATTAGTAAAGTTGTTTCTCATATCATAGAATGGCTTATGCTGGAGGAGACTTCGAGATCATTTAGATCAGCCACAGGCAGTGGATCTCTTTGCTGTTGCATTTCTGCCCAGCAAAGGTTACTCAGTGCTGGAAGTTCTGGCACTCAGCATCTCAGGAAGAGCCCTCAGCTCTGCTCTGGGCCACCCAGCAAAGCACACACAGGGAGATGCATGGCTGCCAGCAGCACTTTTTCACTATGGGAAACGACAGCAAGATGATCAATTGCTTTTAAAGACTCGCCATGTGAAAGGCTTCCTGTCAACCTAAACAAGTTATTTTAAGTAACGTGAAACATATGATTTTTCTCTGAGGGAGGAACAAATTAAACCCTCCATCACAGCCATGCAAGGATTAAGGTTCCCTCCTCCAACACCTCCTTATCTTTAAAAACAAAAAGTGATGGCTTCCTAAAATAATCTAACAATCCTTGCTGGGATCCGCTTATCAAAAGAACCCACTTCACAACGGTGTTATTTCTAAAGACGAGGTTCCTCATTTATTTAGGCTGGAAATGGCATGGTGCTGGGATCTGGAAGCACAGCCCTCTCAGTGCCACACACAGCCTTACAGGGAAGTGAAGGTTTGCAACCTCCACAGCTGCTCCTGTGTTTAACCCGCACGTTAAACACCGCTCCCCAAAGCAGAGGATGCTGCAGCGTTTTGGTTACAGACTTCTAAAGCAGATGGCTGAGATGAGAACAAACCAAAGCACAAAGCCACCACGCGTGCAGCTGCACACACTGCCATGAATGGTAAAGGCTGAGGGGCTGGAGCTGCATCAATCCAACACAACAGCACAGAAACGTTACACACAGCTCTACTGCTCAAGGAAATGCTGCCTGACCTCATCACCCACCAACAAGGAGCAAGTTAGAATGCTTCTGCAGCTCCATTCTATGCACCACTCCCATGAATTGAAGCATTTGCTGCTCCTAATGAACAGCTCAGTGCCTCCAGCTCTTGGATATTCCACCATCCCCACCGGCACCGAAAGCAGCTCCCATCACCCTCAGGGCTCAAGCCACATATAAGCATTGCAGTTGCCTTTGGCATTTCACTAACCCTTCTCCTACACTGGGACTCAAATTGCTCTGAACAGCCAGAGTTCAGCAGCTTACACTGCAGGAGTAGGTTCGTATGAAGCTGCAAAGCCAAAGCACAAGCAAATAAGCCTGTTCATTTTCTTCCCCTTCAAGTAAGTTTCAATTGCAGTTACATCAGTTTTGGATTCAGGACAAAGGAGGTCACCCTGAATCAATAGGAAGAAATCACATGCTGCACTTGGAGCACAGCCTGTCCTCCTTTAAAGACACAGGGCCACTACAAACTTCACAGCCAAGTTCTGCACTTACAACAAGTTTACTGAACCTATGAACGATCCACCCCGCACCAGCTTTCCTACAAGTGAATCACTGCATCATCTGCTCGATGTATGTGCAAGGCCAGACCTCTTCTTTGCACTCACACCCTGGACGTTCTCAGTAACACAACCCAGTGTGTTCTCCTGGAGCCAGAGGGGGAAGGCGATGCTGAGCAGCCTCTGTGCTGCCTGAGCACTGGGAGGGCAGAATAACAACAAGGAGGAAAGCAACAAACCTCCACACTGAAAAATAACAGCTGCCATCAAGAAGGATCACAGAGTTGAGGTCCTTGTGATCAGAGCTGTGTCAGATGCACATTATTATTATTAAACCTCATTTATTTCCCCCCTTAATTCAGCAGTACTTGGAGCAAGCACTTGCAGAGTGCAATACTGGCTCGGAGCTCTCAGCAGCTCCTCACATCCTTCGGTGTCTCCTGTCAAGTTTATCATCCAAAAATACACAGCTCTTTCTTCAGAAATGGAAACTCGTGTGATTCATAGAGCACAGGGCAGCTGTCTGCCCAGCAGTTCCTCTGTTCCTTTATACAGCTGCAAGTGAAAACGTTTGGGGAAGCGATAGAGGGTTTGGGGGGGAAGCGATAGAGGGTTTGGGTCACCACAGGCACAGAAGCAGACATGAGCCACAACCAGAAAAGCCAACTATGTGCGTTGCACTGCCCTGAGTCACATTGCTTGCTGTGTCTGTGAAGGTTTGTTAAGGAAACACAAACATGTAGAACAGGGGAAACTTGCAGAAGGGAAAGAACCAAAGCACCAAAACTGCTTGCAACGTGCTGGGGATGGGAGGGGAGGGAGCTGCTTCTGATTCTGCTTTTAAGACATACTTTCTGCTGACCTGAAGTACAACAGCACACCTTGAGTATGGATGCTCAATATAACACTTCTATTGTCTAGCAAGGATTTCCAGTTTCATGAGCCCAACTATCTCATGAGATGCAATAACACCTCCAACTCTACAAAGGGATTCCAATCAAAGCCTTCACAACCTGCTACCTGCATCCTACACACGCTGGGAAATACCTCCAGTCATCCAAAGGCAACCTTTAGCAGCCAGCACAGCAGCACACTGCTCACAGCACACTGCTGCACCCTCAATGGTAAGCCCACAGACCCTCAGACCAGCTCTGTCAGTGTCCCACAGCAAGGAGCAGCAATTACAGCTCACAACAACAGCAAGAGGCTGCCTCCTAATTTTCCACGCAGACCAGGTTACAAAATAGCTGGACAAACTCACGGGGAACCTGTTAGAGCAGTGCTGTAATCACCGCAGAGCAAACACGCTCGTCGCCTTTATGTAATGCACAAAGTAGGATCTGTCACCAAGAAATGATTTAATGCACACATGGAAGATTCCACTTATGTAACACATCCCTTGCAGTAATACCCAAGATCGTTTTCTTACCACGTTAGGGTTTACAAAGGCTGCGGGCAGAGCTGCAGCTTTAGGAAGAGCACTGTTTGTGCAATGAGGTTTAGACATGGTATAGATTGACCATGAGCTCCAACACCACCTGCTTGTTCCTCTTGCTGCTCTCTTAATGTACACTCACCTCAGCTCCCAGGCGCTGAGCAGGCAAAGCAGACACCTTTACTGCCTCATCGCCGCCAGGACGACATACTGACTTCTTCATCAACTATTCATTAGCCCTGGATTGCTTACCTGGGATGAAAGCAGGAGCTGGCAGGGCTCACATAGCAGAGCTGAGCAGGCCTCGCTTCATCCACAGGTGCCTTCATTAAGATGTAATTGCACGTCAATTTACAATTATGACAGGGGATGAGAAACAGTTTTAAAGTAACTCTGCATGTAAACCCTGCAAATCAAAGCAGTGGCTTCTATTCTATTTCTTGACAGCAAGGCTCCTCACCAAAGCCCTTGGCACAACCCTTACAAACAACCCACACCAGTCCTCTCTCAGGACAGACCTAAATGCAATTTGGCTCTCTGAGTTTAAGTCTCCGTAGCACTTTGTGAACAACTCGTCTTAATTCTTCTCATTAAAAAGCCATCAAAACGCTCCAGAGCGTGTTCTCTGAACGCCTGACACAGCATCATGCACTGACTCTGTCTGGTCTTTAATGGCCACCCCAGGAATGGAACGTTAGAGCAGGAGAAGCAGCAAAGCCTAAGGAAATAATAATGCAGTTTGCCTAAGGGAAACCCTCGTGTGAATAACAGGGGTAGCCAATGGCTTCAAAGCTGCTGCTGCATCCCAGATGAAGGGCTCAGAAACAGACAAAGTGCCTTATCTCAAAAGGAAGGGAAAGCATCTTTCTGGGTAAACAGTACAAAACGTGATCAGTGCTGGCATCTGAAGAAGCAGATGATCTTTAAGTGAACACCACATTGAAGTACAACTTGTAAGGAACCAGAGTGCCATCCATCGTGCAGGAGGAGCTCATTCCAAAGAGCAACCACTGACCCAAACGGCACAAAATTCTTCAGAGCCACCTAAGGGTTGAAACAGCCGTGACTCACGTGTAGCCCGAAATGCTCAACTCCGTAATTAGCAGAGAGCTAATTAAGCATGAGCTGGTTTCTTCCAAAGGGTGGGGCAGCATGATCTAACAGAGCCAGAAAGTACAACAGCCATTCAGCAACTCCAGGATTCAGAAACACAAAGAATTCGTTCCTGCAGAACAGACTGCTTCAGTTTTCACCAAGTTGGGGAGCATCTTCCTTGCAAAACTCCAGCTGGAACATCTACCTTCCCCTCCCTGCCCCCTCCCCGCATCAATGCAGACCTCAGGCTACAGTTTTACTTGCCCAAGTTGTGCCCGTAGCAATGACTGCTCTGCTGGAGGAGTCGGGAATGAACAGACTCAGTCTCACCACATCCACGTGACTCATCGTGGCACTTTTAAATGAAATCACAAGAAAGTGGGAATTAAAGTGAGACGATGAGGCTGAACTTCTAAAACCTGCTCAGGAATAGCAGCTACCGGCTTCCACACGCTCTGCTTCTTCTGCCTGCATGTAAACCTTGCTCACTGGATACAGGTTCGGAAGTGAGAGTGCTCCCGTCTCAATGAAAAACCCGAAATCACCTCACTTGGTGATTGCTTGTTGTGCAAGATGATCTTATGAACTGATATCACTGGCTTCATGTTCCTATTCTTTTGCTATTTGCGTGCTGTTTTGGTGGTTTCTGTTCAGCAAAACATCATCCGAGCTACAACTGTCTTTCCAGTCTTGTCTTCCCCTGCAAAACACTTGTGCAGCCACATCCAGAAGGCTGACATGTATGGTCTCCTCCCAGCAGGGCTGCTCCTGCCGTGCACTGTCAAAGAACCACAGAATCATGTGGGTTGGAAGAGACATTTAAAGGCCATCAGGGAACTCAGAGCCCCATCCAGGCTGAACCCTGGCTGTCTGCAGGGACGTGGCATCCACCACCTCACTGGGCAATGGAGTCAGTGCCTCACTGCCCTTCAAATAAAAGGCTTTTTCCTTACATCCAGTCTAAGAACCCCCTCTTTTAGTTTGAAACCATTTCTCCTTGTCCTATCACAACAGACTCCACTAAAGAGTCTGTCTCCTTCCTTCTTACAGTCCCTTTCTAGATACTGATAGGCCACTCTCAGGTCTCCCCAGAGCTCTCTCCCCCAGGCTGCTGTCCCCATAGGGAGGCGTTCCATCCCTTGGGTCACTTTTGCAGCCCTGCTCAGGACACACTCCAACAGCCCCATGTCTGCCCCGCACTGAGCACTCCACACCTGGACGCAGCACTCCAGGTCAGGTCCCACCAGCAGAGCAGAGGGGCAGGATCACTTCCATCCACCTGCTGGCCGTGCTTCTCTCAGTGCAGCCCAGGAATGCTGTCAGACACACAAAGCCACAGTTCGCCGTCCTGCCGTGCTCAGCCTCCAGCTGCCTGGAAGGTGACCGAGGTGAGCAAGCTGGAAAGCCAAGAGCTTCTCCATACCCACCCCAGACACCAACATAAGGAGCTGCCAACACACAGCCACGCTTCAAAGAGAGCTTACCAACAGCGAGCACAAAGCAGGGCAGCGTCACCAACAGACCTCAAACCGAGCTGCTATTAGGAAGCCCTTTTTCCTACCAGCTCGGCTCGGCTTCCATCCGTCCCAACGCACCCAGCAGACTCTGCGGGCCACAACCTGCCCGTCTGACTCAGCTCCCCACGCAGGGGCGGGCTGAGCCCCGGGCACGTCCCTCACCTCCCGGTTCCTCACCCCCATTGCGGCCGCTCCGAGGCAGGGAGCTGAAGGCGGAGGGCCCCGCGCTGCCGGGCCGTACCGGTGGGCCCGACCGCAGCCCCGCGAGCCGGGCCTTCAACGGGACAGAGAAACAGGGGCTGCCCGGGAGGGACCCGACCGGCTCTATCCCTTGGGGGCAGCGCCCAGCAGCGGCTCACCGTTTCCCGGCTGGCGGCGGGCCGACCCCGCGTCCCGCTCGGCTCCGCTCCCGGAACGGCGCTCCTTCCGCAAGGCGGCCCTAAGGAGGAAACGGGCGGGCGTCACTTCCGGGGCGGGGCCGGGTGAGGCGGGGCGGGCAGGGAGGAGCCGCGGGGCGGTGTGAGCGGGAACGGACGGGTTCAGCTTCACAGCCGGACACAGCGAATACAGTAAGGAATAAAGCTCTGCAGCACCCACAGCGTTAACGCGATGGAAGAGCTGGGGGATAACTGCAAACCTCGATCAGCATCCAGGCTGGAGTCTCAGTTGCATTGGGGTTAAAACACATACAGACACCCAACGGGGAACACAGCGAAGCAAAAGCCTTCCATTAAAGTCACAGTGGAGGTGGAGGGAAAACTAAAGGCTGAATGGGAACACACCGAGGAGTCAAATACAGCCGAGTGACGCTCACCTCCCCCCTCCCAGCAGCGCTGTGTGTAACTATTGCAGCTCTGGACATGGAACTTGGCAGCCCAAACAAGCACCTGGAAACGGCTTCGGGTTTGGACAGACAGAAACAGGTAACAGGAGAAATAGGGAGAGTGGACACAAGGTGCCAGCAATGATAGAAGGGAGGTTTAACTGAAGAGCTGAGAAGGAAGCGCTTGTCTTGTATCGTCACTTGACCGGCTCCAGGACAAAGTTTAATAGCACAGAATGTAAAAAGAATCGGTAATAAAATAATACACGTTAAATACTCTTAATGCTTCTTGCTAATAGGAACGTACACACGGAGTTACTCATCCACCAAAAGCCTCTGCAGACAGTCCTGCTCCTATAGAGTTTCTTTTTGTGGGTACTGTAAACATTCAGAATTACTAAGGCTAAAAACAGGCACCAGTCTTTCATGAAGGGTTCATTATCCCAAAAAGCAACAAGGAAAATCCTTCCCAACCTGCTGTTCCTCTTCATAACGACAGAAACAACTAAATATTCTACTTCACAACGCGGACTTCTTAACTTAGAAAACAGGCATGTAGCTTCATCTGCACAACAACACTCCTCTATGAGTTTAATTGTCTATTACACCGAAGTTACAGGATCTCAGTGCGGGGTGTTACTCGATCCAGAAAGTGACAAGTTTAACGTAGTGACCGAAACACTCTCAAGTGGGTAAAATGGAACCACGTCCCGTCAGCGTTACCAGCACCTGAGATCCACGACATCCACTTTGCAGACAACGGGACTGCGGCCACACGCAGCAGGTGGCACATTAAAACATCGAGGTTAGACACTGCTCTCCATCGTTTCCATGAGGTGATTTTGTTCTGTGCCTCATTACGGTACCTGAGCCACATTAAGGTACCTGAGCCAACAGTTTCAGGCTGTTTGCTTGGTTTGTTTGAATATTGCAGAGGTTTTTGAACCCCTGGGACAGGTCCCTCTCTGCTGACCAGCTAAACACTAGCTGACGCTGCAGCAGACTGATTCCAATATACGTTAGCAGCAATGCATTTCCAGAGACACGTTGCAAAAATATTCAAAGCAATTGTCATCTAGAAGTCCTTTTCATCTCCTGCACCGTTCAGGCCAAAATAACTCACCACCAAGTGATCTTGAACTCATAGATCGGACGCTTGCAGTAATAGTGATTTATCAGGTGTTTATCACACACCCCGATACACTGATGATCCACAGTTATCCCTCTATCGGACAGGTCTGTCACAATACAGTGCAGAAGGTCATACACGTCAGCCACAGCCTCCCAAGGTCCGAACGACACGTCCACCTCGCAGTGATGCTCAAACAGCTTTGCCTCACTTTCACTTCTTTCAAAACGCAAAGAATTGAAA
This sequence comes from Excalfactoria chinensis, assembly GCF_039878825.1. NCBI lineage: Eukaryota > Metazoa > Chordata > Aves > Galliformes > Phasianidae > Excalfactoria > Excalfactoria chinensis. The sequence goes on along the minus strand of NC_092843.1, from coordinate 3,965,927 downwards.
TGTGGGCATTCATAGGGAGTGATGGGCATCTCCTCTTTGAAGACACAGACCTTCAGCTTGGCAAATCTTGCTTTTCTTTGCACAGCTCTAAGCTTTGCTATTTCAATGATCCGCTCCAAGTGATCTAAGAAACAAAAGTTGAAAGCAACAATGAAACACCGCGCAGAAGAAATTAAATCCTTTTTTTTTTTCCCCACGTGAAATATAATATTTCAGTGTTCACGTTATTCTTAATACAGTACTAGCAGTAACAGAGGGATGGATGCAGATACAGCTAAATACATTCTATATTAACTACACCAGTCTCCGTTATCTTGTGAGCCTGGTGCCTTCACCACGTGCCTGAACTTATTCCATGCAAGGCTCTAATGGAGCAAACAGGGAGGCACGGAGACTCTCCTGCTCAGTGACAAGCCTTGCATTTCATGGCCTAGATCTGGCTCCATTTTAACACAGCATAAAAAATTCACAAGCTCAGACGCAGCAGGAACAGATCCCATGTGAAAGCCTCAGGGGTCTGAGCAGCATGGAAGGTACATAAGAAACTTAAGACATACAATGGAACTAGCCTGAAAGGAGGCCTAAAAGCAGCACATCTACTGTCTGAATTGTGGCAGAAACAACAGTGAGCACTGCTTTGTTTATTTACCTTTGTAGTACGGCATTAGGCCCAGGAAAGCTTGCCTAACTTTCTCTCCTTTCAGAGGCTGGACGTCCTCTAGATGGTCTAGCAATGGTCCTATGGAATAATACTGGGCTTCCTTGTAAACTGGCCTCACTCGCTCTCTTGGCGGCAGGTCACCAGATCGCAGGAAGTTAAGGATGTCTCTGAAAGGACAGAACACTGAGAATCAACAAGCCTGCAGCAAAGCTGTTGCGCGTGGGAAAGGAAACGCTGCGTGTTCATTGTTTACTCTACTGAGACAGAAATCCTTCAACTCCAGTAACTGAAAGAAGCACGAGTTACACACCCAGCCAGTGTTTGTAGCAAAAAGCTGATGGAGTAACCCCTTAAAATAGAACAGGCCATCCTATGGGACGGAGATCGCAGTCGCTGTGTTCTGAATTTCAATCTGCAACAAAAACCTCTTGGGTTTCCCTAGAGAATCAGACATGTGGACCCCGCTCAGGACCGAGGTTCCATGTGGATGGATGGGGCACTTGCAAAGGAGGTGCTGCCTTCACAGGATCAGGGCCATGTCCTTTCATACCATAAGGAAAAAAAAGAGACAAAAAAAAAGAATATTTCCTTGTGATTCTGAAACACTGTTTAACCCAAGAGTTTTCAATAGGAAAATAAATCACTTGGTAAGCATTAATCAAGTACTACTGACCGTATCAAGTAAAACGAGCATTACTGCAACCTTCACGTAACAAACACTAACTGGGCTCTCTGTCCCCACTCCAACTTGACTTCAGATCAGTAACACCACAAACAAATTGGTTCTCCAACAAGAATGGCCAAATGGAAAACTATCACTATTTTCACAGTGGCTACATCTGTTTCTGTCCCATGTGAAGGTACAAAGTTCAAAACGAATCCTTAAAGTGAAACTAAAGGGCTCTGTCAGCTAAAGCTACTTAAAGACGTACTTTTTTAAGGTGTTGTTTCCCTCTCCCCAAGCTGTGCTTTAATCTCACATACTTCTGAAGAGCTCCAGAGGTAAGTCATTCCCTTACCAGACAGAATACGCATTTGGGTTGTTCTTTCTCCTTGTGAAGCTACAACCCATCGCAGGCACAGATCCTGTGTCAGAAGTCCACTTTCACTGTCAGAAATGCATTAGTTAAAGCCTAACGATACTCCCCCTGGCATATTCAATTGAAGGGAAACAGATACTGAAAAACGTGATTAACATGAAAAAAGATCTTCATTAAAACAGGAATTTTTGGGGAACTAAAATACTTCTCTAATCCCTATAGATGTAATGGGGCAGATTGGTATAAACCAGCCGAGCATTAAATACGTTCTTTTTTAAAGCAGCCAAACAGCTTGATGCTCTGAGAGCAGATGTTCCAAAGGAGATGACGTGAATTTGTCCTCTAGAACATGATCGGCTGCTTTTCCTTCTCCACTGTAAAGCTTAAGCCCTTAAGAACAAAACAAACCATTTTCAATGGTGACGTGCTGCAGTTCATTTCCTCCCTGGGATGTTTTCGAGGTGTGGATGCACACCAACCCCATGCTCCTAAAACCTGCTCCACGGACATTGCTCGACTACAAGAAATGAGCATAAAACTTATTTTTCCTTTCCGTCAGTCACCACTTTGGAAGCAGATTGAAAGCATATATACGTACCCAAAGTAAGTTCCATCCCTGTCAATGAAGTATCTGCCTTCAGCGTCTGTGGGGATGTAATGCCTCCCGCTGAACATCGCCGCCAACATCGTGTCCTCGTAACGCCTCAGCGTTGACAGCCTTGTAGTGAAATACGCGCCTCCTACGTTCAGTGGGACGACTTCTGGGAACTGGAAATGCAATCACACCGTCAGACATGAGCCCCCAGTGCTCTGCAATGACACACGGGCCAAACGAGCAGGGATTTGTACAAGCCCCATCATGCAACCTGTGCTACTGGGACAAAACTTGGTCGGACAAAGGCCTCTGCCCTGCAGCCACAAAGCAGTGAGCTGTAAGGGTTAACGCCTCGTACACCCTGCATGGTTTCTGGGTGAATTTTAGATGGAAATCTGGAACGACAGCGGTCACTACAGCTTTAATACCAGGTATCTATCAAAAGTGTGAGTGTCTTCTTTTGGCTCTTAGAGAGGAAGAAGATAAATCAGAAACAAAACAACAACAACTCCTCCTTTCCCACCAAGTAAAACATAAAGGGGAGGAGGAACACACTTCAAGGCCAACCCCGGCACCTGCACCTGGCTGCTGCTCCATTGGTTCCCGTACAGCACGCTGGCAAATCAGTGATCCTGCGCTTCTATGATGCTGACAGCAGGCCCCAAAATCTCAGCATCACGTTACATCGCACTAACAGCTGCCTCGCTGCCAGAATAAAGACTTGTTTGTATTCGTCAAGCTCCAGCAGGGATGGAGATGGGGAGCAGCGCTGTCACGCTACGTGAGTAAAAGGCGAAGGATCGGCTGTAATTCAAGGGCTGGGCTCCAAACCCGGCTGGATGGACGCTGACAGACCAGGAGAGACGCGGGTTGGTGGCGCTGAGCAGCCCTTACCTGCTGGGGCAGCAGCGGCAGCGCCTGGCCCGCCTGTGTGGCCGTGGGAGTGGCCGGCTCTTGGAAGTCATCCTCTGCATCCGAGCTCGACATGGCCTCATCCGGGTCTCCGCTCCCTTTGCTCTGCCCTGTGACTACCACCATCCCTCTGGCTCTGCCCGGCGGCGCTGCTCACGGGAAGCGAGACCCCGGTCAGGCGGGCGCCCTCCCACCCCACGCGGCTGCGGAGGATCACGTGGCGGGCGGGGCGCGCTCTGGCGGCCGCTCGGGGACCGGCCCACGGGCAGCGCCGGCACCGGCGGGCGGGGCTGGGCCGCGGACAGCGGGGCTCCTCCGCCGGCACGGCCCCGCCGGCCGCGGGGTACGAGCCCGACGCCCATTGGCTGCGCGGCGCACGGCCGCGCGTTACCATTGGCTGACGGGATGAGGGCGGTCCTCCCGCCGGCAGCGATAGGCCCGCGGCACTGCGCGCTCCCGCGCCGCTCCCGCCTCCTCTTGGCGGCGGCGCGCCCCGGGCTCCAGGTGCGGAGCGGCCCCGCGTTACGTAACGGGCTGCCCGGCATCGGAGCGCGGCACAGCGCCGGGGTCCGTCCTGCTCCCCGCCTCCTCCAATCACTGTATTATTTATAATTACTATTCATTATTAAAGCAGGAGCATCTGCTACATGGGTGCTGCTTCTCAGCTACATCAATGTTTCATAACGACTGCTTGTAATGCCCAGCAACAAGAAATAGGGGTGTGAAATATGGCTACAACTCACTGCTGTGCCTGGTTAACGGCTGGTATCACTCAGGGGAAGGTCCGTGTGTGCTCCTCCTGTTGCAAGACATGAAGGTTAAGGAATAAGAAATGCCTGCCTGAGTTTATTACTACAAGCGACAGCCTTTGGAACTGCTGCACAGCCTCCTGCATAGGGAGGTTCATAATGGAAGACCTCAGCCCATAATCAGTGCTGGGCTTTATGAGGAACACGCACCCAACTCACCACATCGTCACTCAACAAAGTGATTTCCAAATCAAACCTGCCGTCCGACGCTACCAGAGATTCCTCCTCCTGGTTTATGAGCTCCTGGGCTGCTCCCACAACTGCTGTGTCTCAAACGTGCACAATAAAGGTTACTGAACTGGACCTGCAGGTCGTGCTTCATTCCCTGGGCGATGGCAGCAGCCCCAGAGCTGAGCTGGGTCTGACTGTGTGTTAATGAAGCAAAAAGCCTCCCAAAGCACTGCCGTACCTTCAGCTTCTCTGTATGGGCCGCAGCAGCTTCTTCCTTAACACCTTCTGAGGTCACACTGCTGGGTAAGATGTGTCCCTATGGTCTGAGGTCACACTGTGTCCCTATGGAGAAGGGCCACAACCAAGGCCTTGTGCTCAGATCACACCGCCATTGCGCACAGCGCCACCTGGCGGCGCACTGAGGAACTGCAGGGAAACACCTGCGGCCGCCTCAGAGCGGGCAGCAGGGGGCGCTCCCGCCTCACTTGTGCCTCCATTCGGTGCTAAGGAGGATCTGGAGCCCAGTTGGGTAACGGGAATCCCTGCAGGCGCATAAAAGTGTGTCTGCTTCTGCTTCGTCAAATGCAATGGAGTCACTGCAGAATTGGGGTAAAGAGAAGCAATCTGGGCAGGAAAGCCTTTAGGTAAACTGAGTGTATAACCCTGCGGTGCCAGCTGAGAGAATACAACCAAAACAAAACCCCAGACCAACACAACTTACCTCCATAGGGATGGTTCCTGAGCGGCTGGAGGAGCTTTTGGATATCCATCCAACTGCACTGCGCTATGGAAGGAAGGAGCGTCCTTCAGAAGCAGCCATTTCCCCACCATCACCACCTGTCCCAACACAACTGCTATGGCACCTCCTGTGGGAAACCAATGCCACGTTACAGCCTGAACCCCTCTCAGCGGGCAACCACGTTCATTGCTCAGCTCCTAAAGCACAGCAAACTCACCCAATAGCAGAACTCAATGAGATCCACAGCCAAAACGTGAGACAGAACCACTCAGAATCACTAAGGTTGGAAAGACCACTCAAGGTCACCAATCCCAGCCATCAAGCCGTGCTCAGTCTGCACCCACACATGGCACCTTCCACCTCAGCCACCATCATTCCAACCCCAACTCCGAGGCAAGAAAAAAGTCACATTTAAAGCATTTATTTTGAAAAATAAAATACAAAAGATCATTGGATTGTAATTATACATGTCATTTATCTGTTTTTTTTTTTTGTTGTTTTGTTTTGTTTGTTTTTTTAAATAAAAAGATATTTAAACCATTTCCACACGCCGATAAAACAAAACCGTTCCACCAAAAGCCGTTTAAGGACGAGCACAGATCACTCCTCTGAAAGCTTCATACACCAAAAACCAAACTGCTAAAGGGAGAAAAGACCAACGAAAGGGCCCTTGTGGATGGAGGATTGGGCTGGAGACGACAGAACAGCAATCTCAGACACAGGCCTTGTTCTGTGCTTCTGAAACCCTCAGAAGTAGTTGTTTACATGTAATACGGCTCTACATTGAACTGTGATATTATTTGTTTTTAGCATTTTTCTTTTAAACAGGCTTGCATGCGCTCACAACAACGAAACCTTGAACAGAAAAGAGAAGAGCACGAAAGGAACGGGGGAGAGATGTGTGGGAAGAGCAGGCCGTGAGCAGTAGGCCTCACTGATCCCAGTGGGACAGTCCTCGTAACATCACTTCCATTGAGAAGGCAGCAGCGTTCTTCTAAAGAAAAAGAAAAACAAAGAGGTTTTTTGGGGGCTCAGCGCAGCGTTGTTCTCATCCTTTATAGCATTTTTAACTGCATCATGACAAGCAACCACCACTACCTCAGTGTGTGAAGCTACAGTTAAACGCAGTGGAGCCATTAGGAGCTGCCTTCCCAGTTCTGCTATCAGACTTCTTCCCTTAAACACATTCAGGCACAGATCTGAACTTCCACTTGCATTCAAAGCACTCGCAACCTGCTTCCACATCTGCACACTGACAGCATCTCTTCCATTGCAATGCACAAGTGCTAATTACTGCTGGGAAGTTAATTTGGTTTCATGGAAATTAGACAGTTTTAGGAGTATTTGTTTTCAGTACCTCTTTGAAAGGCCTATTTGGCATTGATATCCATTATTTCCAATTGGCATGACACTTCGGCGATATTTAGGGCTACAGAAGCAGCTCTATCTGTGGCCAGACACTGATATCTACACTGGCTATATTCAAGCAGCACAGTGCTTTTGGATATAGAAGACAACCAGTTTAAGTGCTATAAACTGTAATGAGCCATGCAGAACTGCACAGTGACTCTTAAACCACAAACTACGCTCTTGTAGCTCTCACCTCAATGTGATTTCACAGACTCAGAACCAAGACCTCTGTTTTCATATTTTTCTTACCCAGAATCCTGAGTGGAGTTCAGTGAGCTTAAAAAGATCATTTCAACTACACCAAGAGCAGCAACTGAACAAGACTGCAAGCATTTCTATTACCTTCTGTGCAAGTAATTCCCATTGCATCTTCTATTCCATGGGTTCAGTCTGTTAAGTACATAATTAAAATGAAATGAGTAATATTCCATTGGAGAAAAAGACAGCAGCAGCAGCACCAATGCACCATTCAGCTGCTTGGTCGCATTAGGTTAATATCATTTTAGCATGACAGTGAAGCAGAACACGTCATCAGAGTTAATTTCACCTCCAGCTTCAGCATCTATCTTTTAAGAAGCCTCCACTTCAACAAGCTTGGCTTTGCTTTTTGCAAGGATCCTTCTTTGGATCAATCTGCTGCCAATGAGGTAAACCCTGCGGTCACACCATGCTACCTACCTAAAGGTGGCCTTTAGGAGATTCCCATTTTGTACCTTTCATATTATATGGACTGCAAGGTGACACTTGCTAGAAACAATGGACTGTGATCTTCTGACACAACACAAAGTAACTGGAAAATATAGCTTAATCTAATGGATGCTGCAGACAAACGAAGGATGACCTGTTTTGCCAGCAGACCATCATTACACCACACACTAAGCTTTCAAGATAGCTCACCCCTGCATTTGCCAGAAATCCTTATCAGCAATATTTCATCTTTTTGTTCTGATACGCCCTGGGTTTGCAGCCAGATATGCTGCAACTGCCTGTTACACTGCAGGCAATCTTGAACTAAACACATTAATTGCACTTGAAAGCATTATGAAATAACTGCAGCACACTTCCTCAATGCAGCCTGCTAACAACAACTTTTAAGCAGCACATACTGAAATAGTTTTCTTGCCATTAAGCTGCATAGACACACTGGCCAGCAGTTGAGAGTGAACAATGCTGTGAGCAGCAGCACACTTAGCTGCGTGGTGCCAGATCCTTAATGGTGTTCTATTAGCTGAGCACAACCAGCCAAGCACGAGCGCTGACTGCTGGGATAGTGAGAGCACACGAACATCCAGTAAGAGTGCGAAGCCCACATTAGAGATCACACACGGGTTTATCAGAAAGATTTGGTGCCCACAGCAAAAAGCTACGTTCCAAAAACATGAGACACACACTACAGCTAATGGACTTCACTGATCCACGTTCATTTTATCTTGCCACGAGAACTCCTTTCTACTGTCTTCTTCAGCTGGAACAAAAGAAACCAGTTTTCCTTTTTAATAAGCTGATTTTCATTTGAAAGGACTGAAGAAGTCACAATGTCTGTGCACCGTAGGCTCTGTGTAGGGTACCCTCTGTGAGGGTATCTCACTGCACAGCTGCAGGAAAAAGTGGAGGCAGGGAGCCCCTGCAGTGCCTTCTCTCCAAACTCTGCAAAGCTGCACTCGTGGATACACAGGACAAGTTGGAAGGGGGAGAAAACAAGAAGGAAAACAAATATTTTTCTACTTAGCTTTACTTGAACACACCCTGAGACAGTAACAGCGATGAGCTGCTTCCTGTTTTTCCTATCTAAGCACAACACAGAGAGCACTTGAAACAGCACTTGGACATTCGGCATCATTTAACAGCTTGCACAAATGATACCTTTGGTTGGTTTTGCCAGATAAAGTAGCATTTCTTTATTTTTTTTCCTTTAAATCCTTATTATTTCTCTCTGCTATCTGTGCTGTATTTGCTTTAAAGCTTTCAGTGCACAACAAAAGGCGACCTTCCTCTACAAACTTGGTCTACTTAAGAAAATACACCCAATGCCTCCAGTTTCATGGCAGTCATCAATCAACTGAGGACTGCAGGCTCAGCACTAACATGAGAGTTAAACGTGCATCCCAAAAAGCCTCAGGGATTGAAGGACTGGGAGCGATGGAGATGGAATCCCATGGAAAAGCTGTTCACAGCCCTTCTTTTCGAGTCCAACAGCAAATCAAAAGTATAATGTGCTAATAGGGCTGTTTTCACAGTGGCTGCTGCTCCCACAGAAAGGAAATGAAGTGAGCACCGTACCTGTGGCACTTCTTTAAGAAAGTCAGGAAGCTGAAATTCACCTTTAAAGACCTGGGGGAAAAAAAACAAACAAAACTATTTACCATTCCAAGCCAGCACTCACTGATGTTGGAAACACTAAAGAGCTTGTTAAGGGAAAGAGAAAGAAAGGATTATTCTGGGTTATTACGACTGGGATTTTATTATTACCTGGGAACCTCCAGTTCTTAAACATTCGCATTTTACAGCTTCAAAACTTGACAACTGTCACTCACACAAACACAACCATCGCTCTTGAACAATTGCAATTACCACAAAGGCTGGAAAAGCTCATTAACAACTTCAGTTGAAATGGCCAACGCTCAGCATCTCCTTCCACCCCATTTCACACACATCCATCCCTTTATTTACATATCCAGGTCTGTCAGAAAGTTCCAGCAACTCCCATGTTGGTGGATTCCTACAGCTGCAGCCTCACCACAAGCCTGACTTTATGACAGTTTGTCATGACCACAATTCCCCACTTTTTAGAGCACAGCATCACTATTGAAACACTGCTCTGGAGAATGAGAGAGCAGTAAATACTCTCAGACATACCAAGAGCCACACCAAACAACTGCTCCTACTATCTGACCAATTAGGAAATAAGCTGGTGATGGATTGCCTTCTCTCTTGAGGATGCTTCTTAAAAGCTGTTTGCTTCTGAGATCAAACTGGAACACATTATAAAGTGTGGGGGAAAGGAAGAAAAAAGGGTTCTGGATTTGACAATAAGAATAGAATGGAGGAGTTTTACCACCATCCTTCCTGCTGAACCAAAAAGACTGAACAGCAGTTTTTGTGCGGCTGTAATCACATACAACCCAAATCCACAAACCTACTTAAAAATGCCACAAAGCCATACCATGCCAATGGAGCTGCTCCAACGCATCACTCTGAGTTGAGATGCCTGGTCAGCATGCTGCTTCAAAGGAAGACAACTCAGGAACTCCAGGCGTGCTTATTAACAACATCTGCTTTCCCTGCCTTGCTCTGAACAGATGAGCAGAGCCTGAAGGCCATTTGGTCAGTGCCCTGCAGTGGCCCACATCTGCTGTGTCAGCTCCCAGTTTCCTGCCTGTAGGGCTGCTCGCCCCAAAGCACATCTGCAGCATTAAACTTGGTGCATGACTCATGTGGCAGGGATGTAGGAGCTGGAAGCTCTCCTTGCTCTTTATCACTAGGCTAAACACATCCAAACAGCCAGCCCCAACATTAGGGTAGGAATTATTACACATGTACAACACAGAACGCTGCTCCTTCTGATATCTCATAGAAATATAGAAAGACTGACTCAGCGATGGGCAAAGCTTTCATTTACATGCAGTTTGGGGATACGGTCATTCCCATGGTAACCTTAATGAAAGCCACACCGGTCAAAAATTCAGCGTGCGGCTGTTGGAGCCTGGATACACAATAAATAGTTATAAATGAAGAGGAGTATTTCATATATTTAGGCTCCTAAGCAGAGCGTTAAGATGCAGGCTGAGTTCTGGAGAGCAGGAGTGGACATTACAAATCAACTGAACCACCACATCAAAATGCTGCACAACAAGCTGGGCAAAGCTCACTGGGAAATGCGATCCTTTATCAGACTTATGCCAGAGCTGGAGGGTGCAGGAAGCCTTCACTGCAGGTCTGTTGGAACCCACTGCAGTCATCAGCTGAGCATTACTAACAGCAATACTGATAACGATGCTATATTGTGGCTTGTGCAGAAGTGACCAAACCCACGTCTTTCACTCTGAAGGACTGCTTCTCTTTTCCTCTCCTGCAAACATGATTTAATCCTAATAGAAATACATATCTAAAATGCATTTTTTTTTCCCCCTTCTGCCCTATAAGCCTTACCATCATAATGCCCTTTTACTCCCAATAAGCATCAATAGAAGGTAGTCAAAGGTATCAACCCAACATCATTAAGAAAAATAATGACAGTAACGTCATAGCCTGGAAAAGTCAAACGGCATTTTAGAGGCACTTGATTACATTGACATGAAGTATCCCCATTCCACATCAGAACCCGAGCCACGACAAGCCTGAGAAGCTGCTGCTAGATTAGGTTTAAGGCAACTGTATGCAATTCTCATTCAAAAGCAACATTATCTACAATTCTGGTTTTGTCAGGATTCAGACCGCGTACAAACTAGTTTAAAGGAGTTCCAAAAATGGCGAGCAGTCCCTTCTGGATGAGTAACCAGGGATCAGCTGCAGCCCCGAGATCTGCAGAACAATGACTCCATTTGCAGCCAAAGAAATTAAGAGGTTTCAGACTCAAATTTCTTTTCAGGCCAGTTTCTAACTCTAAAACACATTATTTGGAGTGTGGCAGCACAGAGGCTGGAGCAGGATATTGGAATGGTTTCCATCCCAAGCAAGAATTCAGTAAAATAGAGAAGTTGTGTTTACTATTTCTAAGGGAATTATTTTGCAAGCCCAAATGGATTTCCAAAGGGAAGGGGAGAATAATGTGAAGTCCAAGTCAGGCTGATGGTCGCATTATTGAAACCACTCTACTTAAAAATAATCCCCAAACAGTCTTCTAGCTAAACTAAATGCACTTTTGTTCTCAAAAAGAGATCAGAGAAAAGCAACGCATTCAGTTATCTGAGAAGAGCCTCAGAAATACGAGAGGAAAGCTGAGGGAGTGAAGAGGGAACTCTGAGAGGTGCAACCTACAAAGCAGCAAACATTTCAGACAGGACACTGCACGTCCACCAAGAGGCAGTTTGCAGCCCGACTTCACCTCATGCCTTATTTGTTAGCAGCTTTATGCCTCAGGAAGCACACGGCTGTGGGGTTGGTGAAAAGCAAAGCAAAGCAAAACGAAAAACAACTCCAGAGAAAAGCAGCGCAGCTGGGAATGTCCAGGCTGGAAACAATACCCACCAAATGTGCTGTTAGGCAAAGAGAAAGAGAATGCCCCAGCCCTGCAGGCATTCAAAGCCAGGCTGGATGTGGCTCTGGGCAGCCTGGTGTGGTGGTTGGTGACCCTGCACACAGCAGGGGGTTGGAACTGGATGAGCACTGTGGTCCTTTCCAACCCAGGCCACTCTGTGATTCTATGGTATTGAGGAACTGTTGGTAGTCCTACAACTAACCAAGCAGAAAAAAAAAACACTGTTTTTTATTATAAATATAATAGCCAAAAAGCTCATTGCCTTCATGCTTACCTTATGCTAACCAACACAAATAGAGACGGATGGCTTTTTTCTCCCTAGGCTACTTGGGCAGCCTCTCATTACCGCATACCTCTACAATTACATACGTCTGACAGCACAAGTAATTATGCAGCAGCAGAGACTCACTTCACACCCTTTATCACAGATTGCATCTGGGGTTTTAAAGACAGAATCAAAGCCCTGAAATCACGTTCCTCCTGGACGTTTCAGCACTTAACAGCAAGAGGCATTTCCTCACCATTTAATATGGGCATGAAACAGGAGTTTATAGAAATCTGTTTCCCCGTAGATGTTAACTGCAGAAAACACCATCAACAGAACATAAAACAGAGACAGATAACAGCTTCCGGATGTGAAAAAGCAACGTACATTTAAACAGCCATGATGAAAACCATATAACTTCTTCCACAGCTCTGTACGTTTCCGTCCCTCGATCTCCGCAGGGCGAGCAGCAAAACCTCGTGAAATAAACGACTGGAAAATGTATTCCTGGTGCTCAAACTCACCCAGAGGGAAGCGCGTGCCAAAGAAAATCTGATGTAAGCCATTGCAGATGTGAAAGGAAAGCGCTTGGCCAACCATAACATAACAACACGCCAGCTTCTGCTGGGCAGCATCAGAGCTGTGCAGCTATGAGCCCGTCCTCCCACCTCTGGTGTGCTCTGTGATGCTGCTGGCACACACTCCAACACACACTCATACTGATAAGGATGGATCAGACTCTGCCTATGTGGAGTGTAATATGTCAGCATGCAGTGACTGAGCTTCCAGCTCAGGCAATTTGTGTTTTCTGCTTCATTTACACCCCAACGCTCATTTGAGCAACCAGATGTTTGTTTCCTTTATGTTCAGGGCGTAGAATTTGTTCAATTCTAGGGAAAAAAAAGAGTGGTTTGTACCTGTAAGGAATGGACCCGTGCAATTATATTAACAAAATTAACAGGCCAGCAACAGCACAGCGTTACTCAGAGCTCCACCCCTGCACTCAGCTCCTTCTCTGAGACAAGGAGTGTCACACAGGACAATGCTGTCAGCTCTAACAAAAAGCAAACAAGTGAATGGCATCATTTGTGAGAACATGAGAGGAACCTGTTAGATTTGTACTCCACAAGCACCGCCACTTACAGACACAGTAGAGTATAAACACCAACTAACATCTTCATGGCCTTGTGCTGCCACAGCAGCATGGAAAACCAACCCCAGCCCTCGGTGTCCCAGATCAGTAACATTAAAGTGAAAAAGCCAAGTTCAGCAGAGATCATTGTTTTCCCTGCATTACCTGCAAACACACAGAAATTCTTCCACAAGCGCTGACTTTTAGATGGTGAGAATCATCATTTTATTTCCATACTGAAGGGAAACAGAAGTATTTAAACCTGTATATACATTAGTCACCAGAAGGGGGACAGAAGGAGAGGGGAATTAAAGCCAACGGAATTTAAGTGCTCGGAAAGCTCAGGGGAAACAAACAGCATCACAACAGCCATTCCCTTCCATCTCCCCCAGCAACAGCCCTATCGTGTTGTGGGCACACTTCACGCTGCTGGTTCAGTGCTTGAGTTGGAAGGGACCCGAAACAAGAGCTCTCTTTAACAATGAGAGAAACGTTGCTCCTTTAACACACCTAATAGCAATGAACTGGATGACCCAGTGCTGTTCCATCTCTATTTCGGTGAAGCCACAATCTCCCCTGACAGTAATTTTGGTGGTGCTGGGCTTCCACCCTGCTGCTGCAACTTCCACAGTCCAATTAATGCCGGCATTACATACCCCCAAAACCAAACAGCTCCTTCCCCATCTCCAAAACCAAAAACCCCAGTCCTCCCCCAAACTCCTGCTTTCTGTTTGCCAGAATGAAGCAGCTTCTTCCATCCCAAACGTTAGCTCATGCCACCCCGACCTGACTCCAAAACAACAGCATTAGCAGCGAGAAGCAGAAGTCAGATAACTCAGTGTCAGCCCAAGTCAGTCCCAGTAAGGGTTACCATACTAACACAGCTCAGCTTTACGAGTCCTAACTTCTTTAAAATCTGTTTTCAATAAGTGAAGTTCAAGTTCTGGACTCAGTTTAAAGTTCCCAAAGACCACGAAATACAAATACAATAGAGCTGCTTCCAAAAAAGTGAGGCAATAAACAGTTGCTTGCAAGGTTTATATATATTCTTATGACTGAAAAATAGCTGGAAATATTTCATTTAAGCAGCTTCACCTCCAGCAACCCATACAGTACAAAACTCTGCAATGCTATCCCAGGTGAAGAAACTTTAAGACAGCAAGAGCAAAATTAAGAAGTGATTTACAAATATTGACCTATTCTTCTCCAAGCTGATGTATCAAGAAATAAAGTACCATAACATTTCAGAAGGGAGAAGCAGGCATTCATTCCTGTGGCAGCCTACACTACCTGCGATGGGCACATGAGGACACACCACAGCTCCCCTCCAGCTCTTCCCAAACACCTTAAACATGGTTTGAAACATGCCCCCCCCATCCTCTAACACATTGCTAACTGTTCTACAAGGGTTTCTCAGAGAGGGCTCATAAGAAGAGAATACAAAATGTTTAAAGGTTACACAAAATGCAAACAAATGTTTTTCTTCTCAGCAAAGCGAACCAAGCAGTTTTTAAACATCAGAATGCTGCTGAAAGACAGTCCTTTCACGTGGCTTAATTCAACTTTTCCAGTGCTGACTTTGCTGCAGCAGCAAAAGTCACCTTCTTTCAATACACTATACATCCTCCAAAGGACAGAACTGAAAAGTTAATTATTCTTATTCCAAACAATGGTAATGAGTTTTTCAATGGATACCTCCGGGGGTAAGCAGTTGTATAGCTGAACTATTCAAATTCCAGCTACATTAAATTCAGGCTAAAATCCTCATGTTTAGGTTAATCAGCACCAGACTTTCCACCGTCTTTTGTTTGTTCTACAAAGGAACAGCAAAAAATTGAAACATTTGATATTCTGGTCATCCTGGGCTGTTTTCCATGGGTCACTTTGTAAATTTGACCATGAATTTAGAGAACAATTTTGTGAAAGAGCATATCCCAAACCTTATGTATAAGAAGTTGAGCTCATAAATCAAGTTTGATAAGACAAAGCTTAAGACAAGACAGCTAGCTTTTATCCAGGGCTATCTGGACAGCTCTCAGAAGGCTCAGTTACACACAGCAAAGAACGCAACACAAGCCTGGGGTTGGAAGGAAGAGTGAAATGGGAGATGAACAGGAGCTGGACTTCCAGTCCTATGGAAGGAGGGTATCAGAAGGTACTGGAAGGTACTGGAAATGGACTGGAGGAATTTTTTACTCTAGAGCTGACATCCACTGGGTCAATAAATGAAACATAAGAATGCCTTACCCTTCTGGTATTTTCCACAACTTTTTGATCTGGTTTCCCATAGTTTGGTGGGTTGGCATACGGATCATAGCCCAGTTTTGCTAGCATGGGTGCGATCACTGGCATATCTTGCAGAACATCAGCAGGGATCTTCCCAACCCACTTCGACAGCGCTTCCACATTGACTGGCTTGATGACTTGGTCAGTAGATCTTTCAACTCTGCAGGGAGAGAAGGAAAGGTCATATTTTGCACTCCAACCAAGACTTGAAACTTCACCGTCAGTAAGTGAACTCAATGCCTTTGGTTGTTTTTCCCCCCTTCCTTCTTTTTCTCAAGACTTCCTGTTCCCATAGGGCTGCCGGGAAGTTTTACTACACAAGGCTAAAATAAGAGTGAATAGCACAACATCCATGCATGCTTTCTGATTTAGGCTTTGACAGAGGATGTGCTGAAGCAAGTCCTTGGCAAGTGCAAAGCACGCACACACCTACATACAAAGCTGTTTTCCCACTGACCTACTCCCACATTTAACTGGCAGTAGTAGAGTCTTAATTGCTCTTGAAAGTTGTATTCTGAATTAAAACCCATGTTTCGTTTATTCTTCCCCTCATATTGTGACTAAACTCTTCATTTTCTTTAATGGGACACACATAACATTTCCAGAGGCACTTTCGAACACCACGCCATCTTCACACGAAACTCAAATGAAAGATGCTGTATGAAAAGACCAGTGGAGCTGACAGAGATAAAGGCTGTCATCATATTCTGTATGATTACTTTAAGTGACCGATGGTCAGACAGCTCTTAAAGGAAGCAAGTGAATGATCCTAAGTGTCATGTCAACAGGAATAGGTTTGGCCAACAGCTCAATGGAACCCCAAAGCAGTAAATGCCATGCAGCAACTCGGTCCTACTTTAGGATGCATATGGATATCCTGTCCTGAAGCAAAAGCACGTTTCAAATGAGTACGCTGTGCCCCACTGACATTCCAGTCCTTGGTAACAATAAGCTCAGCACGAAACAACTCCCAGCAGTGAGAGACAGACAGGCGGCTGCAGAGCTGCTCCTCAGAGCTCACCCAGAAACACAGCACTGCACATTGTCTGCTGCTGAAATCCTTCACTGTCCTTTTACTTCAGATGGAACAAAATGCAACCATTACTGGGGAAGATCCTTCAGACCAAAAAACACCAGAGGACTACAGAGGGCAGAGAGGGGAGATGGGAAGGAGGAGGAAAAGACATCCCAACAAAGCAAAACAGGAAAACACAGCAAGCCTTGGCAAAGCTGGATGTGTACGCATGTGGCAGACACTGCCTGGCCAGTGCCTCCAGGTTCCATGCACAACTGCAGGAACAGGCTGGGCTCTGAGAGCAGCTGGTAACCCCAACCACTTCCACCACAGCCCTACAATAACACGGAAAAAAGGTATTCACTAAAAATATATTCTGAAGTTATTCTGCCTAGACAGCTATTTTCACAATGAGCCCAATAAAAATGCTATTAAAGGGCTGACAGCTCTTTGCATCAGTGGTCACCACAGCTGTTTCCAGTTAGCAAGCAAATGCCAGAGCTATATTAACAATGCTCGTTACAGCATGCAGCCCAGCCATAACACATTCCTCCAACAGAATGGCCACGCTGGCAATTACTTCAAACAACAGGTTCTGCACTACTGCTCATTCCGTGATGCACAACCTTGCAACGTTCCTCAAGTAAGAAGCAAAAGAAGGGGGGGGGGGGAATACTCAGTAAATAGAAATGCAGTGAGAGTAGGGCTGGGTCAGCAGTAATCGGAGATTGCTGAGCAAATGTAGGAGAGAGAGCAGCCAACAGTTTCCT
The DNA here is from genome assembly GCF_039878825.1 of Excalfactoria chinensis. Taxonomy (NCBI): domain Eukaryota; kingdom Metazoa; phylum Chordata; class Aves; order Galliformes; family Phasianidae; genus Excalfactoria; species Excalfactoria chinensis. The sequence goes on along the minus strand of NC_092843.1, from coordinate 3,948,925 downwards.
TAAGCCGAGCAGCCAGGAGGAAGACACAGAGTCAGATTCTTCAGTACGAACTGTCCAGTGCCTCTCATTGCTATTGAAAGACTATTGCCTAAGAGCTGCTGAGTTTGGAGTGAGAGAAAACGGAGACGGTTCACTTCCTGAAGAGCTGTGCAGGTCACCTGGTGGCTGGCTTAGCTTGGCAAGAGAAGTAACGTGCTTTAAGGCTGTGCAGAGCTGCAAATAAAGCATCTCACGCTGACCCAGAGCCCCATTCTAACACACATTGCACATCACAGTACTTTTGCTGCAAGATCTTACTGAGACACTGCAATCCTCTACTTGAAGTGTCTGTAAGCATTCCAAGGCAACAAGCACTTGAGACATTTCCAAAGCCCCGCAGCAGTCCTAACACCTCCAGCCATCCCACGTGGGGCCTTTCTGCCCCATCCAACACCTTGCGGGATGTGGGGAAACAGTTCAACCCAGCTCTTCTCTTCCCTGCTGTGCTACGAGGCTAGTGCTACTAAAGCAATGTCACACTAAGATTGCTCGGTCCTTGTGAGATGCTTCTCCTGCCAGTAAAACGGTAATGTGATTTGAGTGATCTGGTTTGAATGCATCGTTACAGAACAGCTTGAAGTATGGGGCCAGCAGGCTCCGTGAGAAGACAATGCAGTGTGTAGCAGACAGCTCTGTTCTGGATTTCCTCAGTGATCTCTGAGATCATCTTCAGCGCTGCCCTTTGGAAAGGCAGGTGGGAGAAAGCTATGGGCAGAGCGTGGAGCCAGGCCTGGAGTCGGCTGCTTCAAGCTGAAAGAAGGTGATATTCACACAGTGCAGTATGGAGCACTCCCAGATAAACCTCAAGGGAAACTCTATGCTGCAAGAGAACAACGCAGAATTGAACCTGAGCCTGGAACTCAACACCTGAGGCCATAAGGAATTTGTCTGCAGCTGGGAACGTGCCAAATGCAACCTGACAGAGGGAAAACTAAGTGCTGCGAGGTGTGTTTTGTTCAGCTGTCAAAATCTGATAAGCCGTAGCACAGCCCCTGACGCTCAAAGTAAACTGTGTGGGAAGGATCCTTCTGCAGAGCTGCTCCAGGGCAGCGAGATGGAGACGTCAATGGGGTACAACAGGGAAACCAGACTGGGGAACCTAGTGCTCCCTTTGCACAACTTCAATTAGCATCATTTAACAACACAAAACAGACATGCAAGTTAGAGAGTTTCACGGGCACTGTTTGTTCTACAGCCCTCTAAAGACTGAGTCACTACAATCATTATCAAATTATAAAGGTCTCTTGCAACTGGAAACCAAATCTCGCCATGTATTTCAAGGGTATTTGATTAGACAGAAACACCACAGACATAACATTAACAACCCGTCTATCCCCTACTGCCAAAGCCTCCTGAAATAACAAATTACTTCCTACGGATCATCCAGCAAGAAATTGCAAAACCATCCAAAACCTGAACTGAGGGTCCCAAAGAAAAGAATGCTTAGAGACAAACTGGTGTCTGGTCTGGATGACCTGAGAGGTCTCCTCCACCCTTAGCAGTTCTACAGTTCCATTCAGTGTGCACGGTGGGGATGGGCTGGTGGTTGGACTGGACACTCGGTGGTGTTTTCCAACCTTAACGATGCAATGATTCGATGATTTTAAGTTACGAAATCTCAAAGTTTGATTCGGGAACATTCCCAAAGTCACGTTTCACTTTCAGCATTGCGTTCTCCTGACTTTTAGGGACGTGAACAAACATTCTCAGCTCTTCACATCCCACTCGTCCAGATCCAGCAAGAAATACTACTTGAAACCGTGTGAATTCCGTAAGGCTACTGAGTTTTATAGTCTAGAGGCCCATTAATTTTTACAAACCCTGATCTGTGAGCCGTAAAGCAGTAATAATTTACTCGAAAAGGCCTTCAGCATGGCTATTTTTACAGGATGCTTAACAGAACTTGGCAGCACCTATTTATGGCAGTAAAAGTCAGCCTGCTCCCCCCCTCAGCCACCACTATGAAGCAGTAACACAATACAGATAGCAGAAGAGTGCAGGCACAGATACAGCTTGCAGAGACACACAACAGCACCCGGCTCCACGTTAGCACCATCTGAAGGCTTCCATCTGCTAACAAACAAGACTGCAAGAAAAACAAATATGGTTGGGATGCCTTCTTGATAGCAGCATCCAATTTTATCACTGCTTTCAATCGTAACCCCCCTACAATACACTGAAAACCACATACAACAAAAAGTCACTACACAAAATAAAGGAAAAACCCTCTTTTTGCTTTTATCTCTCAACACTTCAGCTTTAGCTGAGATCCCAACCCATGCTGCCTGCTGAGCAAGGTGCCTCTGCTATTCTAGTGCACTTGGTCAGTGATGAAGAGTAAAAAGCAGAAGCCAGAGGATTTAACTGTGCATGTTTTGCTGCTCCAAGATGGCTTTTTAATCAACACTTTAGAACTGTGACACACGATCTGTCAGATTGATCTGCAACAGCAAAAAGAAAAGCCAAAAATACAAATAAATAAGGAGAGCAAAACATAAACACCCCAAACACCACCACCACCACCACCCCTCCTAAAGACTGAAGTTTTCTAAGCACAGCTGGATTTCTGTTCCTGAAAGCAGTTAGGTCAGACACACAGATGGTGTGACAGACTACTAAGATTCGTCTCCAACGAGGTTAATTTTATTCAGTGCTCGTCCTCCGAGGAGCACAGCAGAACAGCATGCCAATTCTGCTTTCTATTTTGTTGGAACCATTCCTCAAGTTTCCTGGAAGAGTACGTCCTTGGCAAATCCACCCCAAGGGCCATTCCTGCTTTGACAGTGATAATGAGGTTCCTGCAATCACATGGGTGATCTCGCTAGGACTAGCGGTGCCAGTCTAGACAAAAACGGTCTAAGTTTATTTGGGGGCAAAGGGGAAAGCAAAGCTCTGTTGGAGGAAAGGCTGATGCTCGATGTCCAAATTCAAGTTAGAGTGACCTTAAAGTACAAGCTAGTTCACATGGTCCATACACACATGTTAGAGGGACAACTGCTCGGAGTTCACCCAAGACAGCAGTGCAATAATTAACAGTCATTCCCATTTTGCATACAAACTGCACCACAAATCAGCCACCCAAGGTATTGCTAGCTACTAAAGAACTGAGTTATGACTGGTCTTTCATACGCAAAAGGCCCTATTTTATCTTTCAGAGCAATAAAAGATAAGAGAGGAACGCTCATACTCACTTGGAAAGAGAAACACCCCCGGCTTTTCCAATCATCTCTTCGTGGTGCAGCACTGCTTGGTTCCACGGGATGCGAAGGAACTTTAAGAGAGTTCTCATCCACCTTTCAGGATGCAATACAAGCTGTTCGTAATGTACCAGCATACATCTTTCAAAGCCAACCTCCATACACTGGTTATACATAGTTTCTATAGCACGATTCCACTTGGTCAAACAGTCTCTGTAGCTGTTGAGGTCAAAGCCAGCTATCGTGACTTTTCGAGATATCATGGAATGTACAGACGCACGACCATCCCGCACCATTAGAAGAAATTTGGCATTGGGGAAAATTCTAGCAAGATAAGTTAAGGATTTTAGAGCAAAAGGGTCTTTGTTACACAAATAAGGCGCAGGCTCCCCATGCTTCACGATGATTTCCAATAAAAACGCTTGCATGGCTGAGTCCAGGACCTCATCTGTGACTCCAGCTTCATCCAGCCGGATCTTCTCTTTGCTTGACCTCGCCCACATCTGCTTCACTGCCAGAATTCGTGGGATAACCCTCGTCTCCTCACCACATCGAATATCCGGATGAGCATCAAGCATGGCGCGCATTAACGTAGTGCCGCTTCGAGGTACTCCTCCAATAAATATTAAAGGCATGTCTTTGTTGTAAGCAAAGGTTTTGTTTGCGTTTCCATTAGAAGCAGTTCTCACTGTGCTTCTCACGCTCTCCAGCCGTGCCGGCTGGCTGCGTTCCTCTATGCGATGGTGACACTCCATGGCGTGCTGGCCCAAGTAGAACACTGTCACTGAGCTGATCACCAGGCACGCCAACAGCAAGTTCTGCTTGAGTTTCCCAACCATTTTGATAAAGACCGCCGCTTCAAAATAAAGAGACCTTCTATTGCAGGTTACTTTCTAGCTCACGTGCCATGGAGATCCCGATCCAAAATAAATTAGGGTCTGGGGAGAGAAAAAAGAAGAATTAACGACTACAGTGACACATCAGCACCAGAAATATCTGATGGCATTCAACACAGTTATTACCTCCTGATGCTGCATTAAGACTATGAAATGCAACATCTAACAAAGAGCCAATCATGGAAAGTCCTCTTGTCTACCATGGCAGCAACACAACAGATAACGAGATGCATGATTGTAAGTGCTATTTACATAGAAGTTCCCTGGCATAGCTCAGCAGTATAACCATTGGATAACTTCTGTTACACTCTGCAGTCAAAGACATCATGGCCATGGTGGGGCTGGGCTGGCAGATGGATGTGATGATCTCAGAGGTCTCTTCCAACCTTACTGATTCCATGACAGCCAGCACCTTCCCCCATCCAAAACCTAACGCTTGGAAGTTAAGAATATGAACGCATTGTTATTTTACAAAGAGCTTTATGGCAAGTACTCCCACGACAAATCAAAAGGCAATGGACAATACCAGTAAGACGACTACGCTCCATAAAGCATCCTGGCAGTCACAGCCAGGAGTTTATAGTTACAGTCATCCCACGATTATAGTATGGAATGGAAATACATGCTGTACATAAAAGGTTTAACTGTTACATCACAGCATAACCTCCCTTCTGGTTCTACAATGTTGCACATAAATCAGTCGGTTTAAAACCCTCACAACTATCACAAAACAATGGAGAAAAGGCAAACCAAGGATAACCACTCGTCTCTATCCTGAGGTGCCAATAATGTTCCACATTCAGCCCACTCTCAGCTCTGTGAATTAAGCAGTTACCATTACCTGGTGACAGAGCATAACTCAGTACAGTTCAAAGTGAATTTAGCCACAACCAAAGCTCTGCTTCTCTCCTGTAAGTTATTTTCACATAGCTATGGTACTATCTGCTACAGTGACGGGACAACTCAGTGCCTGGAAACAAGTGAGACATCAGATCACATCAGCAACGTGCATAAGTCTGAACAAAAGCTCCAGATAGAAACAAAAGGGTTAAAATCTGTTGCTGAATTCCAACTCAGGCACCTACATGAAGGATGAAGAACAAGCCATGATTTACAGTGGGTACCAATGGTTATATCCAGCACCAGCTGGGACAGAACTGCAACCTTGGCTCCCAGCTGACTTCATTTGCTCACAGTGACCTCAACCCTGAACATTTACCTTTTCCATCCATACAAGTTATTGTACAGACAGCTCCCTTACCTGTGCTCTGCTGTCACCATGATGTGTTTCTGGAGACACAAGCCAGCCTGAAAAACGACTCTTCCTCTTCAAATTCAAATGAAATTAGCCTTCTAATTGCTACTTTAAACATGAGCTCGCTTCTCCGAGCCGAAACAACTCACTGAGCAGTATGAATCACAGATGCTTTTCATTGTGAGCAGCTCTGAGTTCTGCTAACATTTGGATGACAGCCGCCTCGATGCTTTTCCATCCCCACCAGCAGCAATCCTCAATGCCCAACCCCAGCCACCCCACCGTGCCCACTGACCACAGCCCTCAGTGCCACGTCATGTTCTGGAACATCTCCTGGGGTGGTGACCCCCCTCCCTTTGCAGCTGTGCCACTGCAGCAATGCTCTTTGGAGAAGAAATTGTTCCTCATATCCAACCTCAATTTCCCCTGATGAAACCCACGGCCGCCACCTCACATCCTATGAAGTCTCATTACACTTCATGTGCTGCTGCCTGTTGAAGAGGTGGCTTAACTCTACCTTAAATATATGGATATGGGCAGAAGTACACATACACACACAATTCAACCCACAACTCCACAGCACCGAAAAGCAGAACGTCTCTCTCTTGAGCAAACTCAGCATGCACACAATTTCCAGTTAGGGAAGGAAACTGTTCTGCTTAAACCAGCAAAAGACACCCAAAATGTCTTTAAATGCTTTAAGAAACAGCAAAGATTTAGATAAAAGTGCTCGGAAAAGAGCTCACTCAACAGCAGGACATTTTGCTGCAGAGATGCAGATGTGCAAACATTCACACCAACCCTGATGGGATTTGGCTTGAGTACATTCCATACAACTCATTTCCTCAACCAGAACCCCCAAGACAAAACACCAAACCAAGGACCTCCTTCACCTTCCAAACAACAAACAAACAGACAAACAAACAACCGCCTCCTGAAACCGCTAAAAGAAACTCAGAGCATCGCTGAATGCCCAGAGTTGGTTGGAGCCATCAGGACCATTGATTCCAACTCCAAGTTCAGCTACTGAACTCTGCAGCAAACAGATCACTCTGGGCATTGGAATCAGACCAACAGAACCAAGCTGAAGAACAACTGCAGGGCACAGCAGGTGAGTGAAGGCTGCAACTCTCCGTCCCTGGGGTTGGTGAGGCAGAGGGATGAGTCACCCTCAGCAGCAAATGCTGTGAGCGCCGCAGTCTGCCAGTTGGTTTCCTAAATTACCATTGACTGCTCACAAAAGCAGCAATAAAATAACCCACGTGACACACGCACACATGTGAGAAAACAACCACCAACCAACCACAAACAGTTTCATTCCATGCAGTAACTTTTGGGAAGCTCAGTGATGCCAAAAGCTGAAACACTATAAGCAGGCAGAGTTATGCTGCCCTATGACCTTCCAATGCTGTTGGCTGCCTGGAAGCAGCGCTTGGAGCATGCAACTGCCATAAAGCATAGCAAGACCAGGGCCCTGTGCGTCAGGAAACCAACAGAGGAGCTGACAAAACAGCACTGCTCAGCAAACCAACGTGCTCTGCAAGCCAGCAAACTCCCTCCTGGGCCCCAAGATACGCGTAAAGCTCTTCAAGATAAGTGTGACGGATGGAAGTGACTGCCCTCCCAGCAGCTCACAAATCAACAGACCCCACCTTCGTCCTCTCCATCAGTGAGCACTGGATAGCATCAACACCAACCTGCAGGAGAGCTACAAGCCAATAACGCTCTGTTAACAGCAACAGCTGACAGCATTTTACAATCACAGCCAGGCAATCCGCTGTCCCTTGCATAGAAGTTGAGCTTTGAAAAACAGGGGGCTCTTTACTCGACTAAAGGCACACACATGACTAATAACATGACTAGAAAGGAACCAACAACAACAGGAGCACCACAACGTGAGCTGAAGATCGATCGCCGTGTGCTCAGCAGTGGGTTTTGAATGAGAGATGAAAACAAACTCCCTGCAAATATACACGCAACAAAAGCACACAGAGATGGGATCCACGCGCTGCAGGACATGAAAGCACAGCTAAGCAGCACTGCATGCAACTGGACTTACTTCCAGAAAAAGTCAGACCTATGAGTCAGCCCCAAGATGTCAGCAAAGCAGAATGACCACTTTGTTTCCTTGCTGTGCACACTGCAGCTCTCCCCCTCCCTCACCCCGGCCGTGCAGTGGGTCAGGACCTATTTTCCTTAAGTTCATCCAAAAAATGTTGAAGGTTTCAGTACAGAGAAGCAGCAAGTCATTCATTTGTATTTTATGGTTAAACAGTCCCAGCTCTGTTTAAAACACTCCTATGAGGGGAATAAAAGAACAGCCATTACGCCCCAGAACTAAGCATCTCCCATGAGCTCTACAGGTCAAACTCCCATTACAGAAACCAGAGAGACCTGTGACCGTCAGCTGATGACTGCCATGCAACCAAGCAGCTTTTCCCAATGCTAAATCAATGGGGCAACGCCACTTGCATCACCCACTTCAAAGAAAACCCACGGACACAAAGCAGTTTGCAGTCATCAGTTTATCCTTGGCTTCTGCCTCTCAAGCTTCCAGCTTCACCTTCTGCCAACCAGACCTTCTTTGGTTCCTGTGGGATGTACACCAACATCGGACTGCAACGCTTCTGGAGAAGAACCCACTGCAAAGGAAGATCATACTCAGCCCTGTGCCCGGATTCCTGCTGCTCAGCTTTGCTTCCACGCTTCTGCTCCACCTCCAAAACAAGGTAAGCAAAGACAGCGAGAGATCCAACAGGCTCTGCTTTACTCACGCAGTTAACTGGATCAGCCCCAGCACTCTGTAGCACAGAGGGAGCTCCAAGCAGTTCCTGCCGAGCCCTCTGAAGGCCACTGTTGCTCAGAAAAGCAGAAATGTACCCACAAGAACTTCCCTGAATGCAGCAAGCAGAGCTGGCTGGCTCTGCAGCCACTGGACTTCAGCCACTCATCTTCCAGCCCAGCTCTGGGCCACACACGGCACACACAGCACCCAGCTGCAAAAGGATGTTCTTATCCAAAGGAATCCTGAGCTCTGCAGCAAGGAGACACCACCGAGATCACCCAACGTATGGGTCCAAACCATATCAGTAACAATAGTAATACAGATCTGGGTTCACCAGTTCTGAACTCATTTTCCCCCTCAGTTGTTAAGCTCTAGAGATATATACTGGAATAGCGGCTGAATGTTGTTAGGAATCCTCTTTGAAACAACACAGTACGTTAGATATGCACTTAGAAAACGCTGCAGGCACCACGCAGTCCCCATGGAAAGTTCTGTTTTAAGCTCACCAAGTGGTTCAAGCAGGAAGGCAGTAAATACAGCAGCAGGGTTTCTAAATGAAAGCTGAAGACAAACTGCACACAAATCCCATCAGGGCTGTCCTTCGACGCGTGGGTTTGTTGCTGGTTGTTCACGTCTGCTCGCCACAAAGAAGATTGCATAGGAAAGCTGGCAGTTACATGATAATGGTATAGCACAGCTCTGAGGAACACAACCGAAACATTCACATCACACCGCTAACAGAAGGCATCCAGACCACCACATTAAGAGTCCATCATGTCTCCTGGGAGCATTTTTATGCCTTCAAAGGGCTCTTTGCGCAATCACCTCAATGAGGTCCCCCAAGGCCCGATGCCATGTGCTGCCGTTAGTGGGCTCAGTGATCTTGGTGGACGTTTCCACCCTTAATGACTCCACCAGCCATGTAACAGCGTCACTCCAAAGCACGGCGCAGTGCTAACGAGCCAACCCCAGGGAAAACAGCCAGCAAAGCCAGAAATAAAACTCAACACCTTCACACTCAGTGCTTCATCTTCAACCTTGTAAGCCAGCCCGGCTCCCGAGCTGCAGCTGCTCTCACTGCATTGGTTACAGAGGAAGAAAAACCACCGATAAAACAGCACGAGGAACTTTAATTCACCTCTATGAAGGAAGGAGCAGCGCTGCACAACAGCCACAGCCGCAGGGCTGGCAGATGGAGCAGCAAAGTTGGACCAGAGCGCTGTATGGAAAGGCAGACGTGTGAACAACGTCCCTGCAGGGCCAGCCGTAAGGGAACGCTGACACCGCGCTCCCCTCAGCCTCGTTTGCCATCTCAGGCTCGGAGGAGCAGCAGGGCTGGGTTCACCTCCACGGACACCGACCCGAAACCTCCACGTGCGGAAGGCAGCACACAGCCAGGCGGCAACGACAGCACCGTGCTGCTACCGCATGGGATGCAGCTCCTCACGGCATCACAGAACCATTGGGTGCGAAAAGCCCCCTCAGACCCCCAGCTCCAACCGCAGCCCCACACCGCGTCCCTCAGCGCCGCATCCGACCGGCTCCGGGACGCTCCAGGGTCGGTGTCCCCCCCATCCCCCCCTCCCCGTGCTCTGTGCTCGTTCGCAGCGCCCAACCGGGCAGCAAGCGGCGATGGGCACGGAAGGGCCGAACAAAAGGAGCCGAGCGGGCGGGACGCGGTACCGGCGGACGCTTTGAATTTAACGAGGAGAAATAAGAGCGATCAAAGGCAGAGGAGCAGAGCGCAGCGATCCAACAGCGGTTCCGCTCTGTGACGCGCTGAGGTGGCACCGACCGAGCCCCGAACCCGCGCTCACGGAGCCGCCCCGCGGGCAGCGCTGCGCCGCAGCCTCACGGACACCGAACCGAAGGCGGGCAGCCCCGGCGGACACACTCACCTGTAGCACCGCCGCCTCCAGGCCCGGGCCGTTTGTGCGCAGCAGCAACAGCAGCAGCGCGGCCGCCCCGCCGCGGCGGGCCGCCCCGGGCAGCATGGCGCTGGGAGCGGCACCGGCAGCGGCCCCGGCCGCACCGCGCCGCCCACTGCCCCCGGCCCCGCGCTGCCATGGAGATCACAAGCGCGTCCCGATTGGCCGCCGGCTTCGATGTGTCGCGACGCGTCATTGGACGGCGGGTGGAGATTGACGGGTGAGGGGCGGGGCGATGCTTTTAACCCTTTCGGGTTCGGGGAACACCCGCAGCGCGCAGCTGGAGCGGGCTGAGCACATCTGGGACGGAACGGCCGCCCCCGGCCAGCTGTGCCAGGCGGGTGTGGGGGCTGGGAGCAGCTGGGCTCTATCATCGCCTGCCGGGCCCCCCGGGGGCACTGCCGTGCACATCTGGTGCGGCTGCACATCTGGCACATCTGGCACACCTGCACCTCCCTGCTCACCACTTCCCGGCCCACGTCCTCCCGCAGCGCTGCAGTCCGGGGAGTTCTGCTGGGAGGAACGAGAGCAAAAGGATTCTGCACGCTCTGCTCAACCCCCCGGACGGCACAGTGATTTCCACGACAAAGACCATCTGCAGCTGTCAGAGCCTTCCAAGGACAGAGCTGTCTGCTGGGTGCTGCTGGGTGCTGCTGTCTGTCTGCTGGGTGCTGCTGTCTGTCTGCTGGGTGCTGCTGTCTGCTGGGTGCTGCTGTCTGTCTGCTGGGTGCTGCTGTCTGCTGGGTGCTGCCGCTTCCTGCACGTCAGAAATCAGACACGTAGGTGTGAACAGCCCAACTGCATCAACACCCCAAAATGTGTCCCCAAAAGATGGGACTCACTGCCCATCTCCAACAGGGACAGCACAGAGGAAAGCAGTGGGGCTCTGCCGCCTTCCTGATGCCTCCAGCTGTGAAAGTCCCTCCAGGTGCCAAAATCCTTCTCCCGTTCCTCTCCTCGGGTGATAAAGGCCGTGAGCTGCCCTTTATACCTGGGCAGGTGATTTATGGCTGAAACATCGCATCCCATTTCCACTCAGATTGCCTGGATCCATAAAGCAGCGTTTTCAGATTGCTTTATTGGTTGGGTTTTATGGCTTCGCATCGCTTTATTGGTTTTTCTTTCTTTCGTGGCTTTAAGCCATGACTCACACAGATCCATTTTCAAACAGGGAAAGGAGGATCAGGAGCTGCATGCGGATACAGCACCAGCACAGTGAGCTGGGATCTGCCTCATGGACACGGCAGTGCTCTGCTCCCCTCCCTTCACATCCAGCACAATGCTTCTTTCAGCAGATTAAATCCACTTCAAAAACATCCCTGAATCCAACACGAGCACAACGGTTAGAAGCAACAAGTGCGTTCCTGATACCTTGGCACTCACTTTGTGCTCTATCCCAATCTCACCTTCCCATTGCTAAGAATGCAAACTATTTCCCTCTCTGCACAGCTCGTTCCCAGCTCTGGAGCTGCCTTTGCCCTGACCTGGCAGCGCTGCGGATGTTTTTCTGTTTCCTCGAATGCCTCCACAGCAGTTGCACAACAGGGCTGTGGGCTCTCCTCATCTGCAGCAACCCATGCCCTACAAAAGGGCCTTTCTGATCCTAAAGGAAGACGCACAAGGGAAGGATTGGGATGCAGCCCTGCCCCGTATCCCTCCTGCCCGGTGCACAGCTGGAGCTGAGCTGAAGCACTGCTGTTATGAACTGCAACACGTGTCACTCTGCATAGTGAGAAAGGATGGATTTGGCACCTGGCTGTCAAAGCTGGGAGCACCACATGGCTTTGGTTGGGAGCCTGGAGATGGTATTTCCTCACATCCCACCACCCCAACCCAGCACAGAGTGGGACAGATCCCCAGCTGTGAGCACCACTCCAGCCAGATCAAAGCCCATAGATGGAATTTGAGGCACGGACGTCGGCTTCTCCCCGCAGCTCAGCACAGAGCCTGCATCAGCCCTGCAAGGTAATGCTTGGCTCCATCACCCCACCCCTCGTCCCATCCCTCATCACATTTCTGCATGTGACAGCCGACAGTCCACCTCCCCACTGCCTGCAGAAGCCATCACGCTGTATTCATTTCATAGCAAGATTTGTTCCCCAGCTGTGAAAGCCCGAAAGCTGCAGCACCTTCAGAGCTCCCGGCGGGTACCAGCCCTCCCTCCCCCCTCCATCACACACCACAGGCAGGGTTTTTCCACTCGAAGCAGGAGCTGAGAGCTCCTCTCTCACATTTCTGGGCACCTTCCCATGCTTCTGGCTCACAGAACACTGTCGATGTGGCACAAGAGATGTGTGCGGGCCGAGCACTCGGGAACAGCTGTGAGCAAAGCAGAGCTCAGCTCCCTCCTCCCTGCTGGGTTTCTTCTGAAATAAAATAAGAAATAAAGTCCAATATTGCAGGGAGGCTGGCTGCGAGCAGCAAACAGAGCTCTGCTGCACGGGGATGCTCGGCACAGCTCATGGCATTGACCCAGGAAATAAATCTCTGCTGGACACACAGCACCCTCTGTGCAACGGGGCAGAGCTGTTTGCTGGGGGATTTACTCCAGTTTAATGGCAGGAGGTGCTCAGGTTTGTAAAGCACGGCCCTACACCGTGCATTGCAGCCGTGAATTATCTGCTGGAGTGTTTGAGATGTCAGCGAGACAGGGATGATCTCATCTGTGTCTGGAGAGCAGTGCAAGGAGGTGCAGGAGAGGCTCCCAACCATCCTAAAACAAAATACAAACAACCCCTGACTCCCAAATCCTGCTGCCAAAGTGCTGCTCATGTCAGGCTGAGGGTTTCCAGTGCTGAGCCCTGGCCATGAGCTGGAGCACACAGAGGCTCCTGCAGCACTGTGGTTCCAAAACCAAACCTGTGCTGTGCTGAGAGACCTGAAAGAACAACAGGAAGAAAAAAAACAGGGTCCTGTGCTGGGCCTCTCGGGAAGGATCCCATCCTGGCAGCAGGTTTTCCCCATTCACAGTGGCTGAAGATCAGCTCCTGGTGCTACCAGAAAGATATTGGGAGGGGATGGTGGGGGTGGGAAACCCATTTTTCGTGGTCCCATCAGTTCCCCACATCCTGAGCACATTTGGAAGCAGCACAGCCCCCGGGCCAAGGTCAGGAATAGTGCATGGCAAACACGGACAGAACAGCAAACACGGCCCCGTCCCACATAGGCTCTGTCAATCATTTATTCCCCCAATGGCCTTTTCAGACACAAAGCAGCACTGGGTACAGTGGGACATCCCTGGGGAAGGGAGAGGAGCACCCATAGGGAGCTGGGGGCTGAAACATACACTGCTCTCGTCCTGCTCCTGCACCATGTATAAGTGCATATATATGTGTGTGTGTGTATATAATATATAGATACTCCGGTGTGATTATATGCTTACATATGTACAGCTATATTGTAATATTTTAGGTGCCTAAGTGCACTTTAAATGCACGCATTTAGGCAGATATAGAAGCGCCTGTTAATTTGAAGACAGGATGTAACAATTATTTAGGTATTTAGATACTTCAACATGTATAAATGCATTTATACAACTAAATATCCAAACAAAACTTGTACATCTATAAATGAGACGTGGGGCACTCAGGGCTCCCCAGCCCAGAGCTGCCCACTCCAGCATTGAGACACAACTAACAGAGTGGTACCAAAGCCCAACCCCAACACGTGGCTCACCAAAGCCGTGTGCTCTGCATACAGGTATATTCCATACCCACACGTGCTCCATGCTCACTCCATGCTCACACCCTGCACATCCCCTCGGCTGATCACCCTCACTCACCCAACTGCTGAATTTCACCTTTTTCCACTCAAATTCAGGATCCCATCAGCAGGAGCAGCCCCCGGCCCCCTGCCCTTCAATGTCAGCACAGGGGGGTGGGTGCAGAGCCCCCAGAAGGGCTGGCAGCTCTCCGTAGGGCAGCACCCGGCCCTTGGGTGCCCAGCGCTGCTCCTCCCCACCCACTTTTATAGCAGCCCGATAGCTCCCATTGGCTCCAGGCACACTTATTATAGTGACTGCTATGACCCATTTAAATGGTGTTAAATAATTTCTCAGTTCGTTGTCCTGCAGAGAGTAGTTACACATAGGCACATTTTAATGATTAACTCCTGGGCTGCGCTGAGGCACCAGCAAAGAGCTCAGCACTCACAACTTCCCTCCCTGTAGCAGATGCCACCAGGGCTCTGCAGCATTTCCTATCGCTCCCCATGGGTGCAACCAGCCCAATTCTCCTTACAGAGAGCAGCACTCCAGCTCCCAGCGCAACAGAGAAAGGTGTGGAAAGGGGATGGGAAAAGCCCTAAAAGCAGAGAACGAGCAGGAAGAGGCTTCGGCAGGGGGGTATTCTGGGGCTGGGTTGATCTATTGAACCACTCTGGGCTCTTCAAAGCACCCACAGCCACAGAACTCAGGGTGGGGTGCTGGGATTGTCTTGCTCTGTGGGTCCCCCAGTGTCACTGTGTGTGGGACGGAGCCCACAGGTGTTTGCGTTGGCAGCAGGAAGGGGCAGAGTGATGCGAGGAAGTGGTTGAAATCCCTTTGGGTTTCTGTGCTTCCTTCTCTCCTTCACCTCCACTGCTTTGTGCCAAAGGGGCTTTAATTGCTGCATCCCACTGAGGTTTCTAAGGAAATCGGTGAACAATGCAAATGGGGAAAAATAACCTTTTTGAGATGAATTTGAATGGAACAAACCAACCAACCAACCAGCCATAAAAACAACCGCCATCCCTTACAAGGGGAGGATCCCTGCTGATCTGGACCCCCCGGGTTACATGCAGGCAAACTCATCACTCGGGGCTGCTCCCAACCCAGACCCCCCAGCACAGGTTGACCAATGCAAAGTGTCACCTTTTGTTTGAGGACAGCACTGCATGGCTCTGGACAAAACACTGGGAGAAAACTGACTGAGCTGAGGGAACAGCATCCAAGCTGAGCTTTAATTCTATCTCTTTTAAGAGGAAAAGCCCAGACCAACTGGGAACCAACAAGCCACCCTCTGCTGTCCCCAGGATCTGGTAATGGGGGAAGGTTTTGGCTCCAGGAGCCCTTCATCAGCACATGGTTTGGGTGTTATTTTATTTTTCAAATGAACAATGAAATTTCTGCCTGCCCCCATAGAGAAGTGCTGGATTTTCTTCAGCAGCTCGGTGGGGTTCACACCACACAGTGCAGGAAAGGGAGGGAAGGCTGCCCTTAAAGGAGAGCAAAGCATGGGATTCACAGCAGAGCCATCAGCACATAACAGTGCCCCAGCTGGGAGCAGCCCAGTCTTTTGCACAAGGAAGAGCAAACATCCCAAATAAAAGCAGAATGCCTGCTCCCTCCTCCTTTCAGATGCTCTCTCACCCCACCAGGCTGGTTTATTTTAACCATCTTCAAACTTTAACAGCATCTCTGTAACCCATAGGTGACTTTCATAAACACAAGCAAATAAAATAAAGATCATCGACGCGCAAAGAAATCGCTTTAAGCTCCACGCACTGGGACACTCACACTCATGGCACGTAAAGGTCCTCAGGGTTTAACAAATGTTTCCTAAGCGTTCTCTCCGTTTTAGTTGCACTTTGGCCAAGGCTCGGATTTTTCAGCGTAAGCATTTCTTTTTGCTCAATAAAACCCTTGCAGGGGGATCACTCGCTGTGGGAACACAAAACATTTTCTCCGTCAGCGCCTGCGGTGGTTCCAACCCCGACCCAGTTGTGCCCCAGCCTCTGCAGGGCTCACACTAGGAGCCCATCCCCATGGCAGGACCAGAGCATCGCTTGTGCTCTGTAAGGGTGTGTTGGGCCTCTCAGAGTAATTCCCTGGGCCCCTCCAGGGTGTGGGGGTTGGATGGATCCAAGCTGCTGTTGAAATATTTTGATGAGCTGTAGCATCCCGCAGACAAGCCGCTCTCTGCCTGCCTTGACCCCAAATCCCTTCCCAAAGGGATCCAGGGAAGGGCAAGAGAGCTGTGAAGGGTCTGGAGTATGGTGAGGGGCGGCTGAGGGATCTGGGATGGTTCAGTCTGGAGGATGGACTGCTGTGCCAGGGGAGGTTCACGCCAAATATTAGGCAGAACTTCTCAGAAAGAGTGGTAATTTGTTGGCACAGCTGCCCAGGGAGTGGGGGGGTCCCCATCCTTAGAGTTGTCCCAGAACCATGGAGATGTGGCACTGAGGGATGCAGTCAGGGCATGGTGGGGTGGGTTGGGGATCTTTGTGGGACTCAGTAACTGATTTTCCAACCTTAATGACTCTGTGATTCCATCATCCAAGTCCCTGACAGCTTTGGGACACATCACTTTTGTCTCCTGTCAGCTCTGTGAGCTATGGGCTCCAGGCAGGTTCCTAAAGGAGCAGAGTGGACAAGTCAGAGTGGGGTGCTCATTCTCTCTCCCAGTCCCTGGGGTCTCCCCCAACATCAACCACAGCACTCACTTGGGGACCCAAGCTGGGCTGTAGGTCAATGCTCAGGTGCATCAGTGCCACTGTGGTCAAGCAGAGCAACGTCCACATCTACCAGCCTGGCACCTGTATCATTCAGGTTCCCCACACCAATATGACCCTGTCACTGCCACTAAGCAAATTTAACTGCTCTTTCCCCTGCTGAAGGGGGCACAGGCAGGGCTGAGCAGGGGGTGTTCCCTTTGGCTCAGCCCCATACTCAGACTTGATCTTGTTCCCAAACCAAGAGCACAGATGTTCTCATTAGAAAATAATTTCATCACATAGTTCAGCTCCATGTTATCTCAGTGACAAGGGACCTGCAGCATACACAGGACATGCCTTTATGGTAGGGTAATTGTCATGAACACGAGGCTGCGATGTCTGGCACTGCTCTATTTGTGAAATCCATAACTCAGCTGCCTGTAGGGAGAGCACCTCAAATACACAAGCACATGGCCACGCTGGGATGGCTGAGGGAAGGGCACAGCATTGAGGTTGGTACAAAAGATCTGCTTGTCTACCAGGATGTACAAAAAACCCAACAGAACAGGACAGAACTGCCACATCACCACACACAGAAGGCTCCCAAGCCTTGAATTTATAAAAAGAGAAGCCAAGGCAGATGAAAATCCATGTAGTCTGAAGGATCAAAGTAGGATAATTCTGACAGCTTTCTCCTAGAGAAGCACATGGAGCAGCATGCACCCAGAGCTGTCAAGCAGCCAGCACTCCAAAGCTGAATAGAGAATAAACACATGGAACACATAAGAAATGAGCAGTCTGAAAAACAACATGTGCTTAAATATTCAGAAAATTGAGCGTAATCTATGCTTTTCTTCTCAAAATTACCAACTGAACTGCTAAGTCTACTTACATTTTCATGTACACTTGACACATCGCCGGGCTGCTCTTTCCACACTGCCTTGCCTCCAAGAGAACTAACAGACCGCACTGATGGCGTTGGGAAACTCATTAGTTAGGAAAGCAGAAAGCAGCCCTGGAAGACAGGCAGATCCTTTAAGTAATATATAGGACAGTGGAAAAATGGAATCGCATCAACAAGACGACATTTGCTTTCCATTAAACAGTCTTGGGATTCCAAAGAAAGCATCTGAGAGTGAACACAACACTAGAACCATTCAGAGACAAAGCAGTTCCTCACCTGTACCATCAGCAGCTTCCAAGATGGAATACCCTTATTAATAGATCTGTTAAAACATTCTTACTGGGTAAAGATACTTTCAATCTGGTTCCAACTGCTCCTCCTAAGTTTAGGAAATGCAGATAGCAGATAGAAATGTAAACACTTGCAGCCCAAGGCCACGGAACATCAAACATTAATGATTGTGGAAAGTAAAAATGCTAATTTTAGATACAATTTCACATAATTCTGTGATATGGTCTATTAATTTCTTATGGCTTATTTGCACGTTTAGGGAGAAAATATAGACATCAATTTATCACAAAAAAGCACTGTGGGTTTTTAACTCTAATGCACTTAACATTCCCAGTCAAAGCACACCATCAGCCTTCAGTCTTCAGGAGCCTTTAATGTAAGATAAATCACATTTAGGAGGTCACAAATATATTTTCCAATGCCTTCCTTTCCTCTCCAAACATCAAAGCAGCTTAAAAATACCAAGGCAATGCATATCAAAAACCCTGCAATCAGCAGAAGGTATCATCACTCCCTTTCCTATATCGCATAACTAAGGCTCAAAGAGGGTAAATTCCTCACTTAGGATCACCAAATAAAACCATGGCAGAAGTGGGTATAAAAGGCAGATAATCTGATTCAAGCTCTTGGATCGTCAGGTCAAAAAAAATCCCGGGATGTGCTTCAAACTTTATTTCTCCTTACAGTCCATTGTAGCAGTTACAGAAGAATGGTCTGAAGTATAAAACCAGCAGCGGGTGTAACTCATGACTGTGGGTATCTACATAAGATTTCTTCTAATCATCAATGTTTAGTAATTGATCCTGAAATCTTTAATCAAAGTTCAGTACACAAAAAATCCTCCTCCAGACATGACAGATTTTCATTCTTAGAAACCAGTGTTGACTCATTCATTTATTCCACAGTCAAAGCCCATTGGCAGGACTATGACTTGCTTATACACAAACACTGGAACAAACACTCAAAGGGAAAACACAGACCTCACTCTCAAATGTCCTTTTGTTTGTATTACTAAGAACCTTAGCATTACAGTCCAGAGCCTCAGCTGCTGCAAAACTGGTCCAATCCAGCCATGTTCAGGGCAGTACATTTATTTAGCTGATCATCTGCACCTACCATTCATCTACAGATTGTCCAACATCCCTGAAAGCAGTTACCCAACCTACAGATCCTCTCACTCCTACGATGCCATCAGATGACTTCATGTATTCCAAACAGACACCAAGCAGTTCCTGTACATTACTCCACACACAGGTCTGACAGCAGCCCTATTCCCTCACAGCTCCAAAAGCTGGCTTTGTATTGTAAATCACATTCCAAAAAGCAGTTGGGCAATTCAACATCATCTGAAAGCAATTATAATTATAGTACTGCTGTGATAATTAAAACATTGCCAGCTGTATATTAGCCTACTCAAACGTACAGCTGTTACATGGGTGATGTAAAAAATACAAAAGCTTCCCATTTTGTGCCCTGTAATTTGTCTGTTACATTGCAAAGTCAGTCACTATCACTCCAGTATAAGACAATATGCTGGAAGAATAGTGTTCTCTTCCACGCCTTCTGGTAAACAACGGGTTCCCTCATCACCTCCAAGTAATAGACAAATTTAATACATTTTACAGTGATGCCCAATACAAGCTGAAACTGGTATCAAGTAAAAAAATAGAAGATTAACCAATTCTCTTGTGCTGAAATTGTTGCTGGCTTTGGTCTAGATGCCTCCTGCTACTGGCCGCCTCTGCCTTCAGTTTCCATTGCTGAGTCTCTCTGCTGTTCTTCTGGATCCCCTGGAAGAATGCTGGCGACTGTCTGGAGAAGCGACTCGATCTGCTCCTCTGTCAGCCTTTCCTCGCTTTCTTCTACCATCTGTAGGTCAAAAACAATCCATTGGAATCATTAAACCCATACTTCTGCCTTCAGCTCCAAACCAAAGGACTAAACTAATTGGGAAATGCTCTTTTCAACGGATGAAAGACATTGTAGAATGTTTTCGTAACGAGCTCCAACAAAGTGGAACTCTTGGAATTTTCAGAAGAATGAAGAGCTCCGCTGTTAACCACGACAACAGGCACTCCATAAAGAGACGCTGCCTTCTTCAAAACAAGGAAAGCAGCACGCACAACGCAACCTTTAATCTCCATTTCTCCTCAAACCTTTCCCAATCCACGCATCCGTATTTTGACCCAGGCCTTTCATCAGCTCACATGCAGAGCTGCCTTCCAGATCCAGATCTTAAGTTCCTGAGCAAACTGTGTGTTCTTGTGATAAGTGAAACAAGATAACACGACACTGGTTACCTGAACCTGGCTATCTCATCCAGCACCTCGAAGGAAAGTAATTGCACCATAAAAGAAGCCACCTGTGCCTGGAGCAGCCATACGTTATTAGAACTTATTTTGATTGCGAATTTCCAGAGCATGAAAGCACATAAAAGCTCCGAGCAACACAAAACGTGCTGTCATGAATCAACAATAAAATTCTATAAGATTAATTAGGGACCTACTCTCACTGTGGAGCTGCGGGAACTCTCATATTGCTGCTACCAGTAAAAACTGCTGCCCTAATTTATAGGCAGCTGCTAAAAGGAAAAGCTTGTCAGAGGACTGCAGGCATAAGCCAAATGAACTCTTCAAACGCAAATGAAACCAATTAGGACTGCAGGGTTTGAGATTTGCTTTTTTTATGCAAAGTCCTTTAAAACGTCCTTTGAAGTGTGGTGATTGATATTAATTACAGTTCCAAGTCAATGCAGGTTTAATCATTTCTAGCTGCAAATTATCAGCCATTCAGACACATCCTGCCTTCTAAAAACCAGAGTTGTATATTCAATTACCTTCCCCCCTCCCCTCCATGTCCTATGACATGTCCTATGAGTCCTCTTTGCACAATCGGGTCATCTTTCAGCAGCCATTACCCGCAGCCGCTTGATGAGAGGAAAGCATGCATGCTACAAACCACTCATGTAGCAAAAGGCAGATGAAGATCCATTTGTAGATGACTGTTTCTGGGAGCTACGCTGATCAAAGGATGAAATCCTCTGTGGAGTGGCTTTCAAATCATGGTTAGCTCAGGAACTACTGTAGGACCCTGGCTTGAAAAACAGCTTTGGCTCTCATTCCTGTCAGCTGTCACAGTATATATTACAAGTTAAAATATGCTAAGAACACTCCTACCATTACCCTTCTGTGTAAGCAACTGTTTCAGCTACTGAAGTGGTACCAGATAACGGCCTTCAGGGCTGCTTCTCAGAGGTGATCATGTGGGCAGGTTAACTGGAATACCTTGGAGCATTAACACTGCGCAATGAAATGTGTTACAGTGCATAAATAGTCTTTGTTGCCAATACTGCTGACACAGCCATTACTCCCCAGACGATCTATGCTGCTCAGTTTTGTAGTTTTCCTGCTTTTTGGACAGGGTTATTAGTGTAGTGTCATTAACGACTGCTGCATTCAGCTCTGAAGGTGACAGCACCACAGCAGCAGGAGCTGAACAAACCCGACAAAGCCCACATCACAGGATCACAGGTTAAGGTTGGGAAGACCACTAAGATCCCCAACCCCAGTCCAGCCCCACCACATACCACCAACCAGGTCCCTCAGCGCCACATCTTCACAGCTCTTAAAACCTCCATGGACATCTTTGAGACAAGCAAAATCACCTAAGGCTGATTTATCTCTCAGGGCCAATGTCTCCTGCACTTGTTATTGCTTCCAGATCTTCAGAAAGCTGGCACCTTGCCTGGGTTAGATCTGATTTATTGGGTCATTTGAAGTCTGCCCTTCTTCCCTGTTTAAATTTGATCTCTCCCTGCGTTAGCTCCATTCCCTTCCTTTGCCATAAACTTCTTACAGAATCAGAGAATCATCAAATCACTTCAGTTGGAAGGGACTCTTGAAGGCCATCTGGTCCCACTCCCTGCAATGCACACAGACACCCACAGCCCCATCAGTGCTCAGAGACCCTCTCGAGTGTCTCCAAAGATGGGGCATCCACCTCTCTCTCCAGGCAGAGATCTCCTGTACCTTCAGGTACTTCACAACTCAAGTTAAACAGAAGGCCTTGATCAGAACTTTAATAGATAACAGTATTTCTAGATCAGCAGCAACCCTGCTCAACTTTTGCACTGATGACAAATTGTACTTACAAGTCTGATCACTGCTTCTTACACTTACATGCTGCTGAGTGCTGAAGAGTAATGTCCCAGCTCCCACTATGAACACTCATGTCAATGTCAATTGAACTGGTTGAACACAAGACTGCAGGACTCAGACACTGCTCAGGACACTGACTGATGAGCTCCAGTGGCTGCTCTGGCAGCTTAAGAAATCACACCCTTGAAGAAAGTTGATGAAAAAAAATAGCCTCTCATGTTCCAAGTGCATCAGTGCTGTAATTGATGTCTCAGACTGAACTGCTCAGAAAAGCTCCTTCAAAATAAGATGCTGGATCCAAGAGGCGATGCATCTCCGAATTCCCTTCTGTTGACAGATTTGTCAGAGGGAAGAGGTCATTCCTTCGGTTGCTGCAGCAAATTCATTGTGGACTCACCTCTCGGTGCCTGAGATCCGTGCATCCTCACTGCCAGCTCTTCCACCAGAAACTACTGATAAAGGTCCGTGTTTTGGCAGGACAGACAGTGCTGATATTTCAGTGCTATTTGGCTGCGATGCTACTCAAAAGCACAAAGGATCAAAAGCAACAGCTATGAAAAATCAGCTCTTCCAAAGAAACAGCGTGAGCTTTAGGAAAACACAAGCAGCAAGGAAGCAGCAAAGCAGCACAGTAAAGAGGAAAACTCAAACATCAAGCACAGAGAGCGTGTAGACAAAGAGACAAATGAAACTGCTCTAAAGGAAAACAGATATCACAAGGGAAGCAGAAGGTGACTCAGGTTCAACAGATGTTTGCAGCATTCTCTGATTTGCAACTATAATACCTTTGCTATGGAAAGCACAAAGAAGTAAGGTTATGATACTGCACAAGGGAGAACAGAAGAGGAGAATAAAGGAACAACTGTGTTCAACATCTGACTTTTCAGCAAGAATTTTACCAATACAGGAAAAAATATGTATCAAAAAGCCTTGCTAACCTCCAGCTTGCAGTTGCCTGAATCTGCTCATGCAACAGATTCAGACTGTAAGCAGTCAGGAATGCAAAGTTTATACTAGGGAAAACAAAAATGCAAATGTTTTAGTAAGTGGGTGATGTAAGATGTTTATGTTGGCAGTGCCACACAAAGCAAATGGAAATGGCGCCACGTGCAAATGGTGGGGTATCACCCCCAAAGTTCTGAAATCAAATCCATTGAAACAGTGGATTTTTGATATTCAGGCAAGTAACAGCACTGGGCAATGTTACAGCGCCACAGTTTACGGATAAAAGCATCCTCATGTGCAGCAAGACGAGCATGTTCTTTCCAGTGAGCTGAGAGGAAGCTTTTCTTCACATGAGCACAAGAGAAAGGCAGTTGGCCACGTCATCTGTGCTGCTCCTTGTAATAAATAAATCCCATGTCATCACTTCTCCAGCATTCAAGTTTATGCTACTCCAAAGTAACTAGTGTGGGTTGTTTTAGCAAATATTATAGCCTATCAACACTAACTGCAAATATATACAGTATGAATTTCCCATGAAATGCAACTATGTGGTTAAGTTCAACTCAGGCTTCAATAGTAATTTCAGTGTTGTTTCACTCTCACTGCAATCTAATCATGCACTAAGCAATTTTTCCCTCAGCTAATGCATTATCCAGCATGATGTATAAGACCAAAGAAGGTATCAAGGACACGGCAAAACTTTACTTGGTCATGTAATTGCTATGAAATGCTCACTGATTAAACAAATGGAAGCACATTCACCCTGCAGGTCCTGGGTACTTTTCAACCCAGAGCACCTACGGTTGTTTCTTACTTTATTATTAAAAACGTATCAGAACTGAGGAATACATACAAATTCCTCCTAAGTCAGCTGAAGCTGCTGTGCTGCTCAGCTCTGAGAGTGCTATTTTTACCTAGAAGCCTATTGATGAGTACTTCACCTGCTCTAAGCACCTCAGTAAGTCACAGCTATCAGATTGATTTCAAGTGCTTGAGAGGCCCAACAGACTTACACAGACTTTAAGCTCAACTTCTCAAAATTAGCCAAATATTTACTAAATGGAAAGCACGCCCAAAAGAGAGCAACCACACACTCCATCTTCCATCCCCACTGAGCATCTGTGAGCAGCCAGTAACAAACTACTGAACTCTATTCCCATGGACTGGGCTTTCTGAGAGCCCATCACAGAATCTCTCATTACCTACCAGCTCCATTCTTCCACTCCACGTACATCTGCGCGCACAGCTTTTCTACGCAGCAAAACAAAACATGCACTCATCATCCATCACTCGACTCTTGTTACAAGAGAATGGAAAGACAAATCATTCATCAGCTGCAGAATTAAGCTGTGGCAGATGCTTTGCTCAGCAATGTAACCGCTACTGGGAACCAGAGCTGCATTCATTAAACAAATGCATATGTGGGATATTTTACTACCATGCAGCCCTTCCCAGCTGCACAATTTCATTGTAGTTGGGCTTTTTTTTAATCCAATACTATGTATAAATTTCTCAGAGACACAAAACAACTGCAGTTTCCAAATCAGAACACTAACAGAATTAAACTAAGGCGTTAAGTCCTGTCGCAACGTTGCTGTTAAGTCCTCGTGGCAAAAAATGAACTGCAGAAGGTTTTATAGAAACCAGAAAATAACCCCTAACCTATCAAGGTAATTTCAGAGCTCAACAATGGCTTTGCTATTCAGAACATAAACATGGAAATGTAAATCTGTATGTTCACAGTGATGGGCATGTGTGAGCACACAGTAAGTACACAGATGTATATATACTTGTATAGACTTATTTATCACACATTATTTTAGGGACGTGCTATCACTAACTATAATCATCCCTCATCTTTTCCGCTAACCAAAGTAACGTCAACATATAAAGAGGCTCCATCCTCACTGTGCTTATCTGAAGCTTTCAAACGCAGCTCTCCTTCTTTCAGCCTCCTGAGGTGAGGCCTTCTGGAAGATGAGTCAAGGCACACACCAAGGAACTCTTAAAAAGCCCTAGAAGAACAGAGAAACTCCCAAGGTAAGTAATACTTGATGGGTAACCAACCTCAGCACCCTTTGGGTTAAGAGCTATTGTTTATTTGAATAATAAGCTAAGAATTCTATTAAAAAACCCACAAATCAGTCAACTACAATGAAAAGGAAATAGGAATTCCATCACTTTCAAAGCTATCAAGAACGTAATTCACCTCCAGTATAGAAGGTACGACTTCATGATGAAGTAGCTGCTATTTTCTCCTCCAGCAGTAATTCCAAGCAGTTCAGCACCAATATGGTAACAGGAAAAAAATAAGGACATAAAGAAGAAAAAGACTGGGTGATTGAACTAATGTTCCTGAGATAACTGAACGCCTATGCAAAGTGGGAAGCAAAAGATACTGCTGAAAAAAATGAGACCTCTCAATTCTCTAACATCTTCCATTTCCCAGCAGAGTACACTGCATTATTATTTCCTGTTAAATAATAAAAGACAATCTTGTGCGCTCAGTGTAACCAGCCTGACATCAAGAGTTACGAACCACCCCGAGATGGAAAACTTGTTTTAAAAAGCACAGAATTAAAAGTCCATTTTTCCAGCGAGAGAGAAGAATGTGGAGCAATTTGGTCATTAGAAGATGCTTCATCTACAGACCTATTAAGTGTGATGGTTAGATCAACATCACCAGCTTTTCTTCTCCTCTGTGAATCGCTGAGCCAGGAACAACATATGTTACAGATTAAAACAGGAGGTCAAGATAGCTGTGATGTGTACAGTGTTTTACCCAGTGGGATATGGATTAGAATTTCATGCTCCTTTTGTTGCTATTGTTGTTTGGAAGTAAATCCTGGCACACAGGCCAGAAGAGACAAATAGGAACAATACAGCAATTTATGTAAAAAGAATTATGAAAGAACCTGACAGTAAAACATCTTAACCAATTTTCTTGTTAACATAACTATCCTCTTCCATCAGCTGTTAAAAGCACATCAGGTAAATCTGACTCCATTCCACAGCCAGGCAACCACAAACACAAGCTGGAGGCAGCAAAACTATTTGGGCAATGGAGTGACAGAGATATGGCTTATTTGGTATTTGAAAACTGGCTTAAGAAAAAAGAAATGGATTTGCCCCTATTGTATGAAATGGTCAGAAATGTCTGGCTTTAAATCCAGTGAGGGACTCCAAGCTTTTGAGTGACAGCGGGTAGTCTGACTAGAAGAGAATCAATTTTACACCTAGCATCCACTGCTCTGAGTGCTGTGTCATCCATCGATCGCAGTGAATCAACTTGCCAGCATGAAATCTATGCATGGCTAATCTTCTCCCTGCTGCCATCAAAGAACAGTGCCGGTAAGCCCCCACAGCTCGCTATTACCGTATACTCAAAGATGCTCTGAGAACAGAGGTTTTCTACATTCAAAGACAGTGCGTTGCCACACCTGCCCTCACCAGAAAACAGAAATGATTCACTGCAGCAATCCAAAGTCACAATCATTTCTTTGCTAAGTGCCTCGCCAACAAAATGGTCTGCAGCTTCCTAGCAGTTGTTTTGTGCTCAAAAGACTCTGATGGTGACTGAACTCCAACCTCTTATCTGTATTCTGTAAGTCTCACCAAGGAGCTCTGCATCTCTTTAGATACTTCCTCTGCTTCATTGTTTTTACACCTGCCTCCTGAACTTCAACCATGACAACAGCAACACTATTCCCTATACCTCACTGATAGCTAGGAACTGTGAACTGAAGTCAGGAGGGAAAAAGAGACAGAAATGCAGTTACCTGAAAGCCACTAAAAGATGACTGCACTTCAGGAAGGCAAAAAAAAACAACCAAAAGACAAGATACTGCTTAGACAGCCATACAATGGATCCACGCCTAAAGCACATGCAGTGAACAGAGCTAGGAGAGGGGCTCAACACCATTGCTTATTAATAACTTCCTAGGCACAACCCAGGAAGATCTGATGCTCTTGGTCGGGTTGATGACAAGACTGACACTGATCTCTTCAGTAACAGAAGGCAGAACAAATTCCTTTGCAGAATGAGATGCCCTCAGCACTGCAGCTTCTGCTCCATGGTAGGAAAGAACAGCCCTACTGGCATCTCTTTAATCCTTCCCCTTTATTCAGCAAAAGATGAGCCTGTTACTAGGAAACTGGTTTCAGGATATGATTGTAAGCAGATGTTCTGAATGTAGGAGATCTTTATTAAAATATCTTTATTATAATAATTTCTTTATGACAAGATTTTGTGTCCCCCAGAGAAATACTTCAGAGAACACGGTCCATCTATTTCTACTTAGCAACAATCCTTCTTTACAACTGAATCATGCTTAACAGACTGATGATGGTTACTTTCCATTCGAAGGTCGTCTCATACCCATTTCTCATTCTGCACAACGGCTCAGATATCATATCTATCATTGCTCCTTCCGTTTTAGCGAGCTTGGTTTTACCCTAAGATAAAACCTTGTCATAAAAACAATCATGTCATGACAGTTGTCAAGAAGCAAAGTCCCTGATTATAGAGCAGCAACAAAGACTTAAGTAAATACAGTCTAACAACACTGTAATCAGCCTTTAATGATTCTGTTGGGCATTTTCAATATGTGACCATGATGCAAACACGGGTGGAGAATCTGTCTAAGAGAAAGATGGGTGAGTCTCTATGGGAGGACTCCAAGAGGAAGCGGAGGGGATTAGGAACCATGAATGTAAAGAAGCATATAAAGGGATGCATTCAATCACCAGCCATGAGAAAGTAATTACTCAACTGATCTTCAAGGTTAAAGCTGCTTTCATTTAAGCTTTGAACAGTCAGGAGCATTGTTACTTACCAGCTGTATTTCAACTGCTGTCACAGGCCTGTGGTTCAGCAACTGCAGCTTTTCAGCCCTGTGTGCAAACAAAGCGTCAAACAATCCGTGTTACCATATAATTTGAGGATCCCCCCAAATGACTGTTAAGATACAAACACATTCCTGATAATTTAAGGATGAAAAGCCGCTGCCAAGGGTAATTGTGACAGGGTTTGTGGTATGGTTTCATACCTTAATTGCCACGACAATTAGGGCATTTTAAGTACAGACATTCCTTGTGTGTACAGACACGCTGTTGCCACCTATTCAGCAAGGCAGAAGCCCTTAGATCACAAACTTGCCAGTACAATCTTTAATAAACACGCACTGCTACTTTGTTAATTGCTGCACAACAATACAGAACAACTTGTCAAAGATCACAGCAGCTTTCGCTATAACAAACGACCACAAGAACTATTATCATACCTAAGAAGTCACAACCCAGCAGCCAAATGGCAATAATTTATTGATTCCTTTAGCACAATGAAATTGCAATGGTGAGAAGAAAAAAGCTTGTAACCACACAGCCACACGTACTGTCTGCAACCCACAAAGCTCAGCCCAATGCACTTTTGCTATTACAACGGGCTAAGGCCAATACTTTTGCACTTATGCCTTTGGACAGAAGCATAGGGGAAAAATGTCAGTAAAATCAGTCTGATGTTGGTATTTAAACACAGAATGCTGTAATATTCAGTGAGGGAGCTCAGCGCCACTGAAACCCGCAGCAAAATTCCTGGTACATCCAGAACCATGACTATGCTCATCCAGAACCACTGTTCTCTGGATTCTTCTTGGCCAAACAGCCATTAGCTCTGCTTCTGCATCAAGCAATCTCATGGACATCACCTGAAACACTCTGGTCATTAAAAACAGGAAGAAACAGGTACGAGGCAGAACACGCCATTGGCATTCAAACATCTTTTTTGGGGGGAAGGGAGGGAGGGATGAAGATGTGAACAAACAAGTATTTGCCTGCAATTCAAACCACAACATTTGAGCAACAGCTCCAAATCGCTCACTTTACACCCTACTGAAATAGGGAGCATCCCAACAGCAAAGTCAAAAAACAACTGACCTATGCCAGCATTCATATTTCATTAATTTCAGAAGCTTAACGCATTAACATCGACCACAGAATAGCAGCCCAGATAACAATCTGAGCCAGGTTTTGTGTTTTAGAGCTGAAAAACACAATATAGCATTGCTTAAGATATAGCAGATGGTTAAAAGGGTATGTGAAACAGTACCAAAGGCACTACATGATAAAAATATACAGCTACAGCATAAGAATGGATACAAGAGATTAGAACAAGATTAGAACATTTTTGAAATAATCATTACTGATTATTACTCAGCTGCTAGGAGAGAGTAGATCCCATGTTTACACAGTACTTCTTTATCTCATACTAAAAGAGGAGGTGCAGTTCACAAGAAGTGCAATCATCAAGAGCTAAAACCTGACATTTACCATTATTCAAAGGGCACCTTTAATGCATGCTTATAGGGATTCTGAAAGAGTTTCCCTGTGATTTATTGGAGCTGTGGGTGGTTTAGAAAGGAAACCTTGCAGCTCTCAGGAGAACACAGAGGCTGTAATCCCCAGCCCAGGCCTTTATGAGCAGCAGGTCAGTGCCTACGTGCCTGGAGACACTTCAGAGACTGCCTCACTGCACACAGCCTCTGACACCAGCTGCCTCTGAAACCCAACACCAGCTAACAGCTTCTAATGTGGTAAGGACCTGGATAATGTACCATTCACACATGTGCAGCAGGAAACCTTCCCAGATCATGGTGTTCACACTCATCAGGAGCATCCTCTGACAGTGACATTGCTCTGGTGGCTACACTCAGTATAGAGCTTCCAAAGGCCATCAGCTGATTCCCAAAAAGAACAAGACCTTCACGTACCCATCCAAGTGAGTGACTCTAACAGCCCTACTTCACCCCAACTAGCCAGGACATAAGTGCCCTGGTGATGGGAATGCCATTTCTAAGAAAAACTACTTATTAAATTAGTTCCCAGAGTTTGCCTGGACCTACTTGTGTGTCTTCCACAACATTATAAAGGCCACTAAGCCCATTTTACAGATTGAGAGGTTACAATTAACAGTAAGCACTTTACAGTGGTTTAAGAAAGGGGAAAGATCTGGCATGGGAGGAGAAAAGAAGGTCCTTAAGACTGTACATGGCAGCAGACATTGCTGTATTCTTTGAAGGTGTCACCATTAATTAATGGAGAAAAGGACCGTGCGGGCATGGACCCCAGCCAGCCCTGCTCCTTCTCTCTGGGACTTTGCACTGCTCTGAAAGGGATCTATTCTTCCATTCAGGAACCATAAGGCACATCACAACCAGGTACCTGAAACATAAGACAGCAGGGAGAAAGGACTTTCTCCATTATAAATTGGTGTCTTTAAGGACAATTCCTGCAGCAGTGACTACATTCTCTCTTCTCTTCTGCAGAATAACCATTTACATTTTCTTCCCTCTTCTGTTAACAAACTTGTTGGCAGTGCAGGATTTAGTCTGCAAGTCTGAAGGCTGTGGTTATACAGACAACACAAAGGGAACACAATTAGCTCGGTGACCCCAAGCTATGAGTTTGCTTTGGTTTTGGAGAGTTGATGGTGAAAACCAAATATGCTTCCATTGGTAGGAAGCAGTGAGTAAGCTGCCTTTGTTTCCCCCTTCCTAATCACTGGTATCTATTTACTTAGCAGCTTGGTGTTTACAACAAGAGACTATGCTGTGTTGGCTGCCTTAGTGTCAAAACTACAATATTAATAGCTGTTGCCATTT
The DNA here is from genome assembly GCF_039878825.1 of Excalfactoria chinensis. Taxonomy (NCBI): domain Eukaryota; kingdom Metazoa; phylum Chordata; class Aves; order Galliformes; family Phasianidae; genus Excalfactoria; species Excalfactoria chinensis. The sequence goes on along the minus strand of NC_092843.1, from coordinate 3,918,459 downwards.
ACTGCTGTCAAAAGCAAGGAAAGGAAGAAATAAAACCTTCATACAGATGGGAGACAAGTACTGAAAACCCTTAAAATTTATAGTAGATCATTTCAGGAATCAGTAAAAGGAAAAAAAACAACAATCCTACCCTTGTCAAATTGTAACAGAAGACATCACCTCCCATAAAAGCGGGAGTCCTAACAAAACCAGGTGAAGAATATTAAGAACATCTTCAGCACACAAAGGACCTGTCTCATTCACCTGAGTAAACGTATGAAAGATTTACTGCTTTTTCCTCTAGAGCCAGGAAACTGCTTGGTTCAGTGCCTGCAGCATGTGATGAAGACACAGAAGCTGGTGTTCTGCTCCTGGCTTGCCATGTTATTTGCTTTCCAGGACCTGGCCAAGCACACATCTGTGCCTCAGACTTTTGCTGACAAAATATATCAGAACCAAAGAATCAGGATCAAATAACTGAAGTCATAATGTGTCTGTGCTAAGGAATGCACACCTCACTTACCCAGAGGTATTCCACAACAGGTAGAGCTCCATCTTGTTTATTACAGTGAGATTACTGGCAGAGCGGGCAGCAGCGGAAATGAATTAAAAGCAATTATACAACATGACTGAAACAATCAATTAGTGAAACTGCTCTTGTTTCCTGAAGACAAGAAATACAGCAAAGAGTAAAAGGTCACCTCTCAAAGGTTTACTTGCTTACAAGCCATTAACACTGTTATAAATTATTAGGAAATAGAAGTTACACAGACAGGACAAACTGATCTCAACAGCATTACAGCAACGAGGACCGTATGGTTCAGAATATTCCCAGTTTTCCAAACACCTACAGAAGAACGAGAACTAATTTGCAAGTAAGTAATTAAAATGTTTTTATCTGAAAAGCTTCATGCCTGTTTTAGACCTGCAAAGCTCCCCACTGGAAAAATGACTCAGAACATCAAAAAGGAATTAGCAGCAGGGTGCACAGAACCAAAAGAGACATAAATGACACCTTGCTTCTGAGGGTGCTTGAGCAAGGTTGCAGGGTTTTAGAAACTATGAACACTAATTAATGCTGAAAAATAACAACCTTTAGGCATATTAACACTACATAATTACGATTTAAGCAATGCATTTGCTTTATTTATAGGGAGCTTGAATGTGGTGACACAGAAATGACCAACTATCCAGTGCTGTGTGGAAACTGGTACCAAGCCAGACAGCTGCTGATCAATCCAAACATCATCCTGATAAGGATCATTTAAACGAAGATGGGCATTATTTTCTTTTGGCAATCCAGTTATGGATTATCCAGGTGACAAAGGGATAGCTGACTGCAAATGAAGTCATAAGGACAAGCACACTGATATTAATGTGGCACACAAGCCACCAGCACGGGTAGATGTTTTTGTGCCCTTCTGCAATGAAGACCAATAACATCTTCTGCTGCCTGTTCAGTAAATACCCATCCACTCAGATTACTTAGGAAACAAACACCAAGCACACGTGTACAGGACATCAATGGTTACTGCTGCTTACTTGGGAGGTCCATGGCAGCAGCACTGAAGCTCACTCCAAGCACACATGTAATCTGAGCTCACCTTGGGGGATCCTCCTGAAGCTTTGCTCCTAACCCTTCTTCTTGTGTGTGCTTTCTGATCTTCACCACACATCATAAACACACTGACCAGAAGGGCATCCTCAGTGTACCCTTACAGCAAACACTCACAGAACACCTCTGTTTCTCCACAAGACTGCGACCCTCAGCCCCTGCCATTAGCAGCAAGCAGCATATTGCTCCATGCAACGCCAGCTGAAGCTCAGTTCCCACTGCACTGATTTTGCTTGATGCTGATACAAAAAACTGACTGTTCTCTGTGCACCACTCATTTCTTGGTAGCACGTGCATAAATCAGAACGTGGATTCTCACAGCTCACAAGAAATAAGTTCTAAGGAAGTCAAATGCTGCAAGCTTGCACATGTGTCAGTATCAGGGCTGACTGCAGCATTTTGCATGGGCACAGACAGAACATGCCTGAATTTAGCTCATGGTTCATTACATCTAAAAAAATGCAAGGAACTTTTTCCAATGCAGATGAATCTACCTTTTCACTTTGTACAGTAACCATATTTACACTCATGCTCATTAAATAGAAAGGAGAATTGTTTCATTCATCTAAACAGAAGGTGAGAAGTATTTCCAGCACAACTTCCCATGCAAGGTGTGTCTTTGTATCTCCTCCAAAATGTCTGGATTTTACTGACTCTGTTTGGAACATGAAAGCTGTTTGTTCAGGAGAGGATTACATACAGAAGGTGAGTGACAGCTGAAAGAGGTTTTCTTACATAAAACCAAGATCAGAGTTAATCACCCGCATGCAGCCTCCTATGGGATGCACACGGGATGGCAGTTATTGCATGAGGCTGAGCATGGCCTCCCCACCTCCACCTTCTGAACTCCCAGACTGTACCCAAGTATACATGCACATATATCCTGACTTTCTAGGAAGAAAAAGTTCCTAGGAGGATCTATAAGCATGGTTAAGAAGAGAATGGTATCTGTGCCAAGATACAGCACAGAGAGCTAAAAAAAGCCCTAAAACATCTGCGACTGCAAAGCCAGATTTATCCTCAGGAATGTGTATATTTCAGTTGCTGGGAAAATTACAAAATAACAGCAGTATATGTTAGCAATGTGCCTTATTACTAACTGAAAACCTCAGACCCATAAGGCAGATCCTATGGCCTCACGTCAACCAAGACAACTCCTGTCTGAACCAAGAGGACAGGATTTGGTTTTTGGATGAGCTGCCCTGAGCTGCTGTTTGAACACTCACAGTCTCAGTCCATGCATGCTCAGCACAAACCTACCAGGCTGTATTCTTCACGTGGGTCCTTGGTGCAGGCACAGCTGTCCATGATGAAGTCTATGGGTTGACAACTGCACCAGAATGTAAAAAAATAAAATAAAATGCTACAAAGCAAAGGATTAATTTCAAGCACATCGATTCAGTGGGAAACAGCAGTCCTCCTCGTGCTGCTGTTAAACTAACACCACCCTCCTGCCCTCGTTGTTGAATATTCACTTTGAAAGCTTTAGAGGAGAAAAAACTTACAGAGGAAATCATTGAGTCTTTAGTATTGTAGAGGTTTATCTTTGTTGTAGTTTTTGGCAGCAATAGGGGAAAATACTTTCTAAAAGCACTACTGACTTTCAGCACAGTAATTCCTTGAATGTGTCGACTTCCAAGTCAAAAAGGGCAAAGTCTATGTCCTGTTCTTAAAATACATCTAATACTCAGTGATTTAAATTGATTATTCCTAATTTTGATCCTGAAGACAGGTTATAGGGAACAGGCAGAAGTACCAGGAGAGCCAATTTTCATTTAATCACAAGCTTAATAAATGTTCTTTTCATGCGATGCCATTCACACCACCTTAAAAACTATTCCAGAGGCTAAAACTGGAAAATTAGCTGCTTTATTTCCAAGCACAACACGGCTTACTGTACTGCAGCATCAGCCAAAGCTGGAGGCCTCATCAAGGTAAAAATAAAGCCTCACTATGATGTCAGTTCTGAGCTTTTTCATTTTATAAAAGAAATCCCTCAGTCCTACAGCTGCAATGTCTTTTTTTTAATACCAAAATAACTGATGACAAGGAAAAAGCCTGTGCTGTGCCATACTTTACTGACTACATCAGTAAAACACATGTTTAGTTCTCCTGGAAATTGCTGCTTTGAGCAAGGCAGCTATCTGAAGTTATCCCAAAAGGTGTAAATGGTTTTTACATGCATTTATCTTTTTAAATTGGAAAACTGCCTCTTTTTTTTTCCTCCCCTGCCTGTGCCATTGTCAAGAGAAAACATCACAAAGTGTCAGCAGAAAAGCAGTGCTGGCCTGAGATGTTGGTAATTACAGTAGCAAATATCAGCAATAGCAGAAAGAAAAGGCTTTGGGGGGTGATCTTACAGGAACAGCACAATTTGCCAGCACAACACTATCAGCTCTGTAACAGCAGCCAGAACTTCTACCTTGGGACATTACAAGCAGCCTGAGCAGCAGTGAGTTCTGTATTGCAGTCTGCAGGAGGAAGGCAGGAAAACAAGAGAATCTGCTTAATTAAAAGATCCATTATTTAAATGAATGTGCTTCAGTCCACAGACTGTTGCTTCCCTGGATAGTGTCTGTTCTTCCTCTACCACCCAGACATTTTCAGATACTCTAGCACAACCTAGTGCTGGAGGGCAGCAATAGCTGAGCAGGGAAAGTCCCATTGCCCTACACACCTCTATCATGTCTTTATACACAGAGCTGCAAATTCTCCTTGTCTTATAAGCCCCGTATGATCAACAACTCTCCAACTCCTCATGTAAAAAAAGAAGTTGCAGAGCCGACTTAACAGCCTGTTTCCAAACCAGCCACATCTATTCCTCTCACAAGGAGAGGACAGAAAATGCTGTTGTCCCTTTAGCCAGGGGCAGAGACTAAGGTACCTTAAATCAGCTGCTTCAGAAAACTGTTACTAACAAAAACGGGGTGTGAGCACCTAAGAGGTTAAGTGAGAGAGAATCTCTTTGAATGCCTTATGCAGAAAGGAAGCAGCACCGACAGACTCTGGAGTTCATTGCTTCCAGTGGGAGGAAAAGTCATTACAGTGAAATGATGGAAGCAAACACTGCAGATTCTTTCATCTCCAAGGGGAAGAAAGCTCTCCACCAGCTAACTGGAAAGAAACCTCAAGCTAAGCCTTTCATACAAATAACACCTCCATTCCATGGAATGGAATTGATTAAAGCCTTTAGTTTTTCATTTAACAACTGAGCAGTGTTGAAACAGTCTTGGTTAAGAACCAAAGGGAAGCTCAATATTTCCTTGGAGACATTAATGCTTCAGAGCATTCAACATATAGTGTATTATATAGTAATTGCACAACATATGCCTTCTGTGTTTGGTAAGAAGTGGTGCCAGATGGACTCTGACAGTTCTAGCTTGAAGTGCCCAAATGGAAAAGATTAGAAGAAACAAGAAGTGCCAAGACCACACTAAACAATTCTGTTTCTCATTTTGTAAAGTACGTGGCAATCACAGTGCTGGGAACTTCCCTGCCAGAGGGACAGGCATTAACTGAAAGTAAAATTGTGAAGGATGCTCAAGAAACTGAAGTATCACAATCCAATCTGAGTTCTGATACGTGATGAATGCTGTAAATTTGTAACCTACACCAGCGGTTTGCTCTTTGCTCTCCCCCTTTTTTCCACTTCTCAGAAGGAAATTACTGGGAACAATTCTTTTGCTTGCCTTACAGACTCTGATTCAGAGAAAATGATACCTAAAACCAAAGGCACCTCCTGGAAGCCATGAAAAGAAAAAATAGTTCAAAACTCATTTTATAGCTTGTAACAGTTTTGACCTTTGCAGCAGTGCTAGTCAAGCTCACAGAACAGCAGGCTTAGGAAGGCAAATATTCTGGTAGATCTGCAGAACAGTGAGGCCCTACGGGAGACAGAGAGAGGTTCTGTAGCTGGAAATCTCTGCATTATGTACTTAGTACTTCACTCTCATAAATCAGATAATCCTGGGAAGCAGACGTTTCTAACATGGTAAGAGAGCTCCCATGCTTTTTTCTAAGAGCTAACCAAAAGGTCCTGGGGTCAAATCCGATCAGAAAGAAGTTGGATAGTAGGAAACGTTTCCTCTCAGAATGAGAGGTGCTGCAGTGGCACAGCTGCACAGGGAGGTGGTGGGGTCACCTTCCCTGCAGGTGTTCAAGAACTGCAGTGATGTGGCACTGAGGGCCATGGGCAGTGGGCATGGTTGGGCTCAAGGATCTGAGAGGTCTCTTCTAACCATAATGATTCAGTGACTCTACTATTTCCAGACAATCAGCTCATTACAGTAAACAGAGCATTTTCTCCTTGCCTGAATACAGAAAATAGCTTGCCTACTACATAAATTAGAACCATGTTTTATGAAATGAGCTGCAAGAAGCTAGACAGCAATGCACTGACCTGGCAAATTTTGTTCCACAAAGGAAAGCACTTACCAAGTTACACCACTCAATACAAAGCTTCCAAGTTCCAGCCTCCCCCTATCAGGAGTTAGGGACACTGAGATCTGAGCTGCTGATATACTGAATGGGAGGATCATGGTTTGTAGAGAGGGGTCACTGTAAAGTCAACAAAACAGCTGGCTGAGTCCGCTTTCTACTCATCTGCGCTTTGTCAAGGATAAACCCTCTGCTCTCAACTTGCATTTCTTTTTGTGACAACCAAATCAGCAAAAGCCCCTCCTCAGAGGATGAAATCCTTACAAGAACCAACAGCTGAGAAAAACACAGTCAGTGTATATACAGCATGAACTAATCCCTCACAGCAGTCATGTAGGAGCAACTGAGTCTTAGTTTTTTGCTTTAAAAAGCAAATGACTGATTAAAGCTATTCAGGCAAGTAGCCCACTGATCCCATTTTGTTTGGCTCTAGTTACTTACAACAGGCTTCAATTACACTCCAAAGAGGTGCCTGACAGCATTAAGCATTACTAGTACTATGAACAGGCATTCACACCAAAGAGAAACACCACTGCTGAGATTTCTCGCAACTGTGATGGAAATATTGCATTTTCTAGGCAGGTCGTTCCATAATAAGTGACCGCATATTCAGCTTTACAAAAGACTGCAGGGGTAGGGGGGAATGCTGGATTGACACGTGTCAGTAATAGAAACATGCAACTCCAAAGTCCTAGAGAGCTCTAACAGCAGGTGACAAATAGCACAAAAATGGACAATGAGTATCTTAGTTACCTAAACTATAATTAGCAAAATCCTGAGGCTGGGTGTGGGGTTCACAGATTCAGGAGACATTCAGCTTCAGAAGACCAGGCTTCCCAAACACCTATACAAGCATTTATTACCTCCCTGTAATACAGACATTTTCTCCACCTCTTCAATATTAAAGTATTTTTTAATGAAGAAAGTCCATAAAAATAAGAACGTTTATAAGAAACTGAGATTTTGTTTTGGGTTTATTTTTGGTTCCTTTCTCTTCGTTCTCTCATCTTGCTCAAAAGCCACTTACAGCTTCTAGTTTCTTCCTCAGAACATTTCATGAATTCTACTTCATGCTTGGACCACAAGAAATCACACTAAAAACAAAGCACTGACAAAGTAAATGAGGACTGAGAAATACATTTGTGAACACAGCCATACTAAAGGGAATCCTCATCTGTGCAGGTGTTAATGAGCGAGGGGAAAGATAAATACTGAAATGACGGAAACCACTTAGAATACCTTAATCAAAACCAGACAGACTGCATACTGTGTATATGAGAACCACCTCACATCCCTATTGGTTTATACTTTTGCTCAAGGATGCATCTCTACTTACTTGGTCAGCTTATGGCCCTTCATCGCAATGAGGAACTCTCTGACAGTCTCAGGACTCTGGTATCTGCACGGTGTTTTTGAGATGTACTTCAGTGTCTGCAAAGGATAGCAAGAAAGTACGCATTATTCCCCACTTACCCTTTTCTTCCAGTGCTGCCTATGAAATTAAGCATATCTGAAAAACACCCAAACAAAATCAGACTGTCATTTCATCTTTTGAAGGTTATTAATATTATTTATTATTTCCTTCTGTAAAAAAGTGGAAAGCTGTCACAGATCTCACACTTCCTTCTTCAGTAAGACTGATACTGATGAAGAAACAGGCAATGCAGAGCTCCAGTTTCATGTAATGAAAACTGCATCAGTACTTATCCAGAAAACCCCAGTGAGTTCATTTTACAGACACGACGCAGAGAGCTCATTACACTTCAGGTTGGAATTAACACTTTGAATAATCCCCCTGTGGTTCTGGATGGTCGTTTCCCTGCTCTGCCCAGAGCCCAAGGTGCCAACTGAAGGTTACAGACAAGGAGTGATCTTTAGAAAGCATTTGCTTTCTTGATTTGGATTAAATAATCTCAGGTGATGCACAGACTGTGATACAGCTGTGCTGAACGCCATCACTCAGACTTACTTGTCATTTTAAAATTCATTCAAGATTCAAAGCCAGCTGAAAAAGGTACAGGTGCATGTGTTCATTGCTTTGTTGTAGCTTCTAACACTTGAGAAAAGCTGAATAACATTCATCTTTAAAACCATACTTAACTCCTGCCAAGTTTTAATGAATTCCGTGCCAGGAATGCTCCCACTGCTCATCCATAAAAAGGCCCTGCAGTTGCACAATGCTAGCAATGCCTCTCCAGTCTATGGCTGCTTTCATTTGTTATACATGTACTTGGCAGCGCTTTCCTAAAGCTGATAGAAGCAGGTTAGATGGGCTGTCGTGAACATCTGGCAAGGTTAGTGCAGTATCAGCAACGTTCATCTGCCTGGAGACCATTTATCTCTGCTCCATTTTTAATGTAAAACTTCGCAACCTCAACTAACTGCTGCAACACGTTACATCTGCTTTCTCTGTTTAAAGCAACACAACGCCTAGCAGGCAGATCATACATTATGGAATTGGAACTGAGCAGATTAAAAAAACAATACTGGTAATATAACTCTTAAAAAGAAATAAATCGAATTCAATTTCCTGGCTGTCTGTGCGTGGAAAGTAGCTCCGAATCTACCTGAATGTTGCTTGGATTAGACCCCAAAATGAAGAGCTGGGAATAATGAATAACAAAAGAAAGGTCAGGAAATCCTCACATTGTCTGCACTGTGTGCGTCAGCAACTGAAGGACTGGAAAGAGCACTGGCAAAGTCTGCTTTGAATTAAGAAAAAAAATCTTCAGCTGTTGATACTGTGCAGCTACACACAAAGCCCAAAAGCACCCATCCAGCTAATGGCACACTAACTGGAGCAAGACAACAACGGGACACGTTTATTAGGATACCATGTGCACAAATTAGCTGTAATAATAAAGGATCTATAATTCTGTATGTTATGCTCTGCCATTTCTTCTGTGCTCAGAAAATCTTTAAAGTGAATACTTCTATTTAACGGTCTGAAACCAAGTAAGCTGAATGAGTATTTACACAGCAGAAACCAAGACACTGGGGAGAAATCATTTAGAAGACCATCAGGTCAAATAAGAAGTTGTACAAATGTATTTCCAGCATAGTTCCATTAAAATTTGTTATTTCACAAGCCTGGGTAAATAAAAACAGGCTTCAACAGCACAGTTGTTCATTCTGCTTTAAGAGAGTTGATCGGATATGGATTGCTGTATTCTTAATGACCGGGTTCACTGGACGACTGAGAAACACAGCATCAGACATTTCTTCCTGCAAGCCTCGTTTGTCCTTTTCATACTAAATGGACTCTTATTTTCCAGTAAAGACAGCTGACATCACACTGTCACCCAATACAATTATTTAAAGGACCAGCTTCTTTTCCAGGGTTTTCTTTTTATGCAACTTCAACTAAAGTGCCTGATGTGCATCAAAACACAGCCCCTCATTTAACAAGCTTCATCTGGTTACTTCAATACCAATGGATGCATGCATGCACAGAAATCAGCAAGACATACCCAGTATGAACAAAAAGAGATGAAAAAGCTGGTTTTCTTTCAGTCTAACATAGGAAAATAAATGTACCCAGAGTTTATACTAGCTTCACCCCTGGGATAAAAAATGAGCATCCTATTGGTATTTAACATGTAGCAATACAACAAAGTAATAAAATCATTAAGCTACATGCTGACACAAAAAATAGTATTAAAATATATACATATACATATAAAATATATACATATATATATACTCACAGGGTCTTTCTGAGCTGTTTGAAAGAGGCAGAGGAAGAGACTGTTAGTCTCCAGGAAGATTTAAACTAGCTTTTTGGTAAGCCACTATTTCGTTGAATCTGAGGCTTAGGAATTACAGCTCTGCACCTACCCAAACAAAGGCAGAACTAATACAAAAACAAAGCCTAGGCCAAATCTTCTTCACATGAGTAGTTTCACCACTCAGTGGGGTTACTCATGCAAGCAATGCAATCTGCTTTCAACAGGCTGCCAATCACGGTGCTGCTCATGCAGCCCTCTGATACGGACACAAGAGGTCCTATTGCAAGTGTGCTGTGAATTTGCTAGTTTGGTATATTTAAAATGTTATTATCGGTGTTATACAGTTTTATTAGCTCTTTCTAGCAGTAGGTTAAACATTTGCTGCCAATCTGACATCCAACTGCTGTCGATATTTGTACAAGTAATTTTGTGATTCCAATCGTGTTTTTTATCTTGCTCTTTCGATAACATCTATTTTAGTTGGAAGTTATTAGTTTAATTCTGTTTATGAGAAAATACCCCATGTGATCTGTGCCTCAGCTTTGAAACCATGCTTAGGGGGCATCATCAATTAATCACACGATAGCAAGTTCCAGCCTGGGTCTTAAAAGCAGATAATATGTGTGATCTCTAAAACAAACATGCAAGCAAACACTAAAACAAGAACAGAAGAACCAATTTTTGCTTGTTCTTTTTGTAAAGAATTTTAATCAGAGCCAAAGTCTGTGATCTGCAGCAGTCAGCAAGTGCATCCCAGCTAAAGAGAACTTCCAGATCTCTGAAAATGAGTTTTCTTACAGCAGGACAGGCAGTGCTCTGTTATCTGGGAAGACGGGAGGCTGGAGCTTCTAGAGAAAGGAGAAGCGTGGCAATGCGTATTTGGTGTCTGCAGTTTCCACACCCCTCCTTGGCAGCACTGGGTAGTCTCAGCCCAGAATTACCTGTGCCAGACTTATGTCTCTGCTTTGTTACTTGCTCCCACTGAAAGGGAACATATGCAAGGAGAGTACAAACTTACTGGGCAGTCAGAGTGGATCCAGTAGAATCCAAAATTCTACTTTCTGCACAGAAGATCTAAAATGCAGCCAGAACTGGCCCTAGAAATACTCCAGCTCTGATCATATCAGAACGCACCTGAGTTTATAAATCACACTGACAAAAGCGTCTGTGCACGGAACCAGCTGCAAGGCTCTGCACTTACAATGCAGTTCACCCACAACCTGAATAAACTGCCCAGAGATTATGAAAACTGACAAAAAAAATACGAGGGTAAACGTGACGCAAAATGACTTAACTTTGAATCAGTGCAGCTTATGGTATTTTACAAGGGTGATTTATGGTGTCACCCACCTCATACATGATTGTGTTCAGGTTCTGCTGACCGGAGCTCTGCTTGCTTTTTCCACTCTCTTTGCGCTGCTGCTTAAGATCAGTGAGTAGCTGGAACACCTGACAAAAAGCAAACAAATAAGCTTGCAGTTATTTGAGAGTGTTTTACCTACACACATCACACTGGGAAAACAAGCAAACAAACTCAAAATCTTATCAAGTAAATTAAATTAGAAATTGCTTCTTTGCTGACTGCACCAGCAGGTAAAATGAAAGAATATTCAGGCAATAGAAAGGTGAATAAGGAGATGGGTAAATTCATGAAACCAAGAGCAAAGAGATTCCCAGTTCTTACCGCACGTTATCCAAAAGCCACAAGGGAGAAATCAGCAGGAAGAATCTATTCTGTTTACCTTATCCCATGTCCCATTATCCAAAGCCAATACCCACGGCACAGTAACACATCACTTCTTACTGCTTCTTCTTGGTAACTCATTTAATTCAAGTTCCAATGAAATTATAAACTCAAGAAACGAGAATGCAAACATTTGTAGGTGGTGAGAAACACCAACGTTGGCAGCTAGGAGCCCTGCATTTAATTTGTGTGGTATCTTCTATGAAAAAGGAAAGTGGTGTCCATTAAGCAAAAGCAGTCAATCCTTGAAAACCAAAGCTGAAACTATGCATTGAGCAGATGAAGACAATACGACTGCTGACAATGAGACACCAAAAGACAACTCCAAGCTTACAAGAGAAATTCAGGCATAGAACATTAAGTACATCAGTCTTGAACATTCCTTTCAAACTTTCTGTGTAAAATATTACTTTGATAACATTAGCTACGCCACCAAAGAAAAGAGGAGCCAACAGAAAAAGATCCATAGTTTTAAAGGCATCAGTAACTTGGAAGAGCAGTAAAAAGCCATGCCCAGTGTAGCTGCAGGCACTGCAGATCCCTTCCTGCAAAGGGCTGAAAGCTGCACGCATGACAGCCGGGCTCTGAAAGCTGAATAAGCACTCATCAGTAACTTCATTTTCCCCACTTCCTTCTGCTCTTTTTCAACATATGTGGTACATTTGCCAACACGAAGACAAAGCTGAACAGAATTTTGCCCAAAGAATTGATTCTTCAGTTCTCCCTGTTCTACACCATCCCCTTGGGACACCCATAGATTTCTCATAATGGGGCCAGTGCCACTACTGAGCCACAATAACACCAAAGTTCCAACATCCAAAGAAGGAAGCAGAGATGATTTAGCAATAAATAACCTCTGAAATACTTGCTATCTTCTGTACTGCAACAATACATTTATTTTGAGCAGATACTTAGTGCCAGTGTGGCTAATATCTATTTCTCTGTAAGACAGTTCTTTCCAAGTGCTCTTCTAACAGCCACCAGATGGTTGTTTTGCTGTACACATACAGCCCAGAAGAAAACATTTTAAGATTTGCTTCAGAATAGGATAAAAGAGCTGTGCAGCTTTAAGCTTCAGCAGTAAAACAACAGAAAGAAAACATGTTTTACTAAAACCATTCAAAAGCTACATTCATAAACACTGCATTGAGAGCTTTCTGTCACCTGGCTGAAGGTAAGCCAATAAGAACAACAAATTTCATCACAGAACACCCTGAGTCAAAAGGGAGCTACATAAGGATTAAGTCCCACTCTCATTTCTCTCTACCCCACTAAAAAACAAAACAAGTCAACAATACATCGTTACTCTGGAGATAGGAGCGTAATTAGGAACTAAACCTACACTAGAAAATAAGACTTTTTCTTTCTTAATAACAAATAAATGAGGAGGAAAAAACCAATCATCACAGACAGGTCTCACTTCAAAAAGAAGCATATGGGCGACTGACACAGCATCACAGCGCAGGTTCAGCATCGGGATGGACACAGACGTACCTCAAAGTTACTCAGCAGTGCAGCATTCGCATCTTTTCTAAAAGAAAAGAAAAAGGATACCATTATTTATGGTCCAAGTGGAGAACCACAGGCTCTAAAAGGACATTATTTTCCTGTTTCTTCACAAAATCATTCAGAAACTTATCTGTGAGGAATCTATTATTGCCACATCAGGGAAACAACTGTTCTACCATATCATAATTGTTCCATGAATATACTTCATATTTTGTACACTGTCCCATCAGCCCCAAGCACTTCCATTTCACACTCCTTTGACCCAGACACGCTCACCCAACTTCACCAGCCAAACCCCAACCTCCTTACTCCCCCTTACAGAGAAAGGCCTCCAGTTTTATTTGACAGGGAAACTCATTAGGATTGCACACACCATTTATTAGTGAAGAAGAAGGAAAAAGAATACAGCTGCTATTTTTATACAGCGTGCATCTCACACACAGCTATGTGTGAGCATAGCTATGGCACTCAATCCACACACAAAGGCAAACAACCACACAGAGAATTATCCAGTTCCCTCTTTATTTATTGTTCCAATCTTTATGTGACTGCTCCTTCATTACCAGCACGAGGCTGTGTCCCATTTCCCACCAGCCCTACACTTATTCTGTCCCAATTAAGAAACGATTGCTATCCACCACTGGTTGGCTGCATTCTCTTTGAGTTAAACGTGTTGTTAAATGAATGGTGCCCATGTCACTACTGCATACTATAATTTTATATTGGTAAATCATAAAAAGGGGATAGAAAAGCCTGACCCAGAACACCATACATTCCCCTCACAATACATTGTGCTGAGCAGTCAGCAGCCACAACAACAGCAAGTTTCCATACAAAAGGGGGAGGGAAAAAGGCTTTTCTCAGGTCTGTGCATATAACAACAACAACAAAAGGTACAATGTATTGTTAAGCACCATCCACTGTCTGAATAGAACCGTCCCGTTCATCGCTTTCAAACGCGTTAAATGCATCCACAAACTTCCACAGGTTCTATCATTGTTTTTAAATGAAAAGGACCTCCTAAAATACGCTGAGATGAACTCCAACTTCCACTTTGCTGACTCGAGGGAAACTTCAGCCAGTGAGCTCACACGGCTGCCATTCATGTTTTACAAACCCTATAGCTCCTGTTGTGGGGTAAATGCAAGTCTTCAGAATCTTTGCATCCAGGCTATGCTACACAAATCCCTATGGATCAAAGACATCCTTTGTTCGAAATCATAACACCACGGGAGAGTAAGGCAGGGAATCACCGGGTGACAAAAGCGAGAGGATCGTATAGAGTAAATACATCGCTGGGAAAATGGGCCCCTGGAAACCTGTCAGGAATCGAATTATTGAAGACAACCACTTTCTTTTTTTCTTTTTAATTCTAAAACACCGTTATGATTATTTTTCTTCTTACAATTGATAGTAATTGAGTCAGCCTAGATCTTAAGCCTTGAATGCTGCCTGAAGTACCAGAGCTACAAGCTTGTAAGCAAGCCCTGCTTCAAAAACGTTACAGAAATCATTTTTATGGCGTTAAGACTTACCAGCCCCGGACAAAGACTTAAATAGAAACGCACACAAAGAATAAAAAAGCTTTCTTAGAACCGAAGGGCCTCCTGGGCCTCAGCAGAGGACGAACACCATCACCCTGCATCTCACAGCGATGCCAACAAGGCACAAAGGCGCTCAGCCCAGGCCCACGCAGACACGTCTCCGCACACCCCGCAGGCCCAACGAACAACCCCGCACACACACAGCGCGGCCCAGAGCCCCGCACACGGAGCAGGACAGAATCCCACCCCGGCCCGCTCCTTACACCTCCATCTTGTCCGCCGCCCCGCGCAGCCGCACGCTGAGGTCACCGCCTCGCCGGGGCCGGCCCCTGCCGCAACACAGCCGGGAGGGAGTGCGTGCGGGGAGCCGCGGGGAGGCTGAAGGAGGTTCGGGTGTGTACGGAGGAAGCGGAAAGCGGAGCGGAACGACCGGAGGGAAAAAAAATACCTCGAAACATGCCCTCACAAGCGAAAAAGTAGAGCCTGCATTGGCCGGGAATCGAACCCGGGCCTCCCGCGTGGCAGGCGAGAATTCTACCACTGAACCACCAATGCTCGCTCTGTGTGCAGCTTTCCCGTCTGCTCAGTTGAATTGCACCTTTTATGCTGACTGCTCTCATATCCCCATGTCCACTTTGGTCTGCAAATAGGTTTTCAACATTTGCAGACTGCAATAAAAGACTCCTCAGTCATTCACAGACCTTAAAACAGACGCACCTACCAGTCCCTCTGGATGACACAGAGGATGCGAATATACCATAAAATTACAGCCATAGAATATCACGAGTTGGAAAGGACCCACAAGGATCACCAGGTGCAACTCCTGGCTCAGTGCAGCACCACTCAAAAACGACAGAATATTTGTTTGTTGAATGGCAGATTTCACTTGCAGAACAATAACTACTGCAGGCAGAAAACTTAGTATGAAGAATGATGTTTGGAGTGGAAAATAGCATTGCTGTAGTCCTTCCAAATCAATATCGGGTGTTTGCAAACAGACAAGTAAAGCCTTATTGCTGTATAGAGGTATGGTCCTGCTATGGTCTGATTTTTGTGTGGTGCTGTGTGGAAACAGGAGTTGGACCTGATAGTCTTTATGTGTCCCTTCCAACTTGGGATGTTCTCTGATTCTATGAGTCCCATACGGCTGCTTGTTCATGGCAGGGCTGCGAGAGCAATTGAGGGAAGAGGATGAGTTGGACATCTTGTACCCACCAGCTCCCTGTTATGGCAGGAGCACAAGATCCACTACCTCATATTCTCTCCAGAGTCAAGCCAGGAAAAAATCTACTCTCAATTTGAGTCTTTGCTTCTCCTTGAGGTGTTGCAAAAGCTGCTGTCTGACCCAGTGGACAGGCTGCAATGGATGCTGGTCTTTTTCGTGTCGGGATTAACTAACCTTGCAAGTTGGTCAAACCAACACAGCAAATGCTCTGCAACTTCTTCGCCATGTTTCTAACCTTGCCCATGAAACTGCCTGTACACCATCTCCCGTCTAGATCAAAAGGAAGAAGAATTAAAAAGCTTTCATTTGAGAATGTTATTTCCAGACCTTACCAAATTTCCAGACTTTTGTTCTAAAAGTACAAATCCTTACGTGCCTCTCCTCACCCTCTGCAGATACAGGTTCAAAATATTCAGCATATTAATTGCATTTCTCTTTTGTTATATTTGTCCTCCAACACCAATTTATCATCCTTATGTTCAGTGTTTCTCCAGTTCGTTCCACAATGGCAGTGCCCAATCCCGGCAGCTAGAAAGGATGAGCATAATACAAATGCCTCTCTCAGTGGCCCTCAACTTTTTTCTTTCCAAAAGAAATAGTCTTCCTAAATTCTTCCTAGCAGACACATGCAGCCTGTTAGGGCTGAAGTACATAAATGATCAGCTACGGGTCCACTGACATCATGTGAGGGGAATCTCTAAGAGAGAACTCATTATCATTACACACAACTTTGCAGGAGAGACGGAACGATTAGCTCAGTGAACTCTGTTTTTAATTGCTGCACGTTAGATGTTAGACAGTTATGCTACACCATCCATAGGGAATGCAGACATAGGTTTTTCTAAATGTGCTTAGCATGTCAACATTTTAAGCATTGGCTTGTGATTGTTACCACTAAGGCTTGGTAGAGAGGGGCCTCGGTATTAACTATTGAAAGCAGGGGGCCTAGCAATTGCTATTGAAAGCAGATCTGCAGGGTATTTGTATTCTTTGTCATGAAAGATGTTTACTGTGTTCAGCATTTCGCTGATCACCCTATAGTGTCTTTTTTTTTCTTTTACATTCAAAATTCATTAAACAAGGTTGTTGTGTTTTGTTTTGTTTCTTAACAAAAAAATGTCAGCACTGCTTCACACCAGTCTAGCTGACGGTGCGTTTGACCAGCATGTTCAGCCCACAGCGCTTTTTTTCCCTCTTTTTCTAAACCAAAATGACACTTAAAAAAGAATGTTTTTAAAGAAGATATGTTGGAGCTGTTTGTCACCCCAGCCTCGGTTATGAAAACTATGAATAGAGGATTTCTTTACACCACTTTCAGAGCCGCACTCCACAAGTATTGCGCTCTTCCAGCAAAAGCAAAATAAACAGTGTAAATAGTAAGGACGTGAATGTGATTGCAAAAGCAAGTACAAATAAAATCCAAATCTTAGAGGACATTAAAATATATTTAATTCATCCTCTCCGTGACGCAAAATGGGAGATTCACTCTTACTACTTCATTGTATGTCAGCTGGGAAGATAATAATGATGAGGATACATTCCAGTGTTTGTTAGAAGAGACCTATTCTGCAATGCTATTTCACTATTTTTCCCTCAAAAACAACCTCCCCAGCCCCAAACATCTTTAAGTCATCCTATTTGTTCAATCACATTAAGGATTTCTGATTGGCTTTACAGCTTCACTTCCATTTCTACTACAATAATATTACTCTGTATTCTATGTTGCCCGCTGTGCAGAAGAGATCGGTATGAAGTGTTTCATCTAAAAACAGGAAAAGAGAGAATTAATAACCTCCTCAATACAAACTGGGGCAGTGTTCTGTACACAAACTAATCCCTGTGAAGTTGCTCAGTGCACAGTGATAACACTGATGGATCCCATGTGGAATTATACATGTCCTTGCCGTGTATAATTCCAGGCATAGATTAATAAAAGTAGGATCACCTGACAGCAAATACAGAAGGCTTCTTGATCACAAAACTAAATTTGTGGTCAAGGCATAGATTGTGAAAACAGCAGAAATTCAGCTAAGTTGTTCCTGTTGATTAATACCCGGCTGCATGTGGATTGCATATTTTTGTCCCACAGCATCCATTAGAACAATTTATTTCAAGGCCAAAACCTGCAATAGATCACCACAACTATTTGACATAAAGACAATGTGTTACTGATCTCTCATCTCACTTGGGCACCTGGGATATCTACTTTTTCCCCTTTTTCCTTCTGGGCACATCCTGCTGGATATCTTCAGGCAGAAATACGTGTAATCCTCACTCAGGCTGTGTGTTAACCTACACTGATATAACAAACATGAGACAGAGATGCTCTCTGTACTGGGTACACTCGGGCTGTAAACTGAATGCTCACAATTCTCCCAAAACAACAGCAATTTCCTATCAAAGCCAGGAGTGAGGACAAGGACATTTGTAAAGGGTGTCCTGTAAAGACAAGAAAAGTAGTAAAAAATGATGGATTTCAAAGCAAGAAGGATGTGATCACAAAGCAATACAGCAGTTTCCAAGCGTAGATGCCTTGGAGTAAATGGAAAAAGGAGACAAGTTGAAGAACTGAAAGAACAGAAGGAAAAAGACAAGACAGTCGGCTAAAGGGAAGGAAGAAATGGGGACAAGAAAATTAGAATATGTTTCCTGAGCTTTGCCGAAGGTCTGTGCCATGCAGATGGAAGCATGCTGCACTGTAGAAACACACAGCAAGGCAAACCAGCAAGTGATTTTTCAGAGCAGAAATGCACTGTGTCTAAAGAGAAACTGGAGCTGGGGAGCAGCTTTGTGAACAGCTGTTCCCAACGCTCCCATTTTTTAAACCAATTCTTTAAAACCATTCTATTTCGAGTCTGATCGGAGTTAAGACATGAGCTATTTGCCAGGGCCGCAGACCCAGTGACTGCTGTGGCACTGCACTAAACTCACATCCCACAGCCTCAGTCTCAGGCTCACAGAAGCTTCTAAAGATTGACCCGATGCAATTGGTGACAGCAGAAACCCAGAAGCTGAAGTGTCCTTTGGAGTGGGGTGAAAAGGCTCATCTGCACAGGAACTGGAGACAAAATAGGTCCCAGATATTTCATTCTCATGTGTTGGTGGCAATGTGGATGGAGAGTTGATGATCCACCCAACATCCCAAGTACATTCATTACCAATGTAGAGGGCGATGCCAGAGTAAAAAGACTCCTTCAGCACAACGATACTCCCCGACAAGGAGATGACCTGCCAGTGAAACCACACAGCAGACACTCTCCCGTTACAGGTGCTCTTACACCAATAATTTTACAAACAAGCAACATGAGGGAATCTCTACCAGCTCTCCACAGCTACCCTACCCACTGGGAAACCTCTCCCTGACCTTTTCCTGATTGCAGCGGCCAAACACAGGACAGGGGTGGGCAGCATGAGGGGGGCCAGGGAGGGGCAGAGCTGGGCTGGATGAGGGGACACCCCGCCCCAATGGGGCGTGACGAGCTGCCAGCCCAGGCTCCGAGGCACGTAAAAGCGGGGCAGTGAGACCGGAGAGCACAGAGCGACCAGCCAGGGCTGAGCTGCGGAGACGGTGAGCAGGGCCGTGCGGGCAGCTGGGGAGGCTCTGTGCTGCTGTGGGGCTGGGAAAAAGCTGAGCTGAGCCAAACAGAGCTGAACTGAGCCTCACCTCGCTGTTCCGCAGGTTGCACCAGGCGCCAGGATCGCTGCAAACACGAGCAAAACGTCGTCCGAAATGGCAACCGAGGTGAGGCCAAACTTTGCTTTTCCTTTGGGGTGCTCTTGGGGTGCTTTGATAGCTGACTGATAGCTCCACAGAGCATCCAGTTGCATTTGATAGGGAGCTCCATGGTGCTTCTCTCTGCCAGATTTCTTTTCCTGGAATTTTAAATGGAAAGGGAACAGCAAACTTATTTGCTGCAACATATATACTGCAATAATTGCTTCTCTACTACTTATATACTGCCATATACTAAGATGTATTCCAATACCTCTTCTCCATCCAAGCACTTACCTCCCAACACTGGCCTTCAGCACCTCATCCATTCACCGCAGCAGGCTGCGCTCCCGGCGAGGAGCTGCAAAACCTTGCTTTCACAACTCGATTCCTTCCTTGCCACTCTTGTTGACAAACTGCTTTAAAGAGAAAAGTTAAGATACTTGAGCACTTTGTACCTACAGGTTTCCTCCTCTCCACCGGCTGCCTGGGAAGGGGCTCCGGGAGCCGCCCGCTGTCCATGGTACCGGCAGCCCCGCAGCTCAGCGCTGCTGTAGCTTCTCGGTGTTTGAGGATTTGGGGAGTTTGCAGCTGTTTCTCTTTTTTCTTACTCAACATACCCACAGTTTTACTTGAACATGGCACTGAGAGATTTTTAGGAGAATATATCAATCATGCATTTGAACATGTCCTTTAACTTCATTACTCTCAGGGGGATAAACTATTGGGAGGAAGATTTGTTGGAAGCACAGATCCCATACTGGAGATTCTCAGCTCTTCTATATCCACTGAGCAGAGACTGACTGAAGTTGATATCCAGGCAAGCATGGCTTATGCCAAAGCCTTGGAGAAGGCTAGCATCCTAACTAAAACTGAGCTGGAGAAGATCCTGAGTGGCCTGGAAAAGGTATTTATTTCTTTCATAAACTGTCCTGCATGCTCAGTGCAATTCCAACAACAGTACTTTGATGAATAGCTTATCCGACAGCATCTGTTGTCACCTCCCTGAGTTGATGCTCTAAAGACAATCTTTCTGTATCCCCACATCCTATTTCTTAGTACTAGGCATGTGGAAAAGTGTGTTCCTGTAAGGGAATGCTATCTGAAACCAGGAAGAACTGCAGAAGCCGGTGTGTATTGCATTTGTTACTCTAGCAGACATTCTGAACAGGAGATAAATGCTTAAAATGCATCTAGCTACAGCAAAAATCCCTAATGAGCACAGCAGGAATGCTGCTCATGGAAACCTGGTGCCTCAGTGAGGTGTGCTCAGCACAACCTGCCCGCTTCAGACTGAACATTCCTGAGGAATTGTTTCAGCATGAATTAGGAATATTATTTTTCCAATGGCACTTGGGATCCCTTTGTGTCCAGCCGCCTGAGTTAGTAGAAGGCAATGCACAGTATTGTATAGGGGTGAAGAAGAGTCAGCCACTAAGCACTTTTTCTGAAATATTCATTGTTGTTGCTCACCTACCATGGATAATGGGCAGCCCATACAATGTTTGTATAGGAAAATCTTTACGGACAATGCTAAAGCAACGACTGCCACTTCAGCTCACTTTCTCACTGTGATGCTTAAGTCCTGCCATAGCCAGGACTGTAGGATCAGCAAGGATCAAAAGATGAATCTCCACCAAGTGCAATGCAGAATATAGGGATAGAGCAAGCAGCCAGCCTGGGCCTGAAAGAACAGGAATGCAGGAACTCCTGTGAGAATGCTTTCATTTCCGTTTGGATGGCAGAACTTGGTATTTCCCCTGGACAGCTTATAGCCCCTCACTCAGAGAATCAGTATGAGCTGACCTGTGTTTCTGTTGACATTTATAGATCTCTGAGGAATCATCTAAGGGAGTCCTTGTAATGACCCAAAGTGATGAGGATATCCAGACTGCCATTGAACGCAGACTGAAGGTTTGGGTCCTTTAACCTCTTATTTCTCTCCCTCTCTTGCTAGTGCTGCCTGACATTGAGCACATGTGCCTCTGTCCCCAGCATAGTGAAATTCCTCAACATCTTGCTATACTGAAATACTAGGTTTACAGCCAACAGTGTCCAGGACCCCTTTTGTGTGGAAGAGATACTGTACAAGTCTAGAACCCAGACTTGCCCTTCCTCAGAAGATAACCCTAGACTGAACACCTTGCTTGAGTGGAAGGGTGTCTGCTCTTGCAGTAATCTCTTGCTCAGAATAAAGGCACTGACAGAAGATATTCTCTTGTCCTCAGGAGCTGATTGGGGATATAGCTGGAAAGCTGCAAACTGGAAGAAGCAGGAATGAACAGGTATATATGGAACTATTTGTTTTTTTCATTCCTCATTTCAGGAAACCTCTAACCAGAGCTGCCTTTTGCTCCCATCCTATAGAAGAAGATATAGTGACATTATAATATCAACATGACTAAGGACACATCTGATAAATGGAAGATTCATCTTCCCAACATATAGAACAAGGAAGAGGCTATTTTACAATGATAGTGTCAGGCTACCATCTATGTCATATACTTTTTTTTCTGACTGTGGCCAATCTTGTCTAGGTTGTGACTGACCTGAAGCTGCTCCTGAAGAGTTCCATCTCTGTCATCTCCACTCACCTGCTGCAGCTCATCAAGACCCTGGTGGAGCGTGCTGCCATGTAAGTCCTTTAACAGGTCCATAGTCACAGCCTTCTTGGGACAGGAGACTTGTAGACTTGCTCTTTAACTGACAACAATCACGGCAACAGCAAGGTCTTCTGCAGAGGAAGTCACAGTCAGGCACTGTGTGATAGCACAGGGAATAGCCCCTCTTTCTCCACAGCCCACATCAGAGAGAGACATTCCTCTTTCCTCATTGTATCCTGGTGATAGAGGGAGAGAAAGGCAAAGATGAAGTGCAGCACAACACAAGATATTCTTCTCATGACCTTGCAGAAAACCTGAGAGTGTACCTGCCTCTGCTCTCTATACTGACAGCTGTCTTTCTCTCCTTTCACACACAGAGAAATTGATGTTATCATGCCTGGCTACACCCACCTGCAGAAAGCTCTGCCCATCAGATGGAGCCAGTTCCTGCTCAGGTAACCACCTTTCACACTGGGCTCTAAGAAGGGAACCTTTCTCCATTCCTGGAGCCCTGCACAGATGGAGCATAGTGCATCATTCTGTGATGGGGCAACTGGGGGAGACACAGAAGAACTAACACTGAAAGCTGCCACAGGAAAGCTCCATGTCCATTGCCTCTTGGCTCTCACCGGCCAGAGATGCAAACGCTGAGTGCGCTGTTGAGGCCAACTCTCAGGATGCCCCATCTTTGGATAGAATTTCCTCTCAGCTCATGCAAGGCTTCTTGGCTTCATCTGCTTTCTCTCATGTCCCCTCCTAGCCACGCTGTTGCACTGACCCGTGATTCTGAGCGCCTGAGTGAGGTGAAGAAGAGGATCACTGTCTTGCCTCTGGGAAGGTAATGTCTACTTTCTGTGTAATCCCTGGGCATCACTTTTCTAATGTCTTGAAGGATATCTTCTCTGCTTAATAAAGATCAATTCTGATTGGAGTTTGCAAAATAGTATATGTGACTTCTGTTTCCTTCTTCCCTTGCAGTGGAGTTCTGGCTGGCAACCCACTGGAAATTGATAGAGAGCTTCTGCGGAGCGGTAAATGTCTACTGTTGAGTAGCATGAGTCTACTTCATGTATTTGGGAGGGAGGGAAGAAAAAACATGTGGCTTCCCAAGGCATTATCATGCACTGTAACCCTGTACCAAGTGTCAAGGATTCACATGTTTTCTTTTAATCCAAAAAGACAGGCTATGTCTGTGAGGTGGTAGTTCCCATGCAGTAATACACTTCAGCACGTGTATGCTGTTGGGATTACTCAAGGACTCAGTCACCTGTATGCTGGGGCAGTCTGCTAACTTCAAGCCCTGGTCATGCTAAACCTGACCTCATCTATCTGTAACTTTCCTTTCAGAACTGGACATGACTTCCATCACCCTGAACAGCATAGATGCCATCAGTGAGAGAGACTTTGTGGGTAAGTACAACTCTATCATTCTTCCTTCCCCGTGTTAGAAGCAGACACTGGACACCTTCCCAGTTTGCCTCATTTAACAAGGGACCTGAAATCTTTGCACATGTCTAAGCTCCAGTCAGGGCTCCCTGGTTTTTCAAACACAAACCCTCTTTTCACCTCCTGCTATTCTGCCTTTTCTGCAGTGGAATTAATCTCTGTTGCCACCCTGCTGATGATCCACCTTAGCAAGCTGGCTGAAGATCTCATCATCTTCAGCACCACTGAATTTGGCTTTGTGACCCTCTCTGATGCCTACAGGTAGGTGCTTGGTCACCGATAGTCTATCCCCAAGACTCTCCTTGTCCCTGATTTCTGATTCTGGCAACTCAATCACATCTCCATTCACTGGTCACTCCTCCCCAGCTACTGCTGGCACAAATATGCTGTAAGAGAACAGGCATAGAAAACTTCCTTCTCTGCTGGGAATTCCTGCCAAAGCCCTTCCCAGAACAGCCCCGGTTTGCAATACTAACAGACTTCCTGTCTCTCAATCTCAGGGCAGCACAGCCACTGCCCTGCCTCTCTGAGGGCACAGTAAAAACAAGTGCTGCCTGCTCATGCCTTCTGTGGAACAGGGCCCTGAAGAGAAGCCTCTGTTTTGTCTCCTCTGAGAGGCAGCACGGGGTGGTAGCTCCAGATGGGATTGCAAAACCAAAGACTCTGCTTTGAGAAACATGATAATATCTGTGTGCTCACCTCACTGCTTTCCTACACTGATGTGCACAGGTGTCCAGTCAAGGGGGGCTACAAAGCACTTTTGCAGGGCTGGGCCAGCGTGCTGCATGTCTTAGCCTGCATCTGCACAGACTGGGGTTTTGCTCACCATTGCACTTCCTTTCTTCCAGCACTGGCAGCAGCCTGTTGCCTCAGAAGAAAAACCCTGATAGCCTGGAACTGATCCGCAGCAAAGCTGGTCGTGTGTTTGGACGGGTGAGCCTGTTCAAGACAGAAGAGGGTCAGGGAAACTGCTCATGTTGGGGCTGAAGAAGCTCCTTCTTAATGCTTCTGTGTAAAAATTATAATTATGCCAGGTTTAGGCTGTGAATCTCTGCTGGGGCAATGTGTTTCTCTTCCTGTAATTAACTGCCATACCTGTTTCTCTCTGCAGTTGGCTGCTATTCTCATGGTTCTCAAAGGAATTCCAAGCACCTTCAGCAAGGATCTGCAGGTAAAGCAGATATTAGCTTCCACTCCAGTTCTTTTAAGAGACACAGTTGTCTCATGCTCTAGAGGAGTCTCTTGCATTACATTTCTTGCACAAGTACAGCTTGTGTGCAAGATGATAAAACTGGGGCTGCATCAGGTCATCTAACAACAATTTCCATCTATACTGTCCCATAGGAGGACAAGGAAGCTGTCCTTGATGTTGTGGACACTCTGACTGCTGTGCTCCAGGTTGCCACTGGAGTGATTTCTACCCTCCAGGTGAGGCTTCAGCTTCTCATTACTGAATGTGGTTGGAGGACACAGTTTAAATGTAGTACAGATACAAGAGCTCTAGTCTGGTCCTGACATGATGACTTGCTCACTTCTACTGCCTTTTAGTGCCGCCACCTCAGGCAGCTCAGATACACTTGGGCAGAAAGTCCTTGGAGAGCCTGGTCCCTCCTTGATGAAGTCCATTCTTTGGTCCCCAGTGTGTCCCCAAAGAGCAGCAGATGATAACATCTCACTCTGCCTCTCCTCTCTGCAGATCAACAAGGAGAACATGGAGAAGGCTCTGACCCCTGAGTTGCTGACTACTGATCTGGCTCTCTACTTGGTTCGTAAAGGAGTAAGTATCAGAGGAAGGCCTGGAGCTCTGACTTCTTTTGATACAGAATACTGCTCAATGAGGGCCTGAGATGAGGCCTTCTGTTCTGTCCCCAGGTGATGGTCAGTGTGGGTCAACAAACACGAAAGCTGGAAACACATTCTTTACATGTATCCCAAGTAGTGGAACTGCTGCCAGGTGGACTTGATAGTAATTTACAGGTGGAATTTTACGTCCTAATGCCTCCCTTCTTCACACCCCAGAAAACAAGGATTCGGATTTCAGTCTCTAATTAAAAACAAACCAACCAAAATGAGAGCACATCTATTCTTGCCCAAGACTGCACTTCACTCGCCTGGTTACTTGATTGTGCCCTTTGCTTCTTGTTGCAGATGCCGATCAGACAAGCCCAAACTGCTTCTGGGAAGGCCGTCCACCTTGCTGAGACTAAAGGCATCACCATCAATAATCTCACCCTGGAGGACCTGAAGAGCATCAGGTTTGTACCACATTACCATAGATATGCTCAAAAGACAGCTGTCAGCCTGGCTTCCTTGTGATTCCCTTCTGTGTATACCCTGGGCTTGATAGCACTGCGAAATTCTTCCTGGTCTGTATACCAATGCTGTTACTGCCAAGCTTGTATCAACTGAGGTTTGGTGAGGGAGACAATAGTGCTGCCTTTTGACTTGAGCAGGGATGGGTCACAGGTACTGGAAGGGTATGGAGAAATTCATGCCTTGACCTGGAGGCACCAGCACTGTAGAGGAGTTTGGCTTCAGACTTCCTCCCTCTGCTCTTGCAGCTGTGTCTTTTGAATGTCAAGAACTGCTCCTGTCAGGCACTAGAAGTGCAGAAGCAGAGCTTCATGAGGCTTTTCCCCTTGGAAAAAGGATCAGCCTCCACTCCTCTAGCCCTTCCACAGGCAGTATAAAGCCATCAAACAGTGCCCATCACTCCCCACTGATACCTCTTCTCTTTGCTTCCCTAGCCCCCTCTTTGCCAGCGATGTCTCCCAGGTCTTCAGCGTTGTCAGCAGTGTGGAGCAGTACACTGTCGTGGGCGGGACTGCCAAGAGCAGCGTGACTGCCCAGATCGAGCAGCTGAGGGAGCTGCTGAAGAAGCAGAAGGAGCAAGCTTAGAGTGTGGGGACATATCCCGTGGCTGCAGCGTTGTGCTTATCACACTAATCCAGAGTTAATAAACACTGTGGTGTATTGTAGTTCACTGAAACTCCTGTGTTGCGTATTGCTTTCGAGGGACAAAATTGAGCTGGGCTTCCTCAGCCCTTCTGAGGCTGGTCACTGGTGTGAATGAACTCTCTTTCCTGGCAAAAGAACTCTTACTGGGCAGCAGGAGGGTGTGCCTACATCAGGGGACCTGCAAATGATGGGAGCAGTTGGACACAGCACAAGGCTGGACCCAGCTGTGCCACAGCGAGCTATGCAACATGCTGAGGGAAGACTGGGATGTGCACAGGAAAAGACACATGGTACTATATCTGTAACACAGCCATCATTGAACACCTTCTAGGACTGTGTTTCCCAGCCAGCCTGCCTTCTGGCAGGGAAAAATTTCCTCACCAGTTGACAGTGGAACATGCTTAGTCTTAAGCAGAATGTGGTCAGCAGGTCAACCCACAGCTCCTCCTCATTCATCATTAAACCGCCTTCAGCTCTGGTTTACCCCAAAGAACAGGAGTTGCATGTTTTCAGGAAAGCTCTTTTTTCTGTGTGTCACAGGCCAAGCTAGCTGGGGGCAGAGTACTTGAAAACAAGCTGGCATTGCTGGCTGACTCTCAGTAATTATCTACTATCTTCCCTTATGTCCTTGCAAATGCAAAATCAGGACACAGACAAGAAAAAGCATTATATGAGGAATGCAAGTGCAGCACCCTGGCGTCTTTTTTTACGGGAGAAATAACTGATTCAATAAGCACTTGTAACATTCCCCTGCATTAGTGTTCTGCAGTGATTTCTGCACAGAATGTCTATCACTTGAACGAAAGGCAGAATAAAAACAGTTTCTATAGGGAAGACAGGGCAGATTTCATTAAACACTAACTTGGTACTGACAGTACAATAGTTCTAGTTGTCATGGACAATTTCTCTTCTGTCAAAACATTTTAAAGCTGGTAGTTTGCTCAGCACCCTGCTCTCCATGCTGATACAGCAATACGGTATTGACTAAGAGTACTGCAAGGCTCTGCAACACAGGTAGGTAATGGCACGAACACAAGTATTGCCTCACTGTGTTTTGGTTAAGGGCTGTAGCACAGACAGTACAAAGTACCGTGAACTAAATCTCCTGCCACTAATGATGTATCCCAGAAGACACAAGTGCTTTCAATCTACCTGAAGGAAAATATCTATGGCCTGCTTTCATGCTCCAAAAAAGTCCCACTGAATATTTGGTCTCCTAATCACATTGCTACGCATGGTCATTCTGCCCTCTAGTTCTCAATTAGAAAAACAGAGACACTGTCACAAAAGAGTAGTGAGACCAGATGCATTTGTATGACAGCAACGTCCCCTGCAGGCACCAGGGATAATTTGAGACAGCAATACCCTACTGTGCCCATCTAGCCTTCATCAGAAGCAACACAAACTACCTCCATTGTGATTCCTCCATCGTTTCTATGCCTCATGTTACAGAGAGATGCATGTACAGAGAAGTGGAAAAAATTAAACAGAGGCCTAGAAGTAGAACAGACATTGGAGCTTTCACTGTTATATTTAACCATGTAGCTAAATACAGGCAATATTTAGAAACCAAACTGTGCATCATACATACGTAGGGTGCTTAATGATGTAAGAATTCAGATTCTAAAGTAGACACAGGGAAACTCAGGAAATGCCATAGGGATCCCATCTTCCCTTCTCTAGCCCTGTGGGTAAAAAAAGAAGTGTCACAGGGAGAGGTGCCAGGAGCAGCTGGGTGCCCTCTAACCCCTCCTGACTGCAGTGTGTTGAGCATCCTCCTCCAGCCTTCATGGACTTTGGGCAACTTCTCTGCACCATCTTAAGAGTAGAGGTACATCCTTTGTGTGTGTTATGCGTGTTCCATATAATCGATATTGAGCCTGCATCACAAACACTAGGAGGTAAAGCCTCTCCCTGTGTATAATCCATTCTGAATGCAAATGTGATGCTTACTGTTTTGACAGCTTCCCAACAACCTTCAGTCAAAACCCAGAATAAGGACAAAGACACTCAAGAAAGATCAACAAGACAAGAGCAGCATCAAGCATGGAGGGCTTCAGAAGAAGAGGGAAACTGGTGAAAAGTTGTTTAGCTTTTCCCAGTGTAGACAGTGTGATGGCTGTGTGTGTCTGCGGGCCTGCTAGACTCAAACAGAAAAGTCATCACCCCAGGAAAAGAATAGATCACAAGGGGAAATGCTTGAGAAGCAGCAAAGTAAGAGTTGGGTATAAATACAGAGTGTGAGCCTTGTTCTGGGCTGATACTGAAGGCAGTGCTCTGCAAACCCAGCGACAAAATGTATCTGCTTATTCAGGCTAGGTAGTCAAGAGTCAGACAAGCCTGATGCTAAACTGTGTCATTGCCGGAGTCCTCTTTGCTACAGAAAATAACATGCCCTAATCATGCAACCCCACTGGGCCCCAACTCAGAAAGGGGATGAGTAGCAGGACTGAGAAAAGAAGATAGAAAAGATGGCTGGATTACGTCTCTTTCTACCTGAATCATTCTACACTCCTGTGACAACAGGGATGGTGAAAGGCAAGAAAAACCCTAAAGGGGACAAGAAAACTGGGATGCACTTCCTGTATTCCCTTAAATACTTCTGGTGTTGTACAGATAGAAAAAATAAGTGGTAGCAGCACATTTCCAAAGGCTGAGCAGAAATAAGCCAGTTCTGCGGGATGCTACAAGGGAGGGGGAAGTGGACTAGGGCCAGTCACAGGGACACCCCGCCCTGCTGGGGCGGGACGAGCTGCCAGCAAGGCTCCAAGGAGTGTAAAAACAAGAAGGACGGGCGAGCAGCATGGAGTGACTAGCCGGGCTGAGCTGCTGAGACGGTGAGTGGGGCCGAGGGACTCGGTGGGGCCATACTGCTGGGTTGAGGTGCCAGGGAAGGGCCAGAGCTAAGCTGTTCCATTCCATTCCACAGGTTGCACTGGGAGTGCAGTGCACACGAGCAAACGTCTGAAATGGCATCTGAGGTGAGGGCAAACTTTGCTTTTCCTACCCCTGCTCTGGCAAATGCAAGCTCAACTTTGTTACAATCCAAGTCCCTGCAGCCAGCTATTTCCCTCAGGTTCCTCCCTTTACCCCGGAGAAACTAATTTAACGCACTGGTGCACTTCACTTAGGCCAGCTTGTGCTTAGGCAGATACTTTACAAAAGCTTGTGTAACTACTTCTGTATACAAAAGCTTCATTTTCAGTTTCTGTGCCTAGTGACTAATTGTCTTAGCAACTCACGCCTTCTGCCTTCAGAGTGGCTACTACAGCCCTGGCTTTTTCAGCTGCTGGTTATAGACAAGTGTCCATCAGCTGTCAGACTGTGCAAGCCTGACCATAGTTCTGTAGCTAGCTAAAGTTAATCCTTCTGTTTTGTTTTCCTGATTGCAAATGTATCTGTTGCAGTTTCTGCTGAAAAACCACCTTACTTTTGTGGAGTCTCATAGCACAGAAGATATGCTTAAAACAGAGCAGTTCCTCATTCAAGCACTTAGCATCTGGTACTGGCTTTTAATTTTACACACCTACGCCATAGTTCCATGGGCACTGGATCCACTGAGGACCTCTAACTTATCCTTTCAGATTCTGATTTTCCTCTCTGCCTCCCTTCAGCTGGATGACAAAGCTGCTGTAAAGATGTGAAAAAACTAAGTGCAACACTTACCTCTGTAGCCTTTCTCTTGCTGGCTTCTCAGACACGCTGTTTCAGCAGGGATTGGCAGAGATGTGGAGACAGTCTCTGGGGAAAAAGGTTTCCAGGGTTACTCAACAGTACTTAGTCTGACTGATAAAACCCCGGCACAGATTAGTTTGCAAATGTCTTGGCCAACTTTTTGCTGTCCATGGTAGTTAGAATGTACAGCATGAGAAGAGACTGACAGGGGTACTTAAAAATTCACACAGATTAGTGATTATTTTGCAATCTGCAGTGGCAAATATATTTAGGCCCTTCCTTTAAATGTTTTCCAATTTATTCTTTGTGCCTGCTGGTACTGGAGAAATGCTTTGGAATCTTGGATTAGTTGTAAGCCTTATGCATAAATAACATTCCCAGCTATTTCCATTCAAGTTTGCCAGAGCTATGGCTTCAAGGGGCATCCTACCCAGGTAAGCAAAGATATCTGACCAAGTGTCACACATGGCTCTTAGTGAATCCATTCAGTTGCTAAATCACCGATGCAAAAGGTTTACACGCACAGCATCATGATGTATGGCACCAATTACGTACCTGTCTTTGGTCACATAGTGAAGTAATTAGGTAGATGACTTGTTCAAAGCGGTGAGATTAGAAAACCAGTCTGGCTTGGGTAGAAAAACAAGTTTTCTTCTTACATATTTTAAAATCTTCTTTGTGTTTTGACTTATTTTTCTGGACATTCCTGATGCTGAAAGGTACTCCAGGTTCTAGAGTCTGCACCTTAGCTGATTTGATGCTGATTTTATGGCAAAGCTTGCAAGCACATCCTGGACTCTGGAGGTGCCTAAACAGTAGCTTCAGTTACTTGCTATGTGGCTGATGCTGGCCCATAGCTACTTGTCAAACAAAGAAAAATCTGCCTCTATTAGACAACAACGACAAAAAAGGACTGCACTGAAAGGACATACCTGAGCTTGGCCTCTACACAGGATAAAGTTCTCAGTGAAAATTACAATGTTCTTAAAGCTATAAATGAAGTTATTAGGCCTCTTTGATTTGCCTCTTCCTCTCTCTCAGGGAGATAAACTTTGGGGGGGAAGATTCAGCGGAAGCACAGATCCCATCATGGAGAAGCTCAACTCTTCTATTGCCTATGATCAGAGACTGTCTGAAGTTGATGTCCAGGGGAGCATGGCTTATGCCAAGGCCTTGGAGAAGGCTGGCATCCTAACTAAAACTGAGCTGGAGAAGATCCTGAGTGGCCTGGAAAAGGTATTTATTTCTTTTATAAACTGTCCTGCATACTCAGGCCTACATACAATCCCTACATTACTACTAAGATGAATAGCTTCTTATCTAAAAACATCCCTGAATTGCACTAAAAGGCATCTTTTTCTCTCCTCATGTCCTATTGCTTAGTTCTAATTATGCATGAAAGCGCTTTCCCAAAAGGGAGTGCAGTTCTAAACCAGGGAGAACTGGAGAGGCCTGTACGTTTTGCTGTCGGTACTCTCGGTACTCTAGCAGACCAGGACAGCAGAATGATTAACAGATTCCATGTAACTAAAGGTACCAAGGCCAGGCAGTAGGATATGAACCAGCTGACAAGCCAGAAATGAGAACCTGAAGCCCCAGTGAGTGCACTGTGAATGCTCACTATAGAAACCTGGTGCCTCAGTGAGGTGTGCTCAAAACAACCTGCCCACCCATCCTCTTCAGACTGAATATTCCTGAGGAATTGTTTCAGCATGAATTAGGAGCATTATTTTTCCAATGGCACTTGGGATCCCTTTGTGTCCGGCCGCCTGAGTTAGTAGAAGGCAATGCACAGTATTGTATAGGGGTGAAGAAGAGTCAGCCACTAGGCACTTTTTCTGAAATATTCATTGTTGTTGCTCACCTACCATGGATAATGGGCAGCCCATACAATGTTTGTATAGGAAAATCTTTACGGACAATGCTAAAGCAACGACTGCCACTTCAGCTCACTTTCTCACTGTGATGCTTAAGTCCTGCCATAGCCAGGACTGCAGGATCAGCAAGGATCAAAAGATGAATCTCCACCAAGGGCTAGAGCAAGCAGCCAGCCTTGGCCTGAAAGAACAGGAATGCAGGAGCTCCTGTGAGAATGCTTTCAATTCCATTTGAATGGCAGAACTTGGTATTTCCTGGGGACAGCTTACAGCCCCTCACTCAGAGAATCAGTATGAGCTGACCTGTGTTTCTGTTGACATTTATAGATCTCTGAGGAATGGTCTAAGGGAGTCTTTGTGGTGAAACAAAGTGATGAGGATATTCACACTGTCAACGAACGCAGACTGAAGGTTTGGGTCCTTTAACCTGTTGTTCTTCTCCCTCTCTACGTAGAGCTGCCTGACACTGAGCACATGTGCCTCTGTCCCCAGCACAGTGAAATTCCTCAATACCCTGTGATACTGACATGTCAGATGTACAACCAACAGTGTCCAATACCCCTTTGTGGAAGAGATACTATACAAGCCTAGAATCCAAACTTGCCCTTCCCCAGAAGAGAACCCATAGCTATTTACAGGATCCTAGAGCTAGGAGGAGGTCTGCTCTTGCAGTAACTCTTTTGCTTACAATACAGAGACACTGACAAAAGTTATTCTCTTGTCCTCAGGAGCTGATTGGGGATATAGCTGGAAAGCTGCACACTGGAAGAAGCAGGAATGATCAGGTAGGTATAGAGCTACTTTTTTTTTCTCTCTCTATATTACTCTCACACCTCAGCTCCTTATCAAGCTTCTTTCTGTCATCTCTTGCATACAATGACACTCTCTAGCATGTGCTCCCTATGGCTTTAAGCTAGTGATACTGCAGTGATTCATCAGCAAAGGGGAGTGGTTTCTGCAGGATTGCTATTTAGTGGCATAACTTCCACTGACATCCCTTGGAAAGTTCACAGAATACATTACTTTACCAACTGGATGCCATGAATCTTTTGGGATCAGCCTTTTGCTAATGACAAACTTTGGGGAATATTGTAGGGGATATTCCATCCCAAGCTGCCTACACCTGAGAAGTCCAGTGAAAAAAATGAGCTTTGGAAAGCAATATACAGCAACTTTTATGGATCAGAGACATGGGGCATAGCTGGTAAAATGTCCCTTCATATCACACAGAATGAAGAGTTGGTAGCCCTGCCGTGCCTTTCAGCTAAACTGTATTTGGTCACTAAGCATGTCACATTCTCCTTTATCTGACTGTGGCCAATCTTGTGTAGGTTGTGACTGACCTGAAGCTGCTCCTGAAGAGTTCCATCTCTGTCATCTCCACTCACCTGCTGCAGCTCATCAAGACCCTGGTGGAGCGTGCTGCCATGTAAGTCCTTTAACAGGTCCATAGTCACAGCCTTCTTGGGACAGGAGACCAGGAGACCAGGAGACTTGCTCTTTAACTGACAACAATCACGGCAACAGCAAGGTCTTCTGCAGAAGAAGTCACAGTCAGGCACTGTGTGATAGCACAGGGAATAGCCCCTCTTTCTCCACAGCCCACATCAGAGAGAGACATTCCTCTTTCCTCATTGTATCCTGGTGATAGAGGGAGTGAAAGGCAAAGATGAAGTGCAGCACAACACAAGATATTCTTCTCATGACCTTGCAGAAAACCTGAGAATGTACTTGCCTCTGCTCTCTATACTGACAGCTGTCTTTTTCTCCTTTCACACACAGAGAAATTGATGTTATCATGCCTGGCTACACCCACCTGCAGAAAGCTCTGCCCATCAGATGGAGCCAGTTCCTGCTCAGGTAACCACCTTTCACACTGGGCTCTAAGAAGGGAACCTTTCTCCATTCCTGGAGCCCTGCACAGATGGAGCATAAAAGTGCATCATTCTGTGATGGGGCAGCTGGGGGAGACACAGAAGAACTAACACTGAAAGCTGCCACAAGCACTCCTCAGTCCATTGCTTCTTGGCTCTTAGCAACCAAGGACCTAAACACTGACTGGGTGCTGGAGACCACCTCTCAGCATGCCCCACCTTTTGGCCATTACAGCCATTTCCTCTCTTCTCATGCAACAATTTTTAGCTTCATCTGCTTTCTCTCATGTCCCCTCCTAGCCACGCTGTTGCACTGACCCGTGATTCTGAGCGCCTGAGCGAGGTGAAGAAAAGGATGAATGTCTTGCCTCTGGGAAGGTAATGTCTACTTTCTGTGTAATCCCTGGGCATCACTTTGCTCTATTAAATGACCAAGAGGCAGACCATTATATCCTCTGAATCACCAGTGCTTGTATGCTACACACACTGCAGAGTTTCAAAATCTCAAGCCTTGCTTCGTGCACCAAAGAAAGGTGCTGTGACTGACTTACCCACCAGAGACACTCTTCTCCCTACTCTTAGAAGTCACGAACTACAAGGCTCTCATCATGTGATTTTTTTTTCTTTGGAAGAGAGCTTCTGGTTTAGTCTAGAGTTCAGTTTGCTGAGCCTCAGACCATGCTTCAGGGAGCAGTTTGACACCAGTTTCTTTTGAAGTGAAAGAGCTGTCATCCCTCATTGCTAGAGATCAGTTTTTGTTGGATTCTGCAAGATATCATGTGTCACTTCTGTTTCTTTTTCCCTGGCAGCGGTGCTCTGGCTGGCAACCCACTGGAAATTGATAGAGAGCTTCTGTGTAATGGTAAATATCTCTCTGATTGAGTAGCACAGGTCTGATTATAATATCTGGGAATCAGAGAAACACTGACACAATGTCATAATGCTATTTTCAGATACATTGTAGCATGTTAACATGGGGAGGGAGGGTAATAAATACAAAAATAGAATATTATCTGATGATCGGGGCACAAGCAGCTCCCAAGGAATTAGCAAGCAATAAGACTTTTTAGCAAATTAAGAAAGCATGTGTCTGTATGGTAGGATAGTAGATATAACAGAACCACTTCTGTTACACACTGGCTACCTGGGACAAATAGCAATGCCTCAACGCAGCTTATTTGTCCTCCTTGGACTACTAAAGGGCTCACAGACACCTACAGGGGCAAGCTGCAGACTTCAAGTTAGGCTAAACATGACATCTTCCATCCACCACTTCCTTTACAGAACTGGACTTTGCTTCCATCAGCCTGAACAGCATGGATGCCATCAGTGAGAGAGACTTTGTGGGTAAGTACAGCTCCACCATTCCTCCCTCCCCCATGTTAGAAAAAGACACTGGGCATCTTCCCAGTTTGCCTCATTTAACAAGGGACCTGAAATCCCACAATGGGAAGTAAACAAACAGAAAATCTTTGCACACATTTAAGCTCCAGTCAGGACTCCCCGGTTTGTCAAACACAAACCCTCTTTTCACCTCCTGCTATTTTGCCCTTTCTGCAGTGGAATTGCTCTCTGTTGCCACCCTGCTGATGATCCACCTTAGCAAGCTGGCTGAAGATCTTATCATCTTCAGCACCACTGAATTTGGCTTTGTGACCCTCTCTGATGCCTACAGGTAGGTGGTCATTGGGCAAACAGCCATTTCCCGCAGTCTCTCCTCCATTATCCTTTCCTAAGAGAATAAGAAAGTGGGTGTTCCCACTGCACAAGACTGACACATCAATCAACACTCCAGAGGATGAAAAGCCTGAGAGAAAGGCAGCCTTAGGGTGAAAATTCCCCATTAAGGATCAGTGATTCTAATTCTGGCAACTCAATCACATCTCCATTCACTGGTCACCCCTCACCAGCTACTGCTGGCACAAATATGCTGTAAGAGAACAGGCACAGAAAACTTCCTTCTCTGCTGGGAATTCCCGCCAAAGCCCTTCCCAGAACAGCCCCGGTTTGCAATACTAACAGACTTCCTGTCTCTCAATCTCAGGGCAGCACAGCCACTGCCCTGCCTCTCTGAGGGCACAGTAAAAACAAGTGCTGCCTGCTCATGCCTTCTGTGGAACAGGACCCTGAAGAGAAGCCTCTGTTTTGTCTCCTCTGAGAGGCAGCACTGGGTGGTAGCTCCAGATGGGATTGCAAAACCAAAGACTCTGCTTTGGGAAACATGAGAATCTCTGTGCGCTCACTTCACTGCTTTCCTACACTGATGTGCACAGGTGTCCAGTCAAGGGGGGCTACAAAGCACTTTTGGAGGGCTGGGCCAGCATGCTGCATGTCTTAGCCTGCATCTGCACAGACTGGGGTTTTGCTCACCATTGCACTTCCTTTCTTCCAGCACTGGCAGCAGCCTGTTGCCTCAGAAGAAAAACCCTGATAGCCTGGAACTGATCCGCAGCAAAGCTGGTCGTGTGTTTGGACGGGTGAGCCTGTTCAAGACAGAAGAGGGTCAGGGAAACTGCTTATGTTGGGGCTGAAGAAGCTTCCTCTGTGTAAAAATTACCTAACCAATTGCCATACCTGTTTCTCTGCAGTTGGCTGCTATTCTCATGGTTCTGAAAGGACTTCCAAGCACCTACAACAAAGACCTACAGGTAAAACAGAAATTAATTTTCACTCCAGATCTATGAAGAGACAGAGTTCTCTCATGCTCTATAGAAGCCTCTTAGACTATATTTCCCTGCATGCATGCTACTTATGTGCAAGATGATAAAAAAAAGACAGAGC
This sequence comes from Excalfactoria chinensis, assembly GCF_039878825.1. Taxonomy (NCBI): domain Eukaryota; kingdom Metazoa; phylum Chordata; class Aves; order Galliformes; family Phasianidae; genus Excalfactoria; species Excalfactoria chinensis. The sequence continues at coordinate 3,881,752 of NC_092843.1, read as the reverse complement.
TGTGATACTGCATGCTGTAAATCACACTCTGCGCAAGGTTCTATGATGACATTCCTGCTCTGCTGGCCAGGCTGCTCATGCTGGTGGGCTTTTTCACAGCATCAATTAATCTAACAGCAATTTCCATCCATGCTCTCACTCAGGAAGACAAGGAAGCCGTCTTTGATGTTGTGGACACTCTGACTGCTGTGCTCCAGGTTGCCACTGGAGTGATTTCTACCCTTCAGGTAAGGCTTCAGCCTCTCATTACTGAATGTGGTTGGAGGACATGTTCAGTGTGGAGTTGCTCTAGTCTGGTCCTGACATGATGACTTGCTCACTCCTACTGCTTGTTAGGGCCGCCACCACAGGCAGCTCAGATACACTTGGGCAGAAAGTCCTTGGAGAGTCTGGTCCCTCCTTGATGAAGTCCATTCTTTGGTCCCCAGTGTGTCCCCAAAGAGCAGCAGATGATAACATCTCGCTCTGTCTCTCCTCTCTGCAGATCAACAAGGAGAACATGGAGAAGGCTCTGACCCCTGAGTTGCTGTCTACTGATCTGGCTCTCTACTTGGTTCGTAAAGGAGTAAGTATCAGAGGAAGGCCTGGAGCTCTGACTTCTTAAGATGTGGAGTATTGCTCAGTGAGGCCTTCTGTTCTGTTCCCAGGTGATGGTCAGTGTGGGTCAACAACTGCAGGTTTAGACTTCATTGTTATAAGGAAAAATAAACCAATCAAAATGGGAGAACATCCATTCTTGACTCCAGTGCAGACTGGACCATCATCTTTCCTTCTCATTGCAGATGCCGTTCAGACAAGCTCACAGTGTTTCTGGGAAGGCCGTCCACCTTGCTGAGACTAAAGGCATTGCTATCAATAAACTCACTCTGGAAGACCTGAAGAGCATCAGGTTTGTATCACTGTTACTTTGCCATAAATCCCCTCAAAAGGCAGGTGGTGCCCTTCCATCAACAATCCAGTCCTAACTGCACCCCAAAATTGCTATGGCATAAATATAATTGCTGCTACTGCCAAGCCTGCATCAGTTGAGGGGGCACAACATCACAACCACTGAACTTATGCAAGGTGTGGGTCACAGGTACTGGGAGGGAGTAGATAAATTCATGTCTTGACCTCGAGGCACCAGCACTGTAGAGGAGTTTGGCTTCAGACTTCCTCCCTCTGCTCTTGCAGCTGTGTCCTTTGAATGTCAAGAACTGCTCCTGTCAGGCACTAGAAGTGCAGAAGCAGAGCTTCATGAGGCTTTTCCCCTTGGAAAAAAGATTAGCCTCCACTCCTTTAGCCCTTCCACAGGCAGTATAAAGCCATCAAGCAGTGCCCATCACTCCCCACTGATACCTCTTCTCTTTGCCTCTGCAGTCCCCTGTTTTCCAGCGATGTCTCCCAGGTCTTCAACATTGTCAGCAGTGTGGAGCAGTACACTGCCATGGGTGGTACTGCCAAGAGCAGCGTGACTGCCCAGATCGAGCAGCTGAGGGAGCTGCTGAAGAAGCAGAAGGAGCAAGCTTAGAGTGTGGGGACATGTCCCGTGGCTGCAGCGTTGTGCTTATCACACTAATCCAGAGTTAATAAACACTGTGGTGTATTGTAGTTCACTGAAGCTCCTGTCTTCTGTGTTGCTTTTAGGAGGCAAGACTGAGCTGGGCTTCCTCAGCTCTTCTGAGAATTGAGGAATCCAGTTCCCTTGTGTGATAGAACTGGAGCTCTCTCCTTCCAGGCAGGGGAGCTTTTATGGGCAGCACACTCTAGAGGTTGCTCTGTATCTGCACCCCAAGATTGTCCTGTGAAACTGAAATCCATCAGATGGCATTTCCTTCCTCCCTGGCCTCTCTGATAACACTTTCCATCCTATTTTATTTCCTGTTAAGCTCTGAGGGACACTTTTTGAATAGGAAAACATTACCACGGTTCCTAGGTCATCCCAAACGTGACTTCCTAACACAGCAAGCGCCTTCCTCGTGGTCGAGCTGCCAGCAGATGATCTGGGCTCTTTGCCATGCCTGATGCTCGCCATAGTCTGCTGGGCCACCTGCTTCTACAGTTGTTTACGGGAGAAAAGAAGAAACAAAGCAGGAAAAAGCAACAACTATTGAATGAAGAAAGGAAGGAATAAAACGCAGCAGCTCGCACGACCTCCCCAACCGCGCACGGCAGCACCTCCCGGCCCTAAATAGCGGCAGCCACGCCTCCTCCCCCCGGCCGGTTGCTGCCCACAATGAAGATGGCGGCAGCGCCGTGCGGCTCGGTGGAGCAGTGCCGCTTGCAGCTGCTGGTGTTGATGGCAGCGGCTGCAGCCGTGCGGGGCGGCATGCTGTACCCCCGCGAGAGCCCATCCCGCGAGCTGAAGGAGCTCGGAGGAATCTGGAGCTTCCGCGCCGACTTCTCTCCGAGCCGGGACGCCGGTTTCGAGCAGCGCTGGTACCGGCAGCCGCTCCGGCAGGTAGCGGGGCTGGGCGGGCGGGCGGGCGGCTCCTCCGGGCGCTGGGGAAGCGTACCGCGTGTTGCTGGGGCCGGCCCGGCGCTGCTCGGAGCTCTGCTCCTGCCTGTAAGGCTGCCGCGTGCCGTCCACGCTGTTCAGCTGCCCCTTCCGAAGTGACAGAGTGCAGATAAGCAGGTTACGGTGTAACTTCGATCTGCTGTTGAAGTGAAGCCCGGTTCCCTCTCCGTGCGGTGATGATGCATATCCTGTGCTGAAAGCTCCATCCTTCCCCTTTTAGCACTCTGGACCGTTTTTGGCCTAATATCTATTAGGGAGGAGGGGAGAGCTGTGGGAAAAGGGAGCCAGAGAGGGATCCCAGGCAGTGCCCCCAGTGGGGGCTGAGAAGTGCACTCAGCATTCACACACCAGGGAGTCTCCTTGGAGGAGATGCACGCTGTGACCATCCTGGCCAAAGGTTTCGTAGCACCAGGTGCTACAAAATCAGGTTCACCCCAAGTCCTTGTTTCCCTGTGAGGATTTCATGATGTCTGCTAAGGGTTTTCTCTGTGGCGCCATACATGTGAGCACTGAGTCAGCCCTGCACATGGAGCTCATTTTGGGGCCTTCCTGGCTCTGCTCTCCATGGAAAGGGGAAGCGCTCCAGCTGTGAGCTGCTGCAACATCACGAGTGCAGCAGGTGCTAAAAATGAATGGCTCAGTTGTGTCACAGCATCCTGTTCCTTTTGAGGAGTGAGAAAGGCCACTGCGCCCATATAAAGAGGTACAGACAGTGCTTCCTTGGGGGTGCTGACCTGAAACACCTGCAGCTTCTGCTGCTGTAACTCATGGCCTGGCACAAAACATCACAGTAGTGAGCTGACATTGCAGCTCTCCAAACTGCAGGAGCTGTGTGAGAGAATCTGCTCTTTGGGAGGTATCTCAGGCTGAACAGCCACCTGGGCATTTCCCTCCTCCCCTTCCCACTGTGCGGTACCAAAGCTGTTCATGAAAGCATTTCAGGAGGTGAAAAGATATCAGCAGCTTCATCCTGTATGAACAGGGCTTGGTGGTAAGCAGGAGTTGTGTGTGGGACAGATTACGCTGGCTTTAAGCAGGTTCTTCTAAGTATTTCCACGTAGAGAGGCTGTCGGTGGAAGGAGATACCTCCAGCGGTACAGGCTACATAACCTAACAGCAGGATTTCTTCTTTTTAATGCTTTGCTCCTTCCCGTTCTGTTCAATTCCTGCCAGACTGGTCCTGTTATTGACATGCCAGTGCCTGCCAGCTTCAATGACATCACTCAGGACCCCCGCTTGGAGAACTACATCGGCTGGGTCTGGTATGAGAAGGAGGTGCAGCTTCCTCAGCGTTGGCTGCAGGACGATCTCAGCACCAGGGTGGTGCTCCGGTTTGGCAGTGCCCACTACTACTCCATCGTGGTACGTTGCACGGGTGGCTGTGTTTGTGTTTCCAAGGTCATGACACACTAAAACCCCAATCTCCCATCGCTGTGCTCCTTCCTTTCCTTACTGCTACAACAGCTCTGTCTCTGGGACTCACGGCTCTCTTCTGTTGCAGTGGGTGAATGGAGAGCAGGTTGTGGAGCATGAAGGCGGCCACCTCCCTTTTGAAGCAGATATAAGCAGGATTGTCCAGCGCAGCCCTGGGGTTCCCTGCCGTATCACTGTTGCTCTGAACAACACCCTGACGCCGCACACTCTGCCTCCGGGGTCAATTCAGTACATGAATGATAAAACAAGGTGAGCCATTAATGTGCTGCACTGCGAGGTTAACCCAGGGCTGAGAGAATGGGGATTTATTCAGCTGCTGTCTCATAGGACCCTCTGAGCAACACAGAAGAGCAGAGGTTGTGTTTTTCCTTAAATTCATCGGCCAAGCAGTGAGAAGTGTGATGAGGAATCTACACTGAACTACTGCATCTGTTTTATACACAGGGAGCTGAGATTAAGTGATCTGCCAAGCTGAATCAATGGCAGATTGAGAAGCTTGAGTTCAGCTGGAAGTGCAAGAGCCTGCTATCGTGAAGGATCAAACCCATTCAGTGCAGTAGATGTTTGTTAACTGGTAAAGCCCTTCAGCACAACATCAGTAGCACTGCTGAAATACATCCTGTTGTAAAGACTGTTTTACCAGCACGTTGCTAGCATCCTGCCTTCGGTTCTTGTGTAATGAAACATAATGCAGCCATTTTTCCTGTCTTGCTCACTCAGGTATCCCAAGAACTATTTTGTCCAGAACACCAGGTTTGATTTCTTTAACTATGCTGGAATCCATCGCCCGGTTGTGCTTTACACCACACCTTCTGTCTACATAGATGATATCACTGTGACAACTACTTCATCAGAGAGCGTTGGTAGGTTCTGAGCAATGACAGCAGCTACCACCAGCTCCAAACTGAGATGACAAGGGCAATAGAAAAACTAACCTGCAAAGATCCAATTGCATTTGTTTTATAGTGGCTTTCTTTTTAACCTCAGCTGGTCTAGTGCACGGCTCCGCAGCTGCTGATAAACAAAATCAGAAACAATAAGCAAAAGGAAGTGCTTACAAGACTCTGTTGTTAAAGCAAAAGGACAATCAGGTGTTTGTAGAAGCAGAGTCCCTCAGCAGAGGCAGTCTTTCTGCCACTTAAAGCAGGATTATCTCTAAGTAACAGATACTTGTAATGCACAAATCTGCTTGCAAACTTCTGAACCTCAAAGACAGGTCACGCTTGTTATAACTTGTACCTTTCTATTGTTGTTGCTGTTTTCCCTTGCTACTTAATGCTGCTGTGTGTAAAAACCCTCCCATATGATGTGTGTATTTTGCCTTTCATGCCAGTCTCTGATTGTGTTTTGTTGTCCTTTGAACCAGCAATGGTGCAATATCAGGTATCGGTAGTTGGCAGCGAACTCTATTCCTTGTCTCTGAGTTTACGTGACCAAGAGGGGAAAGTGGTTGCTACAGGCGATGGACCATCTGGAGAGTTAAAAGTGCCAAATCCAAACCTGTGGTGGCCTTATCTGATGCACGAGAGCCCTGGATACCGCTACTTCTTAGAGGTAACTGTGACATCTCTTCCTCTCTCTGTGCATTTCTTCTCACTATATAATAGCGTTACGTATGGCCCCTCTTTCTTATTTTTGCTTGCTCTCCCCTGGATCCTGTTCACATCTCTAGAATGACACTGCTAATCATGCTGTAACCAAATCGAGCTCTGGATGCTGAATGGGCAGGTTGGTGGTGAGAAGAGCAGGGCATACCTGGAGCGCATGCGTGCGCTCTCAGATGTTTGCCTTTCACATCTATGGTCTGATCTGCCTGCTGCAGAAGGACTGAGACAATACGAGGGAGGAGATGCTGCATAATGGAGGGTAGTCTCTGGGCAGCAGGCCGAGAGCTCCTCTTTCACATATACTGCCATGCCATGAGCTTTCTGCACAGAGTGCAGCATCCATAGACAGCCTGGAGGGCTCTGCCACCCCCAGCACCTCACACAGCCCTTCCCTTTGGGAACCCAGGTGAAAATGCAGGCGCAGGCCAGCGGCGTGCAGCAGGAGGACACCTACACGCTGCCGGTTGGCATCCGCACCGTTCACGTCACCAGCACGCAGTTCCTCATCAACGGAAAGCCCTTCTACTTCCACGGGGTCAACAAGCACGAGGATGCGGATGTAAGTGCGGGCCTTACCTCACGGCGCTGCCACAGCCGGTATATTCCTCTACGGCAATAAATAGCGGTTTTCAGCCCTTAGAAGCGGGGCGGGCGCTGAGCTTCGAGCCGCGGATCTGCGAGGCTCAGCCCGGCCACGGGGCGGCTCCTCAGCCCCAGCGAACGGCCCGTCCCGCCGCGCGGAGCCGCCCTTCCCGCCTTGCCCTCCTCACCTCAGCGCCGCGCGGGCCCCTCGTGTGGAGAGCGATGGAGGAGCAATGCGGGCGGCTTGGTTACAGCCCTCCCCTCACTGCGGCTACTTCTCGGCCTTAAACTATGCACCCATAAAAAGACATAGTGTGCTGAGGCTGGAAGAGTTCAGTGCTGCCCAGCTGTGCTGTGAGGAGAAGCCCTGCCCTGCGATGCAACAGGGTTTGATTTGTTGTCCCCCTCAGATTCGTGGCAAAGGCCTGGACTGGTCACTGATTGTGAAGGATTTCAACCTGCTGCGCTGGCTGGGGGCAAACTCCTTCCGCACCAGCCACTACCCCTATGCTGAGGAGATCATGGACCTGTGTGACACCTACGGCATCGTGGTGATCGACGAGTGCCCAGGAGTGGGGATTAAGATGCCGTAAGCAAAGCACAAAGCACCATTCCCCTTATGTCTTTCCCTCCCACAGCTTCCCCCTCCCGTCCTGAAGCTCGCGACACCCTGATAATGAAGGCACTTTGCTCTCTTTAGAAATCAGCCTGTTGCGTTTCAAAGCCTCCCCTGGTGCCACGTCTGCCCACTGAGGTTGGGCAACCAGAGGGCGTTCTGCCACATGGCTGTTGTGTCATCGGATCTGGCTCCATTAGTGAGCCCAAACCACGGCCCTGAACTGTGCAGCCTTTGGGGAAATAAGGCAGAAGCCACGTTCAGTTTCAGTACTCATCAGTGCTTACATACCACTGAGTTACCATTCCATTTGTATGGAGAATCATAGAGTTCCTTTCTAATCTTAATGATTCTAAGATCATCCAGTCCAGCTGTTCACCTACCACCAATATTGCCCACATCCCTCAGTGCCACATCTCCACGGCTCTGGAACACCTCCAGGGATGGGGATTCTCCCACCTCCCTGGGCAGCTGTGCCACTGCAGCACTGCTCTTTTAGAGAAGAAATTGTTCCTGATATCCAACCTGAACCTCCCCTGGCACAACTTACCTGTGACTTTATATCCTTACCTAGTCTTGTTTCCTTTCCAGTGAGAGCTTTGGGAACAAATCACTACAGCATCATCTTGTTGTGATGGAGGAGCTGATCCGCAGGGATAAGAACAGGCCCTCAGTTGTGATGTGGTCAGTAGCCAATGAACCAGCATCAGAGCTGCCCCCAGCAGCTTACTACTTCAAGTAAGTGCTCGTACACAGAGCTGAGGCTTGAATCTAGACAAGTGGTGTACCTTCACACTTTAAGATGGCACAGAAAAGTAACTCGCAGATGCAAACTAAAAGTGTAACTAATGCATATGTTGAACCAATGTTCAGACACACATAAATGGTCTCACCTGTTGTTTCTGAGTCAGCAAACCTGTGCAAAATTGCCAGGAGTCCATTTGGTCAGAGCATCTCTTCTTGAGACAAGAGTTAAGCAAAAGCAGATCTGATGGGGACAGGTTAACTTGTTACTTAAGGAAGCTGAATGCTAAATTCTCAGTCTGAGAATTACTGCAAAGGTATAAAATATTTGCCCTTTAATTCTGTAGACAAGGTTCTTCAGTTAAGTATTAGTTATTTGACACCCTACTTCAAAGCCACTGCTTTGTGTCCCTACAGACCTACAGATTTTATTCTGAAGAGATTTAAGCTTTGGATAGCCGAGAATAATCCTGCAGCGGGGGCAGCAAACTGTTACTAATAGCTGTAAGTGCATTCAGGGAGAACTGTGAATTTTCATTTCTCAAAATGATCCACCACCCTTCTGCAATGCTGGGGTAGCCACAGAACCTCACCCTCCCATTTTCTCACTTCCCTTGCTTTGGGTTTCCCTAATAGCAGCCTACCTGTGCTTACAGTAGCATAAGGATAAGGCAGTGTTTTTAGAGAAACATTCCCAAAGCTGTAGCAGATAGTCAATCAGGATTCTGCAGTATTTACTTAAAAAGGCTCTGCCTACAAAATTAAAAGCAGCTCTAAATATCTGAGGGAGCAGAAGGACAGGGAGCTTGGAAATGTGAGCTTATTCTTGGCTACATTGCTTTTCCATGCTGTTACTGAACTCTTGTTTTATTATCTACAAACAGGACACTGATAGCTCACACTAAAGCTCTGGATCCCTCCAGACCTGTAACGTTTGTATCTAATTCTAACTACGCTCTTGATCGTGGTGTAAGTTCACTTTAATTTCTATCTTCTTTTTAATTCTTATGTTAAATTTGTTCTCAGTTCCTTTCCCTTGCCAAATTTACTAAAGATATTTATGAAGAAGAGGCAGAAGAAAACTTACATTTTGGTTCCCAGCACAAAGCCCTTTATACTGTAGTGGTAGGCCAGCTAAAAAACCTGAAAAAGAGCAGTTCTTAGTATTAAGTGGAGTATGTAGGATCAGCCCTCTGGATTTTGTTAACATTGTGACACTTGGCTATCCCAGTTATCTCGTCTATTAATGCTCAGGCTTTCCATTTGCAATTAAACTAAAGCTTAAGCCCTTTAAAACCACTAAACAGCCGTTATGGGAATCTAAAGAAGGAAAGTTTTGTCTTAAATTCCTTCTTTAAACTGCTCTTGTTAGTCTTTGGCAGATGTCTGTTAATGATCTAGAAGTGCTTCCAGCCCAAGTTCAGCTTCATACCTCAAGTCCTGTAGCTGTGTAATTAGCCAAAAGGTAATCCTGATGGCTGTCTGTGCCATAAACAGGCCAGAGTATGAACCAAGGATCTGTAACACACACAAAAAGATTTCAGTGGTAGTTTCCATGTCACTTTTAGCATTTTATAATAGTTCATGTCACTACTGTACAATAAGCACTCCAAGCAGGTCAGTTTGTAGGTTAGCACATGTCCGTGATACCACCAACCTGTCCTTGCAACAAGATATACTCTGTATTTCTTTGACGCTGTCTTATAGTTAGTAGGAATGGCCTTCTGCAACTCCCCATCTGCAGGGAAAAAAAAACCTTGGTGACCTTAGTTTCAAAGGTAACCAGCAAGTATTTGCACTTGGATATTGCTGTTGCATCAGGCACACACACACACACACAGGCTTTTCCCAACCCTACTGGCAGATTCTAACCAGCTTGAAGGGACACAAGGAATATAAAACCAAATAATAGATCTCATACACTGCTGTGATATTAGAACTTCTTTTTTATTACAAAACATGTTAAGAGAACATTGAACAAGTTACATACAACATCACTTCATCTTTAGTAGGCTTTGTGCCCTTTTACCATACCGTCCACGTGGTAGAAATGGCATATAACTTGCAGAATGCTTACTATTGCACCATTGATGCACAAATTTAGTTGCTAGTCAAAAATAATTGACTACTAACTTGACCATCATATTCCAGTATTCAATAAGTATGTCTAAATGTACCAGCAAGTCAGAGACATCTTGGAAACACTAAAATTTCTAACAAACCTAAGGATCAAGTAGGTTAATCTTGTTTAACATTTTTACTATAGCTTAAGACTGTAAGGAATTGCCAAATTAATACACCGTTACCTTGTAAATTTTGACATCTTTTCTATCTCCTTCATGGGAAACGCATCATGTTGGGAGGGCCAGAACGATAGGAGAAAAGGCTGAATTCCATGGAATGAACCAAAATGAGGTTCATGAATGTTTGCACACATTGAGCTCTGTGACAAAACACTCCTACCTTGTTTTTTATGTAGGCTCCTTATGTGGATGTAATCTGTGTGAACAGCTACTTCTCCTGGTACCATGACTCAGGCCATCTGGAAGTTATTCCACTGCAACTTACAGCACAGTTTGAGAATTGGTATAAAACCTACCAGAAACCCATTATCCAGAGTGAATATGGAGCTGACTCGGTTCCTGGACTTCACAGTGTAGGTGTTCAACATACTGAAACCATTCCCTGCTTAATTTTCCCTTAGGTATGCAGTTTCCAACAGCTCTGACTGCTGGTATAGCTGCACTCCATGTATAAAACATAAACAAAAACACTTCTATGTTTGGGTCCTGAACTACAGTGTGTTTCCCTTTATAATTAATCATTTTGGCAATCAAGGTATAAGCTAACTGTCAGCTTAAACTTACAGCATTCAAACCTCTCAAAGAAGACTTAAATCTGCATCTGTACTTTGGCATTTGCAGAAAATGCCTTAGTGGAAGATGCAGCACTGGGGAATGGACATCCACGTCACAGTACCATCCCATGTAAAAAGGGATGGCACTCCTATACCTGTTACGATAAAGCACCATTAATAAAGCAAACCCACATTCCCCGAGGTAAACTTGGCATTACATTTTGTTTCCTCTTGCAATTTCATTAATTGCTAATCTTCTGTAAATAGCCATTGTTAATGCAGTGGCAATGAAAAAGATCAAACAATTGTAAAACTTGTTTTCAGGAAGCAGATCTCCAATAAATAGGAAACTAACATACAGAGCCTTTGCTGAGATTAACTGTCACCTTCATTCAAAGTCATTGCTTTTTCCTGGCTGCAGGATCCACCTGCTATGTTCACTGAGGAGTATCAGAAAGCTATGCTGAAAGAGTACCATTCTGTTTTTGACAAAAAGAGGAAAGAATATGTGATTGGGGAACTCATCTGGAATTTTGCTGATTTCATGACTGACCAAGGTAAGCTTATATTTACATTCTGAACAACTCTGCATTCTCCCTGCAAGTGTAAAATGGTTTATGACACATAAAAAGAACACTGTTGGAGAGTAGGACAAAGGGACCCTCTGCTTTTGGAGATGGAACACAGCTGGTTTCTGTGACAAAAGTCCAGTGTGACTAGAGCCAGGAGGGAAAGTCCTTCTGTACTTAATGCATTTTCTATCTCCAGCTTGAGCTCCCAGCTGTTCCACCTGCCAAGATGCTAACCAGAACATGGGACACTGCAGGAGGGCAGAACACAAGGGAAGCTTCTAAGCAGACACAGATCACATCTCTTTCTTGGTCTCCCTCAAGTCAGAGCTTCAGTTAGCTTTTAGGGAATGGTCTCGCTTGCTTCATATTTCATCTGCTACTGCACTTAATAAATGCATCATTATAAATAAATGTATTAACTTGGTGTAGAGATTCAGCAGTGAAGGGCCAGATATTATAGTGTTTGACAATGGTCTACTGTGACACTTAACTCACTATTAATAGAAAGTAAGTGCATTTATGAAGTATGGGGCACTACATTGCAGACACACAAATTAAACTGTTATAACTCAGGAGACCTAATGAACCAATTACGCATATGTCACCTACAGCAAGTTAAGGTGGTGAAATGTCAGTGGCAATATCAGGCAGATAATCACCATTCAAAATAATTTGTAGAGCACCAACATGGGTATTCAAAAGGTAAGTTGTCACAGAGGACAGTCAGCAAGGTTCAAACAGGACAATGGAAAAAACTCAGACAAACTTACATACACAAATGCAGTTCTAGTCTCTCTATGTTGCAGTCACTAATTTGAGTTTCCTATCAAGTCTAAAATAGGTAAAAAGGGTGTGGGCACCACTAAAGGACAGAACAGCCAAGCAATTAGTAACTGACATCATCACCAAGTTACAGCGTGGCATTAGAGCAGGAGTAGCATCTGCTGTAAATGCAATACCGATTGAGTTAATAGACATACCTGAATTAACTGTCATCGACTTGTAAATGCAATGAATTGCAGATATATTGCTCTGTTTTATCAGTTACTCTTGCCACGATCACACAAGTTACCTTTGCCAAACTCCCTGCTGTATCTGACGTGTAGAAGTAAGTGCATAGGTCGCTCCCACTTAACCTGCTTTGGAACATACATTGAAACAATTCACAATAGGGGACAGAAGAGCATTTTGTATAAAACTGCTTTATTTTATAACTTCTCTACAGGGATCACGCGTGTTTTGGGGAACAAGAAAGGAATATTTACCCGCCAACGACAGCCCAAGTCAGCTGCGTTTGTTCTGAGAGAAAGATACTGGAAGATTGCAAATGAATCAAGCTGCCTTCCTCCTATAATGAAATCACATATCCTCTTTCTATAATGAAATGAAAAGGCATTAACAGCTGGGTACTATGCTGAACTTTTTAATTAAATTTGTTTAAATAATATCTGTGCCCGACCCAAGTCTTGCAAGTCTAATGCAATTTCTAGTCCACCTAAAGTAGTTACTATGACACAAAGTAGATCAGAAACATTAGTTTTACTATGCTCAGCCATGCCTGTAGGCTTCCCCGTTCCCAGGTAGTAAAACAAATGTTCAGAGTTTCAAGGAGCTAAGTTAGACATCCTGACTGAGGTATCTGTTTATAGCAAAAAACAAAACATAAATTAAAAAAAGATTACAATAGAAATCAATGCAAAAGACTTCAAAAGTCCAAGCTAGTCTAAGTGAGCATCAATTCCCTCAAATGCAAGTGAGGTTTTCCAGTTACGCTTCCCTAACTGTTACCACTCAGCTCACAGCACGTCGTCCATGTCGTACTGACTACATAATTTCTCTTGTTTAAACCTGGACAGAACACATGCAGCTGGCTGAGAAATTCTGAGAGTTAACAGCAACTCAGGAAGCGCATGAACTGCTAGTTCTGTGAGGATACCCAACATACTCCAGTACAGTATGGAACGCATACCACAGCAGCAAGGTGGAATATGTTGGATAGGTAGGTACTACATCAACTGAACTTTGTTTAGAGCTATTTAATCACAGTACCAGAACTGCCACAATTAGATGCAGCTTCACCTTGCAGCATGGAAGAACTTCCTTCACACGGAATTTTCATTATGCTCTATAGGAATAGTATTCTAGAGGGCAAATTAAATCTAAGCCTTTTTGATAGGGGCCTGAAGCATTCTGGGGTAGGATTATGTGTAAGTTAATGTGTATACAGTACTTTAGACAGTAATGTAGTATATAGACTTCCTTTCTAGGCTGCACACCAGTCTTAGAGGACTGTAGAGGCCAGATTTCAGGCTATAAGTAATGTTAGTACTCACAGAAGAGCCCAAGATCTACCAGCTTCTTACTGCAGGCTTGCAGGGTTATCCCAAGAGCAGCATCACCCACAGCAGAACCACAGAAGTAGGAGCTGCCCACTGAATTTTGGGACAATGCCCTGGTTTCGTTACTCCAGTTCACTGCTACTCTGTGAACCTGCTGCTATGCCTGCTTTTTCTGCAACTGGTCTTGTGCTAGAACCTCAAGAAAGAGTCTGCTCTTGTGTGGTGGCCGAATGTCACATCTAAAGGAATGACAATATTAGAGACCAACACCACTTTCCATTGCCACGTGCAAAACAAGCACATACATGTTTACTGCAGACTTCAAAACATTCTTACTTGAACTTCTAGGGGAAAAAGAAAGAACACGCTACCAATGTTCATCATGGTTACACTTGTGTTAGGTTTACAGACCTTCTCATTAACTAAAAACCCAGAATAGAAAAGTTTATCGTTATTAGAAAGACACTTGCTCAGATGTAACCTGATACAAGTGTGAATAGTGTACTCAAGCCCACTACCAGCATTTGAAATCAGTTTCAACTTCTTACCCTCTAGATCACTTTTTACAAATCATTCTCCTCCCCATTTCAAGATGGTATGACATACCAACATGCCACATCGAAATACAGATCAAGATCTGACATTGTTAATGCGTTATAAACCAGGGCTGAGATAGCTACAATAAAACACAGGACTTGTGGTTTCAGAAGAGAATGCCATCCTTCCATTCAGTCCAACGAAACATATGCAAAGTGTAATATCCACACGTATGGAAAGCACACACATTGGACTTTCAGTTCCTGCTTGTTCCCAACAGCTCAGTGCAATTGTAAACTCAACCCACCTACCCAACCCTTCCTCCCAAAGCTCCCATTCTTGCTCCCCGCCATCCCTGTCCCCCCAGATCCACAAAAATGAACAGCAGTTTCCCTAAACTCCATCATTCTGTCAGAGTGGAGTTAAAACATACCTGAAGAACCGAGGAAAGAAGGAACTGATTAACACACTTAACGTTTTTTGCATGTTACTGAAAGAACTGTAAACAGTAAAGCCTCAACTCAATGCTGCTCAACCATTATACACTCATGTGCACACAACATCCAGCAAGACGCAATGAAGCCGCAGAAGTTTGATACAAGGGTGTTCTCTGAGGACCCGAGTGCGTTCACCCTTCTACTGCTAGCATACAATTGCTATGAAAGAGATCACAACATTTGGAGAAACAAAATTACAGTACTGACTTTAAAAACAGTTTCTAAGGCTCAGACTGAGTCCATAAAGGCCTCTGATTGGGTTCATTCAAGCTCTTATGTTCGGACTGCATGAATGCAGCATAAGAATGATTGCAGCAAGACATCCACAGGTAATTTCTACATTTATTTTTCTTTTTATACCAAAAAAGTTATGTGCAACAAATAGAATTCGTACATATTTACATTGTTTGACCTGTTAGCAAAATCTTATCCTAAGCCTGCAATAGAGAATCTCTCAATCTATATATTGATAAAAGGAACATCTGCCCAATGTCTCCATTTAAAGGGATGTTTAGTTTGGAGTTTAAAGCACTGGTGATAAATAGGTGATGGAACACACTATACAGAACACACACCTAATATTTAGGCCATGCTTAATACGGTTTAATGGTAACAGAATACTTCACCTTTTCTGGACCAGTTTTGTCTAGATCTCTCCTTAACTTTAACCAGTATGAATTAGGAGACCCAGGCGCTGCCCGAAGCACCTCACCAATCTCTGAACAATCGACAGACTGTACAGCAGAAGGCAAACGTGTACTACAGGACATTGAAATCTCCTGCTAAGAGACACTTGCTGTCATGTTAACTATTGGAAGCGGTAGGGAATGTTTTGTTGGCATTCCTTAGCATTGCAAACACTTTACAGTAAGAAAGAACACTCGTTTCCTAAACAAGACTTGGTCTTAAGAGTTTCAAGTACCTTACAGTAAGAGGATTTCAGGAATGTTTACTTCCTAAACAGCTTTTGGGATGAAGTTGCTCTTCCTTGCATCAGCCCTTCCCTGCAGGGCTTCTGAGAGCCAGGCAGGGCTGAGGGCATCAATTCAGAACCACTGTATCTTTTCCCCCTCCATTCTCACGGGGTTGAAGCCTTATATAAGCAGCATCTGTATAACTGTCTCCCCTTGTCCCTCTGCCAGACCAAGTATTACTAACTAGCACTCAGGTGTACTACTGTATCCCCTAAACTTCCCTTGTTTTATAAACGGCAAATTCATGTCAATCACATCTTTGCTACGACACTTGTTCTGGCTGAGGGTGGCAGGCAGGAGAACAGTGGCATGAAGCACTCCTCTGATTTCTATCATTACTAACGGCAATCTGAGCCATTTTACTGGAAGAAATACGCTGTTTCTATCCTTGGTAGCAACGAGGAAAAAAGTCAAAAGATCCGGATGCAAAAAGGTCCAAATTTCTCCTGCTAGTATTAACTGCCCTTTATTCAGGCCAACTGCATTTCTGAAGCATGAGAGAGAAAGTAGAAGAGTTAGGGCCATTTCTAGCAAATTGCTTCCAGTAAAAAGGAAGTGCAAGAGAAGCACACAAGACGAGAGAGTTCACAATTAGGATCAGATTTGCAAGACTGTGCACAAAGTACAGCGGCAAATTCTTCCAGAGACCAAACAGGTTTCCCATTTGACCCCTATGTGCACACAGACACGAACTGCAGACAGGACTGCTGAAAATCTGGCCCTAAACAATTTTACTAAACTGAATTAACAGACTATGCCCACACAGACAAGCACAAGACACAGTGAGTTAGTCAACACTTAAACTTCCCACTGATGGGGCTTTTTTCCTATTTGCTTTTTTCCCCTTGGGTGTACATTACACCCCAAAATTGGACCAAGTAATCATTGATTACACTTGTCTCCGTTGCTGCTTGCTCGGAGCTATTAGCATTGCGACTAACCGTGTCAGGCAGCACACGTTCACCTCTTCCTTCAATGAAAAGATGTGTTAGTGTGGATCACAGGAATGCACCGAAATAAATCCATACAACATATGAACCAGTGGTACTGGTGACACCGCCTCGAGGCTTCTAAGAGAACAGAGGAAAGGCTCGAGGGACCAGTTCAGCATCGTTCACTCCTCTCATGTCACAGTTCAAGGCATTTGAGAGACAGAACTAAACATCAAGACAAGCTTTAACTATACTCTGGTCAATACAAAATGCATTTAATGAATTGTCTAAAACCGTTAGACAAGAGGGACAAGTAATTTAGTGTTACATGCAACAGATGTTACTCATACCACAGAACTCTATACATAAAAGCAGTTTCCACCTACATCCTTGATACAAACCAGAAAATTACTTCAGTAGCAAATACTATTTTGTGAATTCAACCTAAAAACTCTATTTTCTCTACTGAATACTGTATGTTTCACAGTCAAGTTCATCCTCAGCAACTTAGTGTTTGTAATCCACTTAGCCATACAACGTAAGTGTCTTTCTGACATTCATGTTTCAGAAACAATCCTAAGATTAGTTAAACTCATTCTTTTAAATAAACAGGTACGCAGTTGGAATTCTTTGTATTCAGAAGCTGACAAGGGCAAAAAGCAGCACAGCACCAATTACAGAACATAGCTGAATATTCTGGTGTCACGGAGTTCCAAACACAAGCGTTTCACTTTTCCCAATGGTGTCACTGACTTCCTATCACGTGGGTTTAGTATTGCTACCACTTCTCAGTCTAAAAACTAAAAGAGGTTTCTTAATACTTTTCCGTGTCCCAGCAAACCTGCTGGGGCTTTTGTTTGTTTGTTCACTTTTAAAGCAAGGACACTTCTGTCTGCCAACTTCAACACTAAGTATTTGGTTTAAGATTTTAAGACAGAAGGCACTTTTAACATTCGGCTTTAGAATACTGCGAGCAGAAACAGCATTACAATTTTTTGTTCCTTTGTTTAAATCTGCAGTTTAATTATTATTTTTTTTTAATTAGTTATTAGAAAGAGCAATGATAGCGCCGCATCGGATTTCCATTTCAGGAGCACATTTACTTATCCCACCAAACAACTGCCCTTCCAAAGGATCTTGTGTGTGTCAGGCCTAAAGTTCACATCCCAATATAGCACAAACCAAAGATCCTGACAAAGATCAATTCAGTAGCTGCTCATTCGAAGCACTGCTTGGTTATCCCGCTCAGTCAGTGGCTTCCACTGCAGATTGCAACCCTATACTGCAGCATTCATAGAACATCACAGGTTAGTAACACTGTCTGACCGCAATTCAAAATGAAACAGCACTGCGTGGAACAAGAGCACTCTTTGATACACCAAGAGCCCACACTGTATCTCATATCCTGGTGGTAACTTTCTATCGACCACATTGAGCTATTTTCATTCTGTACAGAAATGAATGAAATTGTGGCTTAATGAACACACTTCAGGTTTCAGCTTTAATTCCATTTTCGATAGGGAACGAGGGAAATGGAACCAAACCCAACCGTCATTTTTGTGACAGCACCAGCAGTGAGTGCCCCAACACGGTGCTCCACAGAGGTCACTTCTTCCATCACATCAGTTGACTGTTAGCTGACCGCTCCGAAAGCTCCTATGCTAACAAAACTGATTGTACAGTGAGTTCTCCAGGGATGAAACCAAGATTTCTAGTTTTATTTACAGCGTTAAGTCCTAGTCAAATCTAAGTCCATCAGCTAGGAAAAAAAAAAGAATGTAATACACAGACTGTAAACATGGCAACATTAAATATCATAATGCTATTCTAGAATATTTAATGTCATGATCACATCTCGTTATACCTGAATTTATATACAGGATATTTTATAGCAAGTGTTACCCACTTTCCAAGTGGAGGGGGAGGAGAGAGTCTAGGTTTTGCTGTGGCTAGAACTCCTTCAAAGTAAAGTTAAAGCTTGTCTTTGATTGCTTTACAGCTTTCTTTCACAACCACGTTTAAATTGAAGATTAGCACACCAAAAAAACAATCATCATCATCATCTAGGGCCCCTTCCAATTTCTAATTAAAAATTCAGTTATGAACCTCGGGGAAAGCGTCTGATATGGAGAATAAAAAATTACTGCAAAATAAACTGAATGGAAGTTGGGTCTTCAGGCTGTCAGTCACAAGTTCGAACGGGCGCTACTCCTGTTTGGGTTGGAGCTGCCGTTTCCAGGCCTCGTTCAAATAAACTAGTCGTTTGTAGTTGATGATAAAGAGAATGAAGTTCAGCAAATATGTGATGACGCAGACAATGCAAAATTCCTTCAGCACGAAGTACAGAATGTACGCCAAGTACAAAGACCCTACTACAGACACTATGGAGGATGTCATGAGGATTAGAGCTGCTACTGCACTTGCTGTCATACCTGCAACAAGAGAGAAAGAGTTACTACTGCTGCTCTCCTTCCACCTCACACAAAGCACAAAGCACTGCAGTTCCAACTCAAGGCTGCTCAGCAAGTCTGTATTACGGAAAAGTCGGTTTCATGTACCACGAGCTCGAGGTGGCTGACAAATCACTACTGGGAGAGAGCTGCTAGATTCTGTACAACAACCCTTTGGTAAGAAGCATGTCGTATTTAGCATCTTCCATATTGCTGAGTTATGGGAAAGTTACAGGTTGGTCAAAGTACAGCTGCCCACATAACCAGCTGCAGCACAGAGCAGTTCCAAAGCCGTGCACACACTGTCACATCGCATGCTGCCCATATTACTCCTGCAAAACTTCTAAATTCCATTTCTCTTTCCTCTCTTTTCTACCCTGCGATCCAATGCTAACCGCATTTAAGTGAAAATACCATGCAACATCATTAATAACAGGAGAAAATAAGATTGCTCTTGTTAGCATGTGGGCTTTTAAGCCCTCTGCACAGATGTACCGTAAGACTGCTAAAAAGAAATGCCTTGCATTTTATCTGGTCTCTTGCAGACAGTGCAATGTATAACATGCTCTTCTCATCACCACAGACCTGTTATATAAACCGAATTAATACTTACCAAGTAGCATTTGTAGTATATAAAACACGAGCCCAAAAACACTGTTGGACTGATTTATTGCACTGTCCTTCCCAAAGATGGAACCCAACAGACCAAATCCTCGACCCCATCTGTAAAAACAACGAAACATTAATGTGTAGATGGGCACCTATTGCTTTGCATCAGTATTTTCAACTCATCACTGTCAAGGAAAAAGAAATCAAGTAGTTACATATAGCCCAGCATGACACGGCATCCCATATGAAGATCAGGGTACCTCCAAGCAGCATGCAGCTTGCAATAAGCCGCGCTCCAGGTATAACTTTATCCCACATACTGCTGATGGAAGTTATTTGATACACCAAGAGCTACGAAGCTCACAAAGCTGCAGCTTCATCAAACTCCAGCTCTGCTTCCTTGGGTTGTAATTCAAAGCTCATTTACCAAATAAATACTTTCTTCCTCCAGCTGTTTGCTCTACTACAAGAGTTGGATGGATGCTGCCTTAACCTCCAGCTCCATGAACTAAAACTAAAATAGTGTGCTTCATCTGTGCCAACAGAAGGGCAGTTTCTGCATCCAGACAAAGCAAAGTTTGCTCTCCACACACTACAACACTGCTGATGCAGATCACTGTAGATCTGACACCAGTGAAAGGCTGCCAGCACAGCTTCCTACATGAGAAAGGTGCTGCAAGAAACACAACAGCTCCATGATACTGCATCACCTCACAGCCATTTGTGTAATGTTTTCAAAGCAAAATCAAATGTATCATTTTAATTTCAGCTTAGTAACTGTCCTGTGCATTTCTTTCCAAGACTCTGAACAGCATTATGCTCTGATTCCTAGCAGTGTTCTTACTGCACACATGGAAAAAAGGAAAACCAACAGACTTTTGGTCTCGACTCCTGTCAATGACTGAAGTGAAACCTCTGCACCAATTCAAAGCTGCAACCCAGCATAGAAAAGACTGAAGGTTCTGATCCTAGAGTTATTCTGGAAGTCAATAAATTGTTCCTAATGGAAAGATAATGAGTTCGAGCCCTGCACAACAGTGTCCCCACATGATGCATTCAGAGCCACAAGAAGGTCACAGTGTGGTAAAAGCTTTAACCACAAGCACAAGTTCATTAAGGACCTCATTGGCCCTGTGGCAGCTTTAAGGACATCGTTTATTGCATTTCAGTCTGCGGAGTTCAGCTCCAATCTCATCCCACACAACTTCAGGTGGCCGGGAAGCAGTTTAAGACACAAAACACCTTTTTAGCTTGATGAGGTTTAAATTGTGAGGAAGCTTTGCCAAAGTTTTCTACTGAAGAGGTTCAATCGTTCCCTTGTTCCCACACAGCTCCTAAAAGCTGCCAAAACGCACTATGAACCAAGTGCAAGCAGTTGGAGCAGAGATTGTGATACAATCTTCCTCCTCACACCTAAATCCCAGCCACCGCCCCTGATCTGTGTGTGATAACCCAAAGCCCAAAACCACACAGCAAACAACCAGGAGACAGACCGCAGCGTTCACAGGGGGAGAAAAAGAAATTAAACATCCATCAAAACTGAACCAAGGACAAAGGTTACAAATTGCTCGGGGTTCCCTGGGGAGCTCATCTTTCTTACAAAGCGTTTAACTTATAAATAGTCCGTTCTTATAAGCCTGGTGTTTTTATTGGAGCGAGCTGCAGCGCATTGATTGCACGGCAGGCTGAAAGCACAGATGAACGTTGGTGACTTCCTGGTGGCACGGCAGCACCCGTGGGCTCTGCTGGGGAAACGAGGCTGAAGCTTCCCTGTGTGATTCATGGCGATGATGAGCACACACGGCAAGCCTGCTTTTACCACACCCAAGTTTCACTGCTGTTACAAAGGAAAACAAACTGCACGCTGATCTGAACCCACCTCAAGGAAGTCCTCAGGAAGACCTTGAGGACGTCTTACTGTTTGTTTCAGTTAACTCTGATGGCAGCTCCATCCATACCGCCTGCCTCGTGTTTCATTCGCAGTTCTAACTCTGAAAGCTCTTAAGAAGATCCTCAATTTTTCAGAACATGGATCAAAAAAAATCCAAGACAAAGCCACGTTTGTGTGCTTTCCCAGCATCCAAAACTGAACAGGGCACTGATTTTTATTCACAATACATATTCCTTCTACCAGAAGTCTTGAAAGTCATTATCCCCCTCTAAGCAGAGCCTCTTTTGGTTTCTGACACTGATAGAGCTCATTGTCTTGAAAGTTTAAAGCAACATTTCTATGCACTTGATGCTTCTTTTCTTCCTCAGTTAGAACTAAGGTCATCTTGATCCACTAGTGTCGTACCTCCATTAAACCAGGTGCTGCTTGATCATTGCCTCTATTCACTACTATGAACATCCTCTGCATTCCAGATCAGGAAATACAATTCCACACTGAAGATTTCACTGCAGTTTAGCAGACAACAGCGCTGGCAGAAAGGCAGTCTGCGTGCAGCACGCTGCCGCCTAAGCCACCATGAAGGACAAACAACCAACCTCCAGCTTTGCAAGATGAAGAGCGCATCTCTCTGACCACTGTGACATCCTCCAGCAATCAGATCCCAGATCACCTCAGTTTCACTTGGCAATCCTTAGCTCTCCTGGCAGGAGAGGAACCAAGTGCTGCATGTTCATGTTAGCATGACAATAACCAGCCTAGGTCAGGTGAAGCCCAGGTGGCATCAACATCCCTGTCACTGGAGCAGCAGGGCACACACACTCGTGCAGCTGATATTCTCCCTGATATCTTGATAATGCCAACACACCTTGGGGGGCCCAGATTATCAAATGGCACAAGTGAAAACCTGAGAACGTGGAGATTGGTGCAGCAACAGCAGCAGCTCTTCCCAGCACTGTTCTCTCCCAGTGTTTAGGTCAGATGTAACAAGGGCAAACAAGAACGAACAAACCAATGCTATTCTCAGAGAACTTTAAGTAAGGAACTCAACTTCTGCTTTTTGAGCATCGAAATCCAGTCGTTCCACAATGACTGCCCAGAAATCAATTCAGATAATTCACTTACAAAAAGAAGCAATCCTATACACAAGTGAGACGTTCACTTCCTTAAATGCCACCTGACCTCTGAGATAAGTGACAGCACAGAGTGAAAGCTCCAAGAGAAGGGAGCAGAGCTGCCCTGTGCTCACACCTCACCTTCAGCCAAAAGCTGATGTAAAGGTCAAAGGATATGGAGCATTTTAATGCCAAGCAATGGTAAGAATCTCTGGTGCAGCTTCTTTACAGCCGCACTAGAGGATTTCGGATTAAGCCCAGTTTGTTGCTACAAGGTCATTTAGGCCACTCCAATAGTTGTAATAAATTAAGTAAAAGCCTCCAATTAAAACCCACAAATAAGGAGATTAAAAATCCCTATTTGTAAGCTTGCCAAGAGTACTCCACAATCTTGATTCTTCATTTCACGTTTAAATCTATCGGCCATATTCACCATCATCAGATCAGACTTTGTTCTGTATATCCTTCAGCTCCGTATCACAAAGATGATGCAGAAAACCTCAGCATCCAGATGAACCCAGCCCGGAGCAGGGAGCACTTAACGACCACTTGACACCACTCTCAATGTGAAGTCACCCCCTTTTACACTAAAGCATGAGATGAAATTCACTTCACCAGCAGTTTCTGCATTAAGCCCTGCAGCCCCTCCCAGCTCGTATCCTCCAGCCTCACCCAGTGGAATCCAGCACACACCAGTCCTGGCAGAGCCCTGTTTGCACACACAACCCTTCAGCACTTCAATCCAACTTGATCTTTTCCCAATGCAGAATCAAATACGCCTGATAAAAAACAACAATGAGGCTCAGATGGAAGAAATTACTGACTAACAAAGATGCACAGAACCACACAAAGCCACCAGGAGTGACCAGACGAGCACAACACGACCTGCACCATCTCTGACCACCGTCACTAACAACTGCAGCTGTCAACTCCAAACACACTGAACCAGAAAGATGCCGGGACAGGAGGAACCTGCATTAAAAGATGCAGCAGTACAGTTAGACTTGTGTGTCACAGCACTGAAGGGCTACGTCACAAGCCAACAAACCAACACGTCAGCATGAAGCTCTGAGCAGGAAACCCCTAAAGCGTCATCTATCCAACTATGAGCAGATGAACTGCAGCCTTGAAACCGTGCTTTGGCTCTGAGATTCCTGCACTAAGTTGGCTAAAGGTGGAGACAAACACTGTAGCCAAACCCCTGCACAGCTGGTTGAAAGCTACACACACAGCTGAAGGTACAGTGCCATCTTATTGCTCATTCATGCCAGTTGTCCTGAGGCCGTATTAAAGCTGTTACAGTGTATTCTGGGCTACAAAGCTTCCTTCAATAAACGCCAGCCATTCATTTGCTGGGCCCTGCAGGTGCCTTAAATCAAAGAGAAATAGTGGCTACAGGACCCAAACTTCCCACATCACACCAAAGAGCAAAGCAAGGAGCACAGCATCTTCATTGCTACTTCAGTGTTGTGTTTCCTTTCAAGCCCTACCACCATCCATACAACCCGACTTGTCAGTCAGTTTGATTTCCTCTGTGAAGCCATTAGACCAGGAAAAAGGAAAAGGAGCTGCTACCAACCAGCTTCATTAGAAGGAAACCATTCTCGCCACTTCATTTTCCTCAGACACAAGAGAGCAATTCACTTACAACATCCACAGCAACTGCCAAAGGAAAGCATTTCTATTTCCCTGTGTCTTATCACCACTTCGATAACGGCAGTGACCACTAAATGGTCCGCAGCTGTTTTTCTTTCCAAACCACCTCATCAATTTCCCCCATGATAAAAGGCTGAGACACACCTGACCACGAGCATTCGGAATAATAAGGGACACTGGGAAGCTCTCTCCTCTATAATCTTCTGCATGAGTCAGTCTCCGATAGAAGATTTCTCATGCTCCTCCCTCTGCATGCTGGTAATCTTCACAACATCTTCCCTCATTCTTGTGCCAATATCAGGTTTGGCTCCGAAACAAGAGTTGGGAATCAGAACAGAAAAGAAATCCTCCCCAAAGACCAGCACTGAGTTCCAAAACAACTGAGCTCAAAGAAAAATACGCTGGTTTATTCCAATTACTCTGTACGATCCACATGGACACCAACACCATCACGGTGCTTCTTCAGGTTCCATCCCCTGCTGGAGCCATCACTGGAAATGTGACGGTTCTGACCCTCCAGGTCCCATTACCTCCATTAGCAAACCTGCCTTAAGTCACACAACTGAAGGAAGTGACTGATGGAAGGGATGCTGCGGCAACACAGAGAGCAAGATTAATTCCTTCCACTGTTATTCTCCCTCCAAAGGTGAACAGCCTGCCCTCCCGCCTTCATTTTAAAGGACTATTCCCTCCTAGCCTGTGGCCGTACCCAGCTGAAAGCACATTCCTCTCCAAATATGGTTTGGCTGCACAGAACTCGCAGGCTCCTTCCCCACAAACTCTTCTTACCACCTGCTTCCATCACCACGAGAGCTGTCCTGACATTTGCAGTACTTCAGTCGCTAAGCAGGGCTCTCCTAGCAACTGCTGGGGAGATTTCGAGTCAGATCTCGGTGGCTCTCATCCCCAAACACTCATCTTGTTATTTAAAACTCCTGCACTGAAGTACTGACAGCTCTTACCAGGGCGCACACACACAGCATGGCATTACTAAACCAATGCTATAATTACCCACCATTATTCTCTAATTATATCTTCAGATATTTCTAATTATAACCATTTTGCTTTCGCAAAGCGCTCGGTAAACACACATTAAAACTGCTGTTTGAAATTCCCCATCTCAAGGGCACTCCGTACAGTCACAGCAATCCCTGAAGGACCAAGATCAGAACAGGCCACAACAGGGGCCACTCAGGCACCAAACCCCCCCATTATTCTCTTTTCACCCCTATGGTGGTGGTGAATTACTGTGAATTACTGATAACACCCGCTTGGTTCAACCTCAGCAGCCCGCGCATGAAGCTCATTTACAAGTTTAAGTTACCAGGCAAGTGTATTAAAGTCCTCTCTCTGTTTAGATTGAAACTGCTGCTGTTTGGACCCTTCTGAAGCAGCACCACGAACAACCACCTTCACTAATTAAACATCATCTGGCCACAGAATGAAAGGTAAAGGTACGGCCCTCACTCAGCCACAGCAGCAGATCCGCATCTCTGTATCTTAACACACAGCAGCACCTCAGAGCTGATTTTAGCAGTAGGATTTCCACCTGTGTGTCATCCATACAGACCAACCAGCATCCACCCCAGCAGCTCAGTCACGTCTCCCCACCCGTCACTTTGCTATGGCAATACCTTTGTATGGAGCGGGATGACTGAGGAGGAGGAAGAAACCTCATAAACCCACACAGCACTCAAGGGTTCATTGGACTGAAGGCACAACAACAAATGAAAGGGAAGAGTTCAGTGCATCCATTTGAAGAACCCAAACTCTCCCATTCTCAGCTGCCCACCCATGTATGTGCCTGTATGTCTTTGTACGCACACAGAGCGGCCCGCAGAGCTCTGCACAGTCACCTCACTTCTCCAGCTGAAATCAGCTGAGGCTGTAGGGCAGCTGGACCCCCTGCAGCACAGCGTTACCAGCACAGCCTGTACCGACACAGCGGGCTGAGCCCCCGCCCTGCTATCGGCCTTCAGAAAGCAGCCGCCACGTTGCTCACTAAAGGGAAGGCAGCAGGATAAGCCAAGATGCGAGCGGGGCTTTTGCTGCTGTGTCAAACGGCTCCTAACGCGGCCCTTCCCGTGCATCACAGACACAGCACTACGCGCTCCGGGCAGCAGCGCGATGAACAAGCACTTCGTGTTCCCGTTAACCCCTGGAGCTGCTGCACCGCCGGCTGGGCCCGGCCCGCCTCACACCCGCAGCACCGCGGCAGCCACCGGCGCTGCCCCACCGCCTCGATGCGGCCTCGGAGCTGCCGGGACAAACAGCTCCGCGGAACGGGCAGCGCAGCACGAGGCCTTCCTCATCATCATCATCATCATCATCCTCCCCATCATCATCCTCCCCATCATCCTCCTCCTCCTCC
Source organism: Excalfactoria chinensis (assembly GCF_039878825.1). Lineage (NCBI taxonomy): Eukaryota > Metazoa > Chordata > Aves > Galliformes > Phasianidae > Excalfactoria > Excalfactoria chinensis. The sequence goes on along the minus strand of NC_092843.1, from coordinate 3,855,475 downwards.
TCCTGGGCCCTCCCAGCCCATCCCGCCCTCAGTTGATCCCCCCGCAGCCCCGGCCCAGCCCCCCCCTCCTCCCCGCTCCCCTCCCGGTGCCGGCGGTCGCTCAGCTCCTCACCTGGAGGTGATGGCGGCGGAGCAGCGGACCCTCTCGCTGAGGTCGCACAAGGCCTGGTAGTGCAGATCGCGGCCCTTCTCCCGCTCCAGGTGACAGGCGTACAGCGACAGCAGGATGCCGGCCGCGCACACGGCGGAACGGGCCACCCGCTCCCAGCGCGGCACCGACACTCGCAGCAGGACGGGCGCCGCCATCTTACCCCCTCCCTCCGCCTCGGCCCGCGACGCGCGCCCGGCGCCCACCGGCAGCGCACGCGCGCCTTCACCTCATTGGCTGTCCGGAGGCCACGCCCCCTCCCGGCCGCGCCGGACGTGGCGCTCCGCGACGACGTCACGTAAGGTCGGGCGGGGGCGTGGAGGGGGCGCCACCGCGGGGCCGGGCCGGAGGGGGGAGAGAGAGAGAGAGAGAGAGAGAGAGAGAGAGAGAGAGCGCCCCCTGCTGGACAGAGGGAGAACTGCGGGTATCGCCGCGTGGTGCCGGCGGGATCCATCCCATCAGCTGCGTGACTGCAGAGAGAGAACGGTAACGGTGGTTTGGAGCCCAACGTCCCACCCCGGTACAGGCGGTAGATGCTGCTGTCTGGGCTTTGTTCAGTAACTCGTTGCGTTTAATCTCACGCAGTTCGGCCGTTTCGGCTCCTTCTCGTTCCCATTTTCATTTCATACCATTATTACAAGTTGTTTTATGGCCCCGCCCCCTCGGTGCGGCGGAAGTGACGCGGTGCGCAAACGGCGGAAGTGACGCAACGCGGGGAGTGCGTGGTGACCTTCAGCGGCGCGGTTCGGTTCGTGTCCCGGTTTCAGTCCCGGTTTCGGTCCCGCTGCCCGCCATGCCCAGGGGGGGACGCAGCCGCTCGTCCCGCGTGGCGCCGCCCGCCAGGTGAGCGCTGCTGCTGCTGCCGCCATCCTATAACAGCCCCAGCACTCGGGTTCCCCGCCCGCGGGCCGCGTAGGCCTCGCAGCCATGTCGGGTGGGTGACGCGGGGTGGGCGCTTTGCTGGGCGTGGGGGGGTTTGATCCGCGGGGCTGTGAGGTAAGGTCGTATGGGGGTATAGAAAGCCGTATGGGGGTATATAGGGCCGGGTTGGGGTGTATATAAGGCCGGGTGGGGGTATAGAACGACATATGGGGGGTATATAAGGCCGGGTGGGGGTATATAAGGCCGGGTGGGGGGGTATATAGGGCCGTATGGGGGGTATATAAGGCCGGGTGGGGGTATATAAGGCCATTAGGCAGGATCTATTGGAAAACAAGAAAGAAAAAAGGTCTGTGAACGGCCCCTGCGCTGCGTGGATCACTGCGTGGATCACTACATGGATCACTACATGGATCGCCGCATCCTGGCCTTGCATGTGTGGGGTCTATGAGCTGCAGGCCGCAGCCGTTCGGAGCCGGGCTGTGACGGTCTGTGTGTGCCCTCACAGCCGGGCGCCGCAGATGAGAGCAGCGCCGCCAGCACCGGCCCCAGCGCCCGCCTCTGCCGTGGCCGCTCCTGCTCCCAAACAGCCCGGGCTGATGGCGCAGATGGCCACCACCGCAGCTGGAGTCGCTGTGGGTTCTGCTGTGGGACACACCATCGGACACGCGCTGACTGGAGGCTTTGGGGGAGGAAGTGCTGCTGAGGCTGCGAGGCCTGATATCACCTACCAGGTAAGGGAAGGTACAGCTGGGGGGGGGTAACCTGGGAGAGCAGATGCGTAAAGGTCCAGGTAGCTGCTGTGGGCTTAAAAGCTGCACGAAGCTCTGGCTGGGAATTCTAGAGCAACTTTATCAACTCAGCCTCCAACTTCAGGTCGTTCAGAGGGTCACAATGCAGTGTGTACGGCTGTGTTGTTTTCATCCCCTTGTGATTCACAGGGAACTTCCACCTTCCAGGTCTGGCAATAAGATCTATTGCAAGATTTTTGTCCTGCAGTCACTTCTTGTGCTGTTGACACATCAATACGGTGCTGTTGCTTTGCTTGGGTACAATCCAGACTGACTTCAGTGTGTTTAACCTGCGCAACTGCTCAGCACGCCTCATGTCAGCACTGGAACCTTTGTACTTCGGCCCATGGGTTTCCATTTATAAAGGAACATTCAGTAACAAAAACACGGGGAAGAAGTGCACAGAAAGCAGCACGGGGTGGTACAGTTCATGGACTGGGGCAGCTGCCGGGGTGCTTACAGAGCTGTCTGCTGTTTCAGGAACCCCAGACTGCTCAGCCTGCCTACCAGCAGCAGCAGCAGTTTGCTCCTTGCCAGTACGAAATGAAGCAGTTCCTGGAGTGCGCACAGAACCAGACTGACCTCAAACTGTGCGAGGGCTTCAGTGAGGTGCTGAAGCAGTGCAGGTTTGCTAATGGTAAGCAGACAGCAGGGCCAGCAGAGTGCTGTGATGGGGGAGGACAAGAAACTCCGGGGGGTGGGGGGGGGGGATGTCTGAGCCTGTCTGTGCCTTATGGCTGGGATGATGGAATGGTTTGAGCTGGAAGGGACCCCAAAGGGCCAGCTGGTCCCACTGCCTGCAATGCACAGCGACACCCACAGCTCCATCAGTGCTCGCAGCCCTCCAGCCTGACCCTGGGGGTGTGCAGGGATGGGGCATCTGAGTCTAAAACCTTCTAAAAGTTCACGATTAACTGTTGTAACTTCTTGCCTTCCAGGTTTAGCTTAAGCCTCCAGAACGAGGCTGCTGAAGACCACCTTACAGGAACTGACCTATGAATGAAAAAGCTTTGCTAATAGCCTAAAGCTGTCTGATATCTTGTTACTTTCGTGTAGTCACACTGTTGTCTTTGTGGCCTCATTTCTGCAGTAGCCTCTACAGCTGTGATACAACTGCAAACTAATTGAGCACAAAATGGAAGTAATGATCAATAAAGTGGAATGAGTTGATCGGGGCTATTTCTTAATGACTGTGTTGAATGGGAGCGAGGTGGTGGACAAATAAAGGTGCCCGTGGAGGCATCTTGCCCTGGGGGTGGTTTGGGCGGCTGGTTGAGTTGAGTTCTGAAGGTGAGCGGGCAGGAACTGATTTTAGCAGGCTGAGCACGTTGGCCAGGCCTGCTGGCAGGAGGGAGGGCTGGAGCTGCAAGGTGCCAGGAGCGGCCTTTGGCTCAGGGTTTGCTGACTGACATTTCCTGCAGCATTTGAACCCCGGGGGCAACTCGTGCTTATTGCAGCGTGTGGGGAGGAGGGAGGTGTCGGCTGACTTTGCAATGCTGGGCGTGCAGCAGCTCAGCCTGCATCCCATCCTAGTTCTGACTATGGCCTCTCTGTATGGGTTCACGTTCAAGAGGTTGAGGAAATGCCATCGAAAGCTCTGTGTAGCAATACACACTTCCGAGATAAAATGGCTGAAGCACCATCTGACGGGGGACTCGCAGCCCGCAGTAACACCATTCCTTTACAAAGACCCCAAGAAATACCTCCTTGTTTCCTGAGCTGCTGTTCTGGGTCCCACCCGCTCCTTGGAGCCTCACCTCCCTGTGCAGCATTTCCTGGAAGAGAACGGATAAAATGAGCGCTCGGGGCAGGAATAACAGGACAGAAATAACGGGGCAGGAAACCCCCCCCCCCCCCCCCCCCCATCCTCGGGGCCGTGGAAGCCGCTCGGCGCTGCGCGTTATTTTCAGCGCGGCGCTGATCCGCTCCTCCCCCTCCCGGCGCTCCTCCTCCCGTCCCGCTCCGCTTCCGGCCCCGAGCGGCCGGATGGCGCACGGCTGAGACGGCGGCGCTGCGGGATCCGCGGGGAGGTGAGGCCGGGCGGGGGGACGGGACGGCGGTGCGGGGCGGTGCGGGGCGGCGCCACTAACGCGCACTGAGACCCCCCTCCATCCCACGTTCCCCATCGAAGCGTTTTCTCTGCGCCGCTCATGTAGGATTTGAGCCCCGAATCGGGTCAGCGCTTCTCCCAGGTCTCCCATCAGCTGCGTTGTATAGCACAGCGTGCTGATGGCACGCAGTAGGCGATGTTCTTACTAACCCAACGCAAACAAGCTGTGTCGGATCGCCCCCAGCCTCCAGCCAGCCCTGCAACCCAATGCGGGCTGCAGCCAACAACGAGGTTTGGGGCTCTGGGGCCGCCAGCCAGCATTGCCTGCAAGCAGCGGCTTAAAAGGGAAGGAAACAAAGCGCTCCTCCGGGGAGGTTCGGGCTCTGGCTGGGCGCTGCTGGCACCCGCGCTGTGTTGCCCTGCCCGACCCCGCGGCTCGGCCCCAGCTGACCCCACTGTGCTGGCAGCAGCTCCGGCTCTCCCCTCCTCTCCCTTTTCACACCATTTTCTCCTCCTTTTTCTCAGCCAAAAGCCATTCGGGACGGGCTTCCCATAATAAGCAGGGGGAAAAAATAGTGTTAGAACCAGAGAGAAGAACAGGGGTGGGAGGAAGAGGAGGATCTCAAAGCTCAGCGGGGTCCCTGGGCGGTGCATGGGTTGATGTTTTGGGACCATCAGAGCTGTTCTCTCCCCAGCCCTGTCCCACCTGGCAGCACCCAGCCATGACAAAGGAGGAGGAGCTCCCCGACTGGAACACATCCAAGGAGTTCTATGAGAAATATGAGCCCAAGGAGGTTCTGGGCAGGTAAAACTCGGTTCTGGGAAACTGTTTTGCTTGATCAGAACAGGAATCTGATCTGATCGGAGCCCACAGCGCCCACCCACGGGGTTAAAAATAGCACCAAGAAGCACTTTCCAGCTGCTCCAAGTTTGTCCCCCTGAGCCAGGAAAGCAGCACGGCCCCAACGTGTGTCTGTGCTGGGTGGGGGGAGCCCATCGACCACAGAATGGTTTGGGGTGGAAAAGGATCTTAAAGATCATCCCGTTCCAACCCTCTGCCCGCCCACGATGCCCCAACTCAGAACCCATCCCAGGAGCTCGCACCACATCCCTGTTAGTTCATAGAGTAACCTGTGCTGGAAGGGACACATAAGGATCATGGGGTCCATCTCCCAGTTGTAGGAAAGCGATTCCATCCTGATCCTCCATAGAATGGGTTTGTTCCCGTGTTGTTCCTGGCAGGGGGGTGAGCAGCGTCGTCCGGCGGTGCATCCACAAAGTCACCAGGCAGGAATATGCCGTGAAGATCATCGACATCACAGCAGGGAACATCTCCCCACAGGAGGTGCAGGAGCTGCGTGAGGCCACAACCAAAGAGATTGACATCCTGCGGAAGGTCTCGGGACACCCCAACGTCAGTGAGTCGGGGCAGGAGGTTTTCTGCCACATTTCCTCTTCTTCCTGTGCCCAGGAAAGGCTTTGGGGTGATGGACATCAGAGCTCCATGGGATCCATGGTCTGGCATGAGGTGGAGCAGCTGCTCAGGGTATCCCCTGCTCTGCCTCTGCCCAGGCTGCCTGGCCGTCTCCCTCCTGAGCTCCTGATCAAAATGTTGGTTAATTCAGTTAGCAATTAGATCGGCAACTTTTAGGCTGTTAGTGGGAAGGAGCTCTCTGTGATGGGGTGTGTGCTGAGGAACACGCTGCACAGAGCTCACAGCTCCATTTCATTGCAGTCCAGCTGAAGGACAGCTATGAGTCCAGCACCTTCTTCTTCCTGGTGTTTGACCTGTAAGTACCAGCTCCCATTTGCCTCCATTCCTCTACATTTCCACCCTGCTTTTTTCTATGGCCCCAATGGGCAAAACAGGGCCATTTAGCTTGAGGTAGGAAGGAGTCTGCTCGCTTAGCCTCAGCTCTGCTCCCTCCATCAGCAGCAGCTCAGGTTTCCCCATAACCTTTGGTGGGAGCTTGGGGTTATTTATATGCCCAGCAGGACCAGGGTTGGCACAACGCCGTAACTTGTGGCACCACGATGAACCCACCGGTCCCTTCCAAACCCTGCCTGCTCTGTGCACAGCTTTTCTTCCTCCTGCCTGATATTTTGCAAGATATCAAGGCATTTTTAACCCTTTCCTGTTAATGGGTCAGCTTGTCAGTTTGTGCACTGAGCACCAAAGGGGCAGTAACTCCTAGGCAGTCCCTGGCTTGAGGCTGATTTTCCCTCCTGCATGCAGGATGAAGAGGGGGGAGCTCTTTGACTACCTCACCGAGAAGGTCACTTTAAGTGAGAAGGAAACCAGGTAAGGCTGAAATTGTGCTGCAAAACCAAAGCCTGAGTTCCAAGCACAGTTGTGCAGCCAGCACAGTGAGCATGGACAAAACGCCACCCAGGCTGTGCCCCTGTGCTTGGATGTCAAGGCTTTTGCACAGGGGCTGAGCTGTTTGGCCCCTATCCCTGTCCTTGTCCCCATCCCCAGGAGTGCAGTGCCAGTGGGCACAGGGAGTAATGCTGTCCCCCCTCCTCCCTAGGAAGATCATGCATGCACTGCTGGAGGTGATTGAGTACCTGCACTCCATTGACATCGTGCACCGCGACCTGAAGCCAGAGAACATCCTCCTGGACGATGACATGAACATTAAGCTGACAGACTTTGGCTTCTCCTGCCAGCTGCGTGAGAACGAGAAGCTCAAAGGTGGGTGTGCGGCACTGACACGATGCCCATGGTGAGCTGGTGCAGCCGCCTCCAGCCTCACTCCTTCCCATGATGAAAACACTGCAGTGTTCTTCCCACTTTCTTGTCCTCCAGTTGACCCTCATTGCTCCATTTATCAAGTTTTTCCCCCCCTCCTGCCCTGCAAAAAGCAACATAATCAATAGGCATCTCCTTCCAGCAGCATCCCCTCACTGACATTATAACTCATTATAACTCACCAACTAAGTCAGCAGCCAGATTGATTCACACGAGGTGCAGCCACTCCATGGCATTACCATCACTGCAAGGATCTGAACACATCTTGTTGCCTCTCTGGGACCAACTGCTTCAGCGTGGCACGGTGCTCCCTGTGTCCCTAAGGGGATGCTCTGCCCCTGTTTTGCAGAAATCTGCGGCACTCCTGGCTACCTGGCCCCCGAAATCCTGCAGTGCTCCATGGATGATGAGCACGAGGGCTATGGGAAAGAAGTGGACATGTGAGTGAGGTGCCCTCAGTCTTTGGGGTGCTTGCAAAACGAGCGTGGTTTGAGGCACTGCAGGAATCGCTCCTTGTTGGGACCAGCTTTAGGGTTTGTGAGGAACTGAATAATGCACAAATAACATTCCGTGGGGCTGCAGGGGGTTGTCCTGCTCAGCTGCTGGAGCTGGTGTGTCCCGCTGGGTCCCTGCAGGTGGAGCACAGGGGTGATCATGTACACACTGCTGGCTGGCTCGCCTCCCTTCTGGCACCGCAAGCAGATGCTGATGCTGCGGATGATCATGAATGGGGACTACCAGTTTGGCTCCCCAGAGTGGGATGATCGCTCCGACACTGTCAAGGACCTGGTGGGTGCTGAGGAATGGGGAGATAAGTGGGGAGCAGGTGGCCGGGATGCCATGGGATCAATCCGGTGCTGTCCTGCAGATCTCCCGGTTCCTGGTGGTGGATCCACAGCGGCGGTACACAGCGAGGGAGGCGCTGGCACACCCCTTCTTCCAGCAGTATGATGTGGAGGAGGTCCGACACTTCAGCCCCTTCCGGAAATTCAAGGTGAGGCTGGTGCTGGGAACGGGGACGTGTTGGCACCCTGAACTCAGCAGGAGAACATGGGGTGGGTGTTCTGGCTGGGTAGGGAGAAATGGTGGTCAGTGGGGTTGATGGAGGTGGGCTGTGGCAGGATGCAGCACCAGGGTGGGGATGACTCTCCAAGCACTACTTTGGTATTTCTGTGTGGTTCATGGCATTATCTATAAGATATGCAGAGCACTCAGGAACACAGTTACTGGCCTACTAGTAAATAGCATTACTTTTATGCATATACAACCCCAAAGGAGAGCACAGTGTGTGTGTGGGGGGGGGGGAGGAGGGGTGTCAGTCTCCTCTCCCAAGCAACAAGCAATAGAACAAGAGAAAACAGCCTCAAGTTGCACCAGGGAAGGTTTAGGTTGGATATTAGGAAAGACTTCTTCAAAGAGAAGACTGGGAGCAGACTGCCCAGGGAAGTGGTCAAGCCCCCATCCCTGGAGGTGGTTAAGCAATGCACAGTTGTGGTGTGATGAGCCAAGGTCCCAGCTTTCCCCTTCCCCTGCAGGTGATCTGTCTGACCGTGCTGGCATCCGTCCGCATTTACTACCAGTACCGCATGCTGAAGGCGGTGACGCGGGAGCTGGTGGTGCGGGACCCCTATGCACTGAAACCCATCCGCAAGCTGATCGATGCCTGCGCCTTCCGCACCTACCGGCACTGGGTGAAGAAGGGTGAGGCACAGAACAGGGCTGCGCTCTTTGAGAACACCTGCAAGGCTGTTCTGCTCACCCTGGCGGCTGAGGAAGAGCTGTTTTGATGGCAGCATCGCTGCTGCTTGAGTTGGGTTTGCTCAGAGTTAAGGCAAGTAAAATATTTCCAAACCAACCAGTGAGTTTTTGGTGCTTTTTCTTATAAGCTGCTGGCCTCAAGCTGGGTGCAGACAGCTGTCATGCATGCTGGGTATAGCCCAGTTTGGGTTTTCTCCAAAGCTGCTTTGGAGAAGTTGCCCTCAGTAGAGCAGCAGATCCTGCTGGACATAAGGGATGAGCAGTGCCTGGCAGGATGTCCTCAACCCGCTGTGCCAGGGCTCCTGTGCCATCACATTTGGAGTTGGACTCACACAAACAGGCCTCCGATTGCCACAGACACACCAGAAGGAGACATATAATGTCTGCAGCACCCACAGCCTGTTGTTTGCAGTCGCTTTGTTTGCACCCAGATGTGCAGAAATGAGTTTTAGGCTAAGAAGAATTTAGTGTTTTTTTTTAAACAAACTTCACTGGTTTAATGAGAATGGTTTCTGGGGGTTACTGTCCATCTCCACAGGAGAAACTGCCCTCAGGTTGTGGCAGGAGCCCTCCTCAGAGCTCAGGTTTGGTTCTGCTGCTCTTAGTGGTGCGACTCGGGATGTCGGCAGCGCAGCGGAAGCTGAGGTTGTCGGAGGCTGAGTCTGGTGTGTTCCCCATCCTGGGAAAGATACCCCATGGGGAATCCTGCAGTCAGTGCTCAGACTGGTGAATGTGACCCTGTGTAACATGCTCCCACTTACCTGAGTTTTAGAAAGGCATTTAAGTACTTGATGGAAAACAAATTATTTGAGAAGCAATTAGGAATTAATTTATAGCAGTATCCATAGAGCTTTTTCCTAAATGCTTATCAACAAATCTAGATAGGAACAACCACAGTAACCCCTTCCAATGCAGCTGAAGGAGAAACCACAAGCAGTGCTGGCACTGACCTGGTAGTGATGCAGGCCCGGTGGTTCGCAGACCCATCCACAGTGTCAATCCATGAGGCCCCTCTCAGCACACGCATCACCTCAGCACGTGGCCGGGGAGGGCCTGGCGGTGTGTACTGCGAAGCTGTCCACTCCCAGGTGTTCCCCAGCAGGTCATAGAGCCCTGGGACAGAAGGTTCCCACAGAATCGTTACTGTTGAAGAAGATTTCTAAGATCGTGAAGTCCAACTCCACTCCACCCCATCATGGCCTGCTGGTGACATCCCTTAGTGCCACATCTGCGCATATTAGGATTAATGGAGTTGCAAAAACACTTCTGTGCATGGGATGAGGGGGGCTTTAACGTCCCATAAAGATCACAGCAGAACAAGAAGCTCCTCACTGTACTGCAAACCAGCCCCTAGGTACAGCTGGACCTTCAACAACTGTCTCATCTTACATGGTCCTCATCATTTTCCACCTGCAGAAGGGAATGGCATTTGCTGCCCCTCCAACACACCTGATAACAGGCATGGGATGGCACAGTGAAGTGCTCCAGCTGTTCATCAGCTCCAGTAACAACATTTTTACTGTGCTCACTCACACTATCAAGATGCCAATGAGATCCCATTTCACATTAGAAACTCCGTTAGAACTATGGGGTTTATAATTAGTGTGGAAAGGTGAGCAGGTAAGAACCCAAAAAGAGCTGGGCAGTGATGCCTCTCCATACCGTAACTGTTCTGAGGTGAGAATGCCGCCACCGGGGACACACCATGATAGCCATCCTCAGCTGTGTCCCCCCTTGGGAAGTCACCCTGGGAGAGGAAAGATGACATTAAGCAAAGACCCATTGCAGAGAAGAAAAGTCCTGTTTCTTAAGCCTAACTATGCTTAAACAGTGGAAATAACTATCTGCTGCAAATTAACTTGGGACATTGCATTTGTGTCCAAGAGAGATCAACCATCTCAAGTTATTCTAGGAGAAAAACAATCAGCTTTGCTAAAAAAACTTAATGTGTGAATTTTTGGGAGAAGTGAAATCCCAGCTCCCCAGGGGCATCAGGCTCCTTCTGCTCCCTTGGGAGCACTGTGGGCAGCCCCCAGGAGCTCTCCAGTACCTCACAGCCAATTCCTATTGCAGCAGCAGGTCCTGCAGCACCTAAGCTGACCACTGCCCAATGGGAGCAGGACAGCTGGTGGGAGCTCACCTGCCACAGGTTGGTGCGGTTTGGCTGGAACTTGTTTCCCCAGGGATACAGCCTTTCTGTCAAGGGAGAAGAGAGCAGTTATCCCAGGATCCTCTCATTTGTTGTGGCTGCTGTTTCCTGCACACTTGGGATGCTTCTATACACCCATCAAATGGCATTTAGTGCTTCACTGAGGGAGGCGCAATGAGCCACCACTTATCACATTTATTTCCAGGCTGAGAGGTTGCTCAGCCCTCAGACCAACCCCTGGAAACATCTGTATGGAGGCTGAGGCATCTCAAAGGGAGAGACAGGAACTGGACTCAATGATCTTTATGGTTCCTTCCAACTCAGGATATTCTGTAATAGAAAGCCACTAGATGTGGGCAGGGAGGGGGTGCCTACGTACGCTCCAGCCCTCCCCGGGCAGCGAACTCCCACTCCTCCTCAGCTGGGAGCCTCTTCCCCTTCCAACTGCAGAATGCCTTTGCATCGTTCCAGCTCACGTGCAGCACTGGGTGGTCCAGTCTGTCTGCAATGCCAGAGCCTGGACCTGCAGGCTGCAAATTGCAGTGATCTTCATCAGTTTAACTAATAGTTAAAAAATACAAAGAAAACAAAAAAGGAAAAGGATAGAACAGAGCAAGGTGGGGAGCCCGCACAGAGGAGCCAGAGGTGCTATTTTCCCCTTGGTTTTAGGAAAGAACTCACCACCGTGCCTGATTCACACCCACCTGTCGCCAAAAAGCCTTCTCAACTGGCAGCCACCAAGGAGCAGACTGGGAAAAGAAACAATATCACATTAAAACTGTGCTGTCCCCTCCTGCCCCCAGATACCTTTCAGTTGTCCTACAACAGTGCGTGGGAAGAGGAGGATGTGTTAGTTTGGGAACTGTTTGATCCAGCTTACTGTGAATCACAGAATGATTAAGGTTGGAAAAGACCTCAAGGATCCCCAAAGGCTAAACCCACCCCACTGACAACATCCCTCAGTGCCACATCCCCACAGTTCTGGGACACCTCCAGGGACTCCACATTCCCTGGGCAGTCATTACTTCTCCCATCACCAAGACGTCCCCGTGCTGTCACCCATGTCCCTCCAGGCTTCAGATTTACCTCCAGTTTTTGGGTGACTTTTTTTTTCAGCTCTTCTGATACGAAATCCTCAAAGACAAAACTCCAGCCAAACGCTTCTGCTTCAGTTTTGTATTTCTTTTCTCTAACAAACTCCCTGGCACAAACACAACACGCTCAGGAACCCATGGCAGAGCTCTCCAAGAGCTGCACCAGCAGCCCCGTGACAGCAGCTCACCTGAAGTCCCTATTGGTAACAGGGAACTTGTCAATAGCGAAGGGCTTCACTGTCACCTCCCGGATGGGCCCCTCCTCATCTCTGCTCTGAGTGGAGCTGGAGCCCATCTGGAACTTCCCCCCGGGCAGCTGCACCATGTGCTCATCGTTTCCAAACGCTGAAAGGGAAGCAGTCAGTACAAACATTAACGGGTAAATCTAAACGCACAACATTGCAATGGCAAAAAAGCCACTTCACACGCTGGATACACACTGCAACAAGTGATTGCAATTAGCATTTATATAGGCTCGCTTGTCTTTGTTTTAATAACGTATTGTAATGGTTTCCCAGCCCTGCGATGCGAGCTGAACCCAGCGGTGCTCTCAGCTCACCCAGCAGAGCGCGGCCGCAGCCCAGCACGCAGCAGCAAAGCAGCACCGCTCTGTGCATCTCCGTGGGAACAAAGCCGAGCAGCACCAGCAGCTCCCAAAGCAAATCGCATCAGCGGCGGAACCAGACGGCTCTGACCCAGAAGAGCTTCAGGCCGGGGAAGTGTTTCCGGGGGAAGGGATGCGCTTCCCCCCACGCCACGCCTACTGAGTGTGCTTTAGTTACGGCAATGAGCTGTTTTCTTTCTTTTTAAAATAAAAAGATACTTCACATTGCATGTAAGTGTTGATATTTCACTTCCACGTATGAGAAGCCCCCCCACTGCCCCAGCTACCGACAAAACCACTCTACCAGTTGTGCTTCACGTGCACATCTGAAGCGTTAAAAAGGTTGCTCGTTCCAGCCGTGCAGCCTTGATGTGAAATAAAGCAGATAGGCAGCACTGAAAGGAAGCAAACGAACCGCCTGCAGCCCTGCTGTGGGACTGCAGGAGATCGACCTCATAACCCTACGTCTCCTTTCCTCACACAGGATACATGTAAGCAAAATAAACATTCTGAGTCCCCAGCACTACGTCCACACAAACCCCAGCACTCCAAAAGAAGCGTCCTGAGCAGGACTTCCAGGCCATCCTCCACCCCAAGAACTGGAATCAATCACAAAGACCAGCTGCAGAGCCAGCAACCAGAGAACACAAATCCAAGCCCGCAGCCCAGCACGGACCTCAAAGTGCCAAACAAAGTCCAAACGCTGGCCCACGGAATGGGAAGTTCTCAATAAGTGACACGGAAAGCGCAGAACATAACAGTTTATTGGGTAAAAAGGACAGTAACTTCAGTCGTACACTTGAGAGAAATTAAAAATAAATAACTGGCTTTTCAGAACCGATTGTTTCAATAGTTGCTAACGTTTAGAGTGGCCGCGTTTACCAAAGAGGTGCTGCCAGTTACAGCACAGTGACTTCCACTGCTGGGAAAACCCACCACGGCTCAAACAAAAAAAGCACTTTCAGGTGGACTTCTTGAAGCCATTCTGGAGGGCGCTACTGCAGCTGCCCACCATCACCACCAGCAGATCCAATTCAGCCTTTAAGAGACGACATTCCAGCCCGCATAATTTCATCCACCAAGAGAATGTTGCTAGCAATCACCGTGCTGGGAACATTAAATGAATAGTTAGAACAGTTGTTTTGACACAACCTACCCTGCAGGACAGCTTCATCTAATATTCTTTCATCCCACCCACATTATGTTATCACCTGTCAGCCAAACACCCGTTCCTATGTGAAGTGAAATCACTGCAGCACTTACCACGAATGAAGCAGCTGCTTTTTGACATTGTAATTGTCCCAGATTCCAGCTGCTGCAGCTACCATTGGCTCACCTAGGAAAGAGGCACGACAGTCTTTAAACAACCAGTCTGCATCATTCAAGGGAGGACATCCTGCTGTTTAACTCAATTTACTTGCAGTGTACAAAGCGCACGCGGTGCATTGAAGTATTACAATAGCGCTCCTGCCAAGGCATTCTGCATTGCCTCCTTCTATGAAAAGCTGAGCTTTGTGCAGCAAGAGCAATCCTACACTTCACAGAGCTGGCTCACCATAGGTTTGGCCTCCTACAAACACTCCTCTCCCTCAGCAGCATTGTTTTGCTGCTTTGTATTTACTGCCAAGCTGATTGTATGAGATGCCATGATTTCAGAAAGCTCTTACCAGTGTTCAAGTCAACACCAATGAGCTGCCCAGATTCTGCATGTTCTGCCTGAACCTTCACCAGTGTTTCCTGGGGATCATAACCAGAGTTCTGAGCGAGAACCTTTAAGAAAATAAGAACAACACGTTAATGTAAAGAGACCTCCTGCAGGAAACATGAAGGATCCTAATGTGCCTTAGAGTCCTTATTCTAAAGGTCCTACCTTAGGAATGATGAGGAGAGCATCAGCAAAAGCTTGAACTCCAAGCTGGGCTCTTCCTTTTACATTCGGTTTATGCTTAACAAGAGCATTAGCTACTGCCACTTCCAGCGCACCTGCCCCTGGAATCACACACCCTACAAGGCAAAGCAGAAATATTGAGACTTCACAGTAAGAGCTTACTCCAATCTAAAGAGCTAACTTATACAAAAGCCGTTGGTTTTGAGGAGAGTTGTTGCTGAGACTTACCATCCTCAATAGCATTTTTAACAGCACGCAGGCCATCTCTGACTGCATCCTTTATTTGTGTAAGTGTGTGCTTGTTCGGTCCCCTGATCAACAGGGTAACAGAGCGAGGGTTGTCACATTTCTCAATGAAGGTGTACTTCTCTTCTCCCTGTAAACAGCATTAGATATTCACCTGACATGTTTTAAGCAAATATGAATAGAAAAACTGGACATTTTCAGATTCAGTTCTGAGTAACGCCCCAAGAAGTGATGAGAAGCAAAGTCCAGTAGAAAGAACCTAGCAGAATCTTATTTCCATCCTCTCAATGTTATGATATTAAGATAGATCCGTATCAGTAGGAATAAGCAATGCGACAAGTGCAAATATCAAGGTAAATATTCACGTACAAATGGACAGTAGGGTTTTAAATCCCATCAGCATTTATTCATACTGCTTATTCTAAGAGCCATACTGAAAGGAAACTCCATGTACAGTCACACCAATAGAAGAGAAAATCTGGGGCCAAGCAATACCAGAAGCATTTAACTTGGCTTCAACTAAAAGCACAGCTGTACTCACCAGTGTGTACTCATAGACAAGACCTGCATGTCCCAGACAGTCAGGAGCGAGATCCTCCACAGAGTTCATAGCAGTGCCACCACACGCAAGTGTCAGTCTGAAAGAGTTTGTTTACTGCTTAGCAATTGTTTGATATCAAGTAAAATGTGAAGTCACCAACACAACAGTATTTCAGCATGCAAAATACTATAGTTCCTGAGCTTGCAACTGTTTGGTTTCTCTTTATAGAAGAGCTCCTCACCAAAAAAATAAAGCCTACAGAATTAAGCCTCTAGAAGAGGCATCTACTCTTGGAGTACAGACAGGTTCAACTCCTATGTCACTCCTTGTACTGAACTGCCTACTTCACAGTGAGTTACTAATAACACTCAAGATGATTTTTTTGCTTTTTTGCCTTTAAAAGCTGACTGAAGTCAGATTGGACTTGCTGTGCCAGTCTGGCAGAGCAAGCCATTTACCCACTCTCTCCCTAGAAGCATACCTTTCCATGTTCCTCCTTTTAGCTCTGCGCAAAGCAACAATTCCTTCTTTTGCAAGTGCATCCAAGGAAAATGGGTCAATTCCCTAGAAACAAAGGAAGGGGCTATCAAGATAAGAAAAGAAACAAATCCTCTTTCGCAGAACCAAGCTTGCCAAGAAAGCCAACATTTCTGGTTATTTTTCCTACTGAGTTATACCCTTTCTCTCACCTTCTGGTTAATCACAATAAATCCTTTATCTGAATCACCACAGACTCTTCTTTTCAAGTCTATGATTTTGCTCACTCTATCTTCAATGAATTTCCTTTCTGCTTTCACTAGTTTCTCTCTCTCTTCTGCACTTTTGTAGAAGAATCCAGCGCTCACCTCTCTGGAGAGGGGAAAAAAAAGCAGTAAGAAAATTAGCTGTCCTCTGTGTTGTAGAAATGAACTGATAAAAGAAGAAGGAATCCTTTCAGTAACATACTAAAAATTAATACGCAGATTTTATCTCGCTTCCCCTTTCCAGGAAATGAAAGCAGAGGAAACTCAACCTTTTCTACTCCACCTTCTACACTATCTGTCATGCACCAGAAGAGCATCTGTATGGGCTCTCTGATTCTTGTTTAAGCACACCTTAAAAAGTTGAAGAACAGAAAATATTTTGTGTCTTACATGCTAGTGCTACATACTCACGTTTTCTCATATTCTAAAGACACGTTGCAAGTAAGAATATAGGCATCTTCCACTCTTTTCTTCATGTCAGGATGGCGAGCACCATGATCCAAAACCAGCCCTCTAATCAGCCTGAAAGATTAATGAGCATTTTGCATGTCAAGATGGTCAGAGATGAGCACTTCATGGAAGTACACACTGGTTGAGATAACTGACAGTGTATCAATCTAGCATGAATTGTCTGTGAATTTATGTTAGGAGCAAAGAATGATCTTGTATCCCACTTCCAAGGGCATGCCCACTCGCATATAAAAAGCATGCCACAGTGTAAAACAGGAATTGGTTCTGGCATGGTGTCTGACTGCAATAGCTACTGAAGAAAGCTAGAGCAGAATTCATCCATGCCACTGTGAAATATAAGAGCATGAAGAACACCCAGCCACCCAGCGAGACAGCTACAACCCAGTATTCATGTACTGATGACCACTGTCTACACATTTAGAACATATTAAGCATACTCAAGTTACAGATACTACCACTAACAACAGACACTGTTATAAAACAAAGCAACCCAGTCCATAAACAGCAAGGCAAAAGTCTGAGCCAGTGTTACTCCTTGCTTTTCAAAAGCCTTGTCAGGACATCAAGTTCAGAAACTGGGAACCTTCTGCTGCTGAGATCACTCACGGCCAAAACTTCTATGTCTGCCTTTCTTTCACTCCCTCCCTAACAGTTTTTCCAACAGCAGCTCTGAGACACCCAAGTTCTTTTAAAAGAAAAAAAAAGCACAAAAACCCAAACACATGACAACCCAGGCTACTCCATGTTAGGATACCATTAAGCTGAAGCTTGCAGATGCTCATTACTTACGTGGTGTCAGTTTCTGATTTATGCTTCATCTCCATAATCTCTACCATGTGAAGGTCAATAGGTTCACCTGGTTTTCTGACTGCCAAAACAGAATCTACTACAGCCTGAAAGAGAGCAGAAATCCCCAAAAGGGCCATCAGACCTTGCAAGCTCACATCGTTCTATCCACTCTTTGCCAAACGAGTAATACCAGCAGCATAACACACAAAAAGGGGATGAAGATGTGTGAGCACTTGCCTCTGTTAGGATGTCAGCAAGTTCAGTATGAACTTTAGTACGAAGGGATGTTTTGGCAACATCTATAAGGGTCTCCCTGTCCATTTCCTTGGAAACTTTGACCTTCTCCAAGACTTCAAGTGCCTTTTCCTTTGCAATCTCAAATCCTTCTGCTACTATTCTAGGGTGCAAGCCCTAATGCAAGAAAAGAAAGGACATCATTAGAAAACAGTAAGATAAAATAGTGTTTTCCCTGTAAGTGAAACAGAGAACACACATGCTATGGTGATAAAAAAAAATGTACTGTTCTTCTGAATACATATAAAAGGAATGACAATCCTTCCAATGCAGAGGAAAAGCACAGGTTTTTCTAGCACAGAATTAAAACCAAGGGAACTACAAAGCACACTTGGGTGTTCACTGTGCAATATTAATGCCTATTCTGCAACTTACACTACCAAAATATCTATTACCATGGAGCATTTCCTTGTTAACATGCAAGTAAGAAATATTTTCATTCAAACAAAACAGTCAGAGATAACAGCTTGAATCAGGCACAACATCATTAGAAGCTACAGTATTCCAAATAAGCAGAACAAGCCTTAGATCCTCTTTAGCTTTTTCCCATTTTATAAGTTCTGTGACATGCTCATTTTAAGCAGAAAGAGGTATTTGATTTTCACCTTTTCGAGCATCAAGCACACAACACAAGACCAAAGCGGAGCAGTCTCAGGTGAAGCTTTATTACTTGCCCTTCTACAAAAGAAACGCTGCATACATACCTCAGAAATGTAAAGATCTGCCTGCTTCAGCAGCTCTCCTATGATTAAGACATTTGAGGTGGTACCATCTCCAGTGATGTCATCCTGTGCTGTTGCTACTTTTGCTATCAAGGAGGCTGTGGGGTGTTGTATTTGCTAAGCAAAAATAAGAAACTGAATAGTAAGCCTTACTGCACTGATACAGGTAGCAAGTAATCAAAAATCAGCTAAACAATATCTTTAATGAATAGATGATGCTTTCAATGATTCCTGTCAGTTCGGCTGGTTTCAACACATAATCCCACTAACAATTAAAGAAACTTTAGTAGATTTCTTTGAATTAATCTGTATAACACAGTCTTTTTTTCTCTGTGAGGACCCAAACAGCAACAATACCACAGAGAACTGCAGGGAGCTGTGATGGGGATGGTCAGGGAGGGTGGTGGGTACAGAACTGACTTCTCATAGAGCAGCCAATTCAGCCCAAACTCCCCCCACCACACACAGCGCTACACCCCACACAAAGGCAGCCCGAGGGAGGCGAAGGGACCCGGCCCCCCATCCCCATATCCCCCACAGGGAGCTCCGCGCTCCCTCCCCCCACAGCTCACCATTTCCTGCAGCAGCACGTTGCCATCTTTGGTCAGCTTGATGTCTCCGGCCCCCGACACCAGCCTGCGGGCGGCACGAGGCGTGTGAGTACCGCTCCGAACGGCCCTCCCCGCCCCCCAACCCACCGCACGTCCCACACCCGCCCTCCATCTCCGCGTCCCACCGCGCGGGCCCCGCTCTCCCCTCAGGCCCCAACGGCCGCCCGCGCTCTGAGGCGCATGGCGGGAGGGCCCGGCCCACCCTCTGAGGGAGCAGCGCGGAGGTTCCTCACATCTTCATCGTGCCCTTAGGGCCCAGGTTGGTCCGCAGCACGTCCTGCAGCCCGCGGGCCGCGCTGATGTTCACCGCCAGGGCGGCCTGGGCGCGAGCCACCTCGGCTTTGGGGTTGAGGGCCTTCACCGCCATGGCTGCAGATCCACGCTAGGCCGGGCCGGGCCGGGATGTGGGCGGGAACGAAAAGAGCCGCGCCTCCCCGCCCGCCCCTTCTAGAACACTCCGGAGGGAGCGCGTTCTCATTGGCTGGCAGGCCGCCAAAACGCAGCGCTATTGGCTGAGAGGTCTGTCGCTCTACTCGGAAGCTCCCGCCCTCTCACCGAGGGGCTGCCGGGAAGGAGCAGCTGGGAGGCGGGCGGTCAGTGCGGGGCTGGTGTGAGCGCTGGGTTCCTTTATGGATGGCGGTGTAAGCCGGGCTTTTGAACGGGCTGATTCCTTGGTCGTGCTTATCCCCGCACTCATATAGCCATGGGATCATTCAGGTTGGAAAAGAGCTCTCATTCCTTAGTCCAAGCACACTCACAGCCCTCAGTGCCGCATCTCCATGGCTGTATAGCGCCTGTGGTGGCTCCACTGCCCCGTGTGACAGATAGTCCGGCCGCAGAACCGTGAGGATCAATAATTAAACGCACCCATTTAACCTCGGGTTGATGGAATTAATAGTTAAGCGGGATGGATTAATCATCGAAGTGATCCTTGGTCCAAATCCAGAACTGAGGTTAATCAGAACTCATCTTACCTAACAAGGCTCCCTCAGCCCCGCACTGCAGCCCTTGCAACTCCTTCATGCAGGGGGAAATGTCTCCAAGCAATGCTGAGACCTGTGGAAGTAACAGATAGCATTGAAGTTACTGCATCTCGTTTAGCTTACAGGGACAGTCCTTGAGGTTGCACAATGTACACGTGATAATGGCTTTGTGCTCCCAAAAGGCAGAAGATGGATGGTTGTACTTGAGAGCTGCTATGGTTGTACTTGAGAGGGGTCCTTACACACACCTCAGATTGCATTGCATTGCCCCATCCAGCCCTATTGCCCCCCACACACCTGCCTGCTGCACCTGGGGTGATTGGCAATACCAGGCCTTACTTCATTGTGTAAGGTGCTTGCCCCCAAAATAAAGGATAGCACAGAATAAACCCCCACACACCTTCCCACGGTCGGCAGCTCAGCATGCAGAGGTTCTGCAATCCATTGCATTGATGCTGAGCAATGCAATGGGCCACACTTGTTTCCATGCAGCTTCCAGCAGTGAGCACTAAGCTAAGGTAGCAAACTGCAAGCTGTGATAGTAAACCCTCATTGTTGGGTATGATTTTCTACCCACTCTGTAGAGTTTTGGGGAAGCTTGACTGAAATGCTCAGTGAGGGTCAAGTTTAAGGTCAGGCTCACCAGCCCTGCTGATGTTGGCATTGGGGTATGGCAGCTGCTCTCCCGTTTTCTTTCTTTCTTCCTTTCTTTATTATTATTATTTTTTTCTCCTGCTTTTGTAATCATTAAAAATAAACACTGAACGTTGCAAAATGCAGGAAATTACACTTGGTATTTCATAACTGGGCTCTGTAATTCTCCTGTTAATGTTTATTCTTCACTTTTGCTGGGATGCTACTGTCTTGCTGAAGGCAAAAACCACCCAGCCCTGAGAGGCTGCAGTGCTGCTATTTAGGGTGCATGGCCTCACTGTCCAGCTAGAACACCAGAACTCCCAGCTCTGCCCCAGTTTCTAGAGCACACACTCAACACACAAACATTCTGCTCTTCTTGCTTCTCTGCTTTGTAATTGTTTTTTGCCTCAATCCTTTCTCCAGGCTGTTCTCAGTAGAGGGCAGCCTTGTCAAACCCATAGGCAGAGCAGCAGAAACGGTGTATTTCCATGTTTTCCCTGTTGTGACCCTGCATGAGTCCTGTGGAGAAGCAGGAATCTTCCATCCTGCACACCTGCAATGTGTAGGGCTGGCTGCTGACACTTCAGGTTCATGGCCTCCACGTGTTGAGCAGATGGAGAAGTCCCATAGTCATATACAAGAGTTAGGTGCTGCATTTGCATTGAGGTCACGCATCCATATAACCCATGCTGTTAATTCCTGAGCATCCTCTCCATGCATCCAGGCAGATCTCTCTGTGGTTCTTTCCTGGGTCATGTCTGCAGGTAGTTCATGTTACAGGATAGTAACATTTCTCATCAGCATTTTCACAGCAAACACCCACTTTGCTGCACGTTCCAGAAATCACGACAAGCTTTTATTCACTTCTCAGTCTTTTCATCGTGGTTGTTGAACTGTCCCACTTACCTGCTTTTAACGCATAGCAAAAATGCTGGGCAGAGGCTTACGAGGCCTAAATTATCCTTTGGAATCACTGGAGCTGCAACAAATTACACCAGCTTAGAATTGGTAACGTGGTAATTAAACGAATGAAATCCAACAGTTCTGTTAAATTAAGCCAAGTAGAGGGAATATCCAGCATGAAATCCCCAGCAGTGATTCTCACAAGTGAAATAACGCACTGCTTATCTTGGCAGAAAGTAAAAGCAGCGTTCTTCCGTCCTTATCAAGATCTGTTTTTATTTAACCTTATTCATGGAAATGATTTCTAAATCTGTTTAAAACGTACGTAAAGGACCAAAGGAAACAGCAAACCACATCACCAGTCTTCAGCAAAGGCGCTTTGCCACCAGCATGTCCTGATATGAAAGTTACTGATAGATGCTTACATTGACAAGTGTTCATACAAGTACTACAGACATTAGAGGAAACACAAAGGAGGGCATAAGCAGAGAAGCACAGGAGGGTATTGGGTTAGTTCATGCTCATAAGATTGAGGAGCAATAGTGCCAGAATTGCAAAAGAGATCATGCATAGAAAGTGACCGGTGTATCCAGCGGTGCAGAACAATCTTTCCAGATGGGTAGCAGTCATAAGACTCCTATCACAAACAAATAAAAGCAGCTAGATCAGCAGTCTGGCTTTCTTGACCTTGAAACAACTGACTGGCTTCAGACTTCTGGCTTGGCAGCCTCCTGTTTGCTCATCAGTGCCCACAGCCGTGTCTGCAGGATGGCAAAAGACATGCACAGACAAGTTGTGCAGATTTTCAGTTGCTTTCGACAACATTTTATCTGGGTAAACAAAAACAGAGCCTTGTTACAAGGCAGATTGAATTTTTCCTTCAAAAGTTATTATGAATTTTGATTTTTTTTAAAATTTATTTATTTATTTTTGGGGGGTGGTGGTGGTGTAATAACACACTCTGATTTGCTGTCGATTAACAGCTTAAATGCAATATTGCAGTGTTAACGCACAAAATCTTTCATCTGCAGGGAAAGAAAGCAGGATCCCTCGCTTCTGATTGCACACCAAGAGAAACTCCTGCCCGCCGCCTGGCAGAGCCCCTCCTCGGCTCTCATCCCTCGTCCTGCTCCGCGGAGGTACGCGTGTTTGCTCAGACCTGCCTTGCTTTGTGCCCAGGCTGGCAGCGAGCTCCCCATCATGTTGTGCCCTGCCTGCTCCCTGCCAAGCCATGCCTACCCATGCTGGGAGTGCCCCGAACCGGGCCCGAGCGGCTCCTCCCCCAACGCAGGCAAGGTTACACCTCTTCCCTACGCCTGTCAGCGAACAGCTGGACTTCTCTGGTTACATGTGTGCAA
Organism: Excalfactoria chinensis; assembly: GCF_039878825.1. Lineage (NCBI taxonomy): Eukaryota > Metazoa > Chordata > Aves > Galliformes > Phasianidae > Excalfactoria > Excalfactoria chinensis. The sequence continues at coordinate 3,833,065 of NC_092843.1, read as the reverse complement.
CCATTTAAAAAAAACACCCAGCCCGGCTTACTCAGCAGATTATAAAGAGTGATTTACAAAATGCGGCTTTCTTCCAGATCGGCCCGTGCCGTTGCATTTATGTGACTGAAGGTCTCAGCTGATCCGTTCTTTTCTTGTGCAGCCAAGAGGTTTGCAGCAGCAGCAGCAGCCACGGCCAGTACCATACTGTAAGTCACCGGGAACATTTTTTTTCTCTCGGTTTGGAAGGGGTTGGCATTTGTTGTATTCAGTTCCATAACACTTAGCCTATTTTTCTCGCATAGAAAAGGAACTGTATCTCTTAGGCTGGGGCTGTGCGCTGCCCAGCAAGATGCAGAAGCAGTGTGGTGCCTGCTTTATAGCAGCAGCGTGAATGAATGATGCAATCATGCAGGGGGGAAGCATCATCGTTTTGGCAGGAAAGGCAAGAGGAGATTGGAGAGCTGGGAGATGTTTATCAACATCTACCAGGTTCCCTCCAGTCCTTTTCAACTACCTTTTAAAGTGTGCTTAAATACATTTGTTGTTAGGCATTGCTGTACAGATGTTAGCATATAGCTGCTAACAATCCATCTCTTGACTTGCGCGCAGGTTTCTGATACTACCTTTAAAATCTCAACATAAAACCTGGAAGTTAGAAGCAGCCTCAGTGAGCTTAAGGACTGGATTTTTCTATTTTCACATTGATAACTACAGAAACTCCCAATTCTGGATGGGTTGAACTTTTAAAGTACTTGCAGGAATACATAGCAAGAATTTGCTGAAGTACAGCTAATCTGTTTCAATAGATAATCTCTCTTCTAAAGCTTTCAGAACACACTGCTAACACTGAGAATTAAACCTCAGTGTAACAAAGATGCATTACCATTCTAATTCCATTTTACAGAGGTAGGACTAGCAGCTTTGTTTAAGCTACTACCATGGAAGCTCTGCTGTGGATATTCTCTCCAACAGGATCATACGTGGGGTGGGAAAGGTCCTAAGAAAGAAATCAAGAACAAACTTCTGACTCTCACACTCTAAGCAGCAGTTTCCTATCAGTGCAACAGGAACAGCTTTATATGGTTGCATATCTGTTAATTTCAGTGCACATTCAATGCAATGTTACTCTGCTTGGGAACGTATCTCACAGTGACTTTGTTCTCATCCAAACCAGTGAGACAGACTGCACTGATGCCAGGAAAATAACTTTGTGAGAGTCACAGTGAGAACAAAATTGGTCTTTTTGTGCACCCGTAGCTAGAGTGAAGTGCTCATGCTCACGCTGTTAAATGTGAAAGTGAATCAGAATCACAAACACCAGACTGTTTGCACACTGAGGATATTCCTGAATGATCCTTTTAAAAAGATATTTCAAGCAGGATTTCATCAAGATCTACTTAATCTTCATTTTTCCCCCCACAGCAGTAGGTGTGAATGTAATACTAAGTGGCAGTGACAGCAATTCTGAAAGCTAACAAGTGGAGACACACTGGATAGGTTAAGATCTCATCAAATTCTTATCAAAATGCAGCTGCCATAGAACACACAGAGTTCTGAGTGTCACTGCAGGTTCCCTTTCCATTACAGCTAGCAGATACTGCGGATGTTCCAGCTTTTCACAGTGTGGCATATGCCCTTCTTTGACCCGTCAGCAAACAGAAAAGATTACAGTTGTTTTCCTTTAGCATGTGTTCTTACATAATTGTTAGGCCTGCTTCTGTGACTCCACCCTCCCTGTTACGAAAGAGATCCTATTTCTTGTGGAAATGCCAGTTTTTTTCCACGTGTTCTAACGCAGTCTGGAGGCACAGAGATCTCATGGGAATTAATTCCATTTTCCCTCCTGATTTCCTTTTTGTCCATTTGCATCTTGACTTTCATCCTACCTCCGTCCCTTTGTCACTCTTTTCTTACACCCTTTCTAGCTTTTCCTTTGTCCATTGCTTTGTCTCTTTCCAATTTTCTTCATGTTTTCCCCACTATATTTTATTATCAGACCTGTTGAAATGTTTACTGCTTGGATACTTTTCCAGCATAGAAATAATAGAATGGAAATAGATTTCCTATTTGAAATACAATGGCTGAGTGAGCAGAGATTTTATCCCCAACTTTTTTTTCATACAGAGACAGAACTCATAATTATTAGTTAGAAATTCCCACATTTCTTTTTCCTTACCATCTCATAAAAGCATTGATGCATCTAAGCAATCAGATGGTCTGTGTTTCAGAGTAACTGAATCTCTCCCATCCACAGAGGCCCATAACACTCTAAAACTGTTATTCCTTCACTCAATCTTGTAGAGATTTGCCCATGGAGAGGTTTTGCAGAACTTCAGTTCTCTTTCCTCATGTTTCCAGATGACACCTACCTGCAGATAGGAATCATAGACTATCTTGAATTCAAAGGGACCCATAAGGACCATCGAGTCCTGCTCCTGGCTCCATACAGGACCACCCAAAAATCAGACGGCATGACTGAAAGCTGCTCAGGCTCCTTTTGAGCTCCAGCAGCTCAGTGCTGTGACCACTGCCCTGGGAGCCTGTTGCAATGTCTGACCAGCCTCTCAGTGAAAGAACCTCTTCCTGATAACCAGCCTGAATCTCCCCTGTTGCAGCTTCACTGGGATCATTAAGCCCAAGTCCTGAGTTCACACAGGACAACATAGGAGTTAAACCATATAGCAAAGTGTTGTCCAAACACCTGAACACCTAAAGGCTCGGGGCCATGCCATGACCACATCCCTGGCCACATGAGCTACTATGCCTGTCCTTATTTCCCTTGCAAGGTTACATGGAGGTGAATTCTAAGCAGCTGCCTGGACAATGCTATGGCAGGATGGCCTAGTGAAAATTCTGAAAACAAAGAAAGGAACAGACCCTCTTCGACCTATACTTCATTTACTCCTGTGGCCTGTTGCTCAATCACGACTAGCCTTGCCTTATGCTCTCATTTACACTTAGTCCTGGGAAAAAAAATCACAAGTCACTGAAGTTGGCATGCTAGTGTTTGGAGTGGCATTTGCTAACCTCTGCAGGTGATGATCAGCCCTGGAGCTTTGCCGACCAAAGCAGAAGAACTTTATTTCACTCCAAGCTAACAACCTTTAACTCCTAATATTTGTTTTACTCATGAGCAAGTCTCCCTGCAATAGCTGAAATTTTTTCCTCTTTGATCCAGTATGAACCTCACTATTTTACAGTTGATCACAATGTCTCCAATCTGTGTGATGACACATCTGCCACAAATGAGTCTGCATCTTCTAGGACTCAGTGCCCACCTTCAGTTGAATGTGGAAGGATTCTGGCAAGTCACACACCAAGGGAGAGATCAGGAACTACTGTTCTGTTCTGCATTTCAAAACACAGTTCTGTCATTCTTTGGCATTACATACCATAGCCTGAAACTCTTTTGAAAGAGTTATTGTGTAGAACAAAGAGAAGATGGAGTTATCCATTGAAGTGAAGCTCAGAGCAGTGTTTTCATCACTGTAAGGAATATTCAGAGGAGAATTGAGCACGAGAAATGGGGTAGCAGGGAGAAGGAAAAGTGAATGTCTCCTTCCTCCTCCTCCCAGCCTGTGTCTAACCATAACATTTTTATCAGATTAAAATTGTGAGGATGCATCCAAAAATACATTTCAAGTTCTCACCAAGGAATCACATAGCAGTGTTGTCACCATGCAGCGATATTGCATCATAATATGGTAATGTTGCAGTGCAGCCTCAGGTTAGCATGAGGCAATGTGACTGCTTTGCATAATAAGAAATCAGTGTTGGAATAACATGACACAAATGTCACACAACAATGATGCAACAAGTTTGTCCAGTAGAACAAAGAGCAAATCCTGAAAATTGGCACCAAACCCACAGCTAAATTCCTCATAATTTCCAGTAAGCTGGAAAAAAAAAATAAATGAAATGCTATTTTAAAAATGTTACTGCACAAGTAAATGCAAATAGCTGCCAAGCCCTGCCCTGAAGCCAAAGCCCTCCTGCTCAGGAAATCAAAATCTTCCACTGAAAGTACAGAACAGTGCAGAGGAGTCAATGTCAAGCCAAGGCTTACGCAAAGTAAACTTGGCATTCATGTTTCACGTGTCCACCTGCTGCCAGGTCTTAGCTCAGAACCAGTCTCTGTCCAAGAGAACAAGTGTCACTAAAGAGATTGCTTTCTCTTATGTCATGTTGATGGCACATAATAGTATCTCTTATAGATACAGTGCTACAAATGCAGCAATAATTCATCTGTGAATGAAACTTTTAAGGCTAAATCAGTTACATGTCTGTGCAGGGAACAGCTCCAATGCACCAAGAACAGAGACCCGTCAAACTCTGGGCTGAGCAGTAACTGCTCTCCAAATCTCACTCACACCTGCAAAAACAGGAACATTAGGGAAAAAACAGTGTCACCTGGGCAGTCCTGTGCAAAAGCTACGAACCCACTTTGGTTATCAGAGCCAGGTTCATAAAATCATATCACAGAATCACAGAACGGCAGACCACAAAACTCAAGAACAGCTAGAAGACCTTCTTAAGTAGTCCTGTTTCATGGCTTTGGCTTCAATCTGTCACACGACTCACTGCCTTTTGTTTCTCGCTTTTTCATATTTAACATTGATATCTGCCTGGTAAACAGAGATTAACTTACAAATATGGTTCTTAGCACTACACAACAGGTTTCACTCCTTAGGTTTGCTTGCTTCAATAATACAGGCTTTCATTTTACCTTTCAATGAGGAACTGAGACAGCAGTTAGCTCTGTTAGATCCCAGGTTTCTAAGCAGTAGTTAATGCATTGGTCCTTAGTTAAGCAGAGCTGTTCTGATGTTGATTTGTGCACCTAAGAACTTAATAAAAATGAAACCTTTAGGAGTTAGCCCAGCAATAACAGCGCAGATTGAACAGCAGCTTTTAATCTGAACACCCCAAAGCACTTGGACAACCACTTCTGCCTTATGGCAGGAAAAAGACCATCATCTACAACCAGGCCTAGTGAGAATAAAAGCAAAGGCTTCTATTTGCTGCTTTGACTGTTAGCTATTGAGCTGTGACCTCATAGTAGGCACACAGAAGTCACTTCAGGAAACAGCACTGATGCTCAGCATTGGCACAAGATTGGTAGAGTAAGAAAATCCAATTAACATCTTGAGCTTCTCATCTGCAGAAGTGCTCAACACCTTCAAGTGAACAGATGTAAAAAGGTAGAAAATAAACTTCTGTCAGGTATTGTTACGGAAAAAGTTGTGGTTGTGGGCTTTGGGAACTTCATTCAACCCACATTATAGTAATCAAGACAGAAAAGGGTTGAAATCTCCACGATTTAGGGACTCACTGATCTGTTTAAGGGGCACATGGGATCTGATAAGAAATCAAGATGTATTTGAGTAGCTGAGGCAAGATGAGAGAATTTTGAGTCACGCACAGTAGTTGGCAGTCTGATGGTTCAGCATATGCCAAGTATTGCAGCCTTGAACCCGTAATGAACATCAATGGGCTGAACCTGCCAAGAACAAATCAGCAGCTGTCCACAGCCCCACAGCCCACTTATAACGTAAATTGAACATCAATAGGCAGCAACGGCAGAGAGCAAATCAGCAGCCGAGCCAGACCTCCACCACTGCTCACACCTTGATAAAAGCTGGCTAGGAGGCTGTGCTCGACCCTTCTCGCCACGACTAGACCAGTTGCTCCAATGGCTCAAGACGGAGTCCTGTACTGTGACTCACAGAAAGAACGTATCTTATCTTCTTACAGTAAGAAGGTTCCTAAAAGGATGGCGTCTCTTTTGGAGATGAAAGAAATCTTCCGCAATGCCGACGCAGTATGCTTTGATGTGGACAGTACAGTCATCAGGGAAGAAGGTATCGATGAGCTTGCGAAGTTCTGTGGAGTTGGAGATGCTGTTGCAGAGATGTACGTATATTTGCTGTTTACTTCACATGAACAGTAGTAAAAAGTAAGCATGGATGAGGCTGAACATAATGAAATAACTCTACTTTTTAAAATTGTGAAGCCACGCGATAAGACTATACTAGAAGAAATTTTCTGAAGTACATTTCTTTGATGTAGCAGTATGAAGTCTCATTGCTAAACCTGGCTAAGCACTAGCAGAACCTGACTGTGAGATGGAGGAGAGGGGACAGCCCTCTTCACCTCTTTGAGGCCGATGGCTCCACTGACACTTGCAGCAAAAGTCCTGTTCATTTCAGAGACTTCATTCAGCTGGCAGTTTAGGGACAGTGTTTCCAATGGCTCACATTGCACTCACAGAGATTCAGTTCTCCTTTGTGCCACTGGTTCTTACAAGAGTCTGATCACTTCCACCAGTGATTACAACCAACCTTTTCAGTGTACCAGTCTCGTCCTCTATAACGTAGGTAACATGGTATAATTAGAACCAATGAGCTCTTAACTTATTCCTTGACACTGCCATTAAACTAACAGTTCCTGGGAGAAGCCTCAACTTGTTAAGTATCACTGATCTGTTTTGTCTGGATCTCAATTCAGGACCCGCAGAGCTATGGGTGGCACTGTGACATTCAAGGCAGCTTTAACCGCACGACTAGGACTCATACGGCCCTCCTATGAACAAGTGCAGAAGTTAATATCTGACAATCCACCTCAGCTAACACCAGGAATACGGTAAGAAAAAACTGAAATAACCTAACCTATAAAATACTTACTTATATTCACCTTTGGGTTTAGAATAAACATTAACTAATTCAACTGGAAAGGTTTTTCTCACTATTCAGATTGTTTCAAAGAACTGAAAATATCTCCTTTATTATGAATTCTTGCCAAAGCTGTAAATCTAAGTTCTTTTTGGCACATAACAGTAGTTTTAAGACAACATTGTGCTTTTATTTTCTCCTTAAAAGGAATCACAGGCTCAGCTTTCTCTGTAGAAGGCATAGCTAGATGCAACCACAAAGGGAACATTGTTTCTGTGTTTAGAATCACATGATTTTCCTTTTCATTCCTTCCCTTTCTTCCTCCCTTTCTATGCAGTCTCTTACAAGCCTTCACTTTGCTTTCCAGTATTTAGCATTTCTCTCTCCTGTCACTATCATTTCTACTGCTTAGCAGTACTGCTTAGATCACTGTACGCTTTTCTTCCTGCCTCTGCAGCCAGCTTTTAACTGTCCTTAAGTCCCATTGACATCAACCAGGTCTGAAAACTTCATTCTGTCATTCTTCTGGTGCCTTCTATTACACAGACTATTTGGGTAAGCAATTCTGAGTTAGACAATGTTTGCATTTTGCAAACTTCTTAGCCCACTTCTGCATTCTTGTGCAGTGGTTTTATGCCCTCTACATTCTCTGCTCTTTTTCAGTACCAAAGTCTTTTTTCCAGCACAAAATTGCAAAGAAAAGATGGAAAATTTTCTAGGAGCAGATTAGGATGGAGCTGGAAAGCAGCACACACCCTAAGTAAAGTGAACAGCCTTGTTTAGAACTAAAGATGTATTTTGGCTTTCTGGGTATCCCTTTACACACCTAGATGCTGCCTGGCACTCATCCTCGATGACTTTCTTTCTTTCCAGGGAGCTGGTGAACAGGCTTCATCAACGAGGGGTACAGGTCTTCCTGGTCTCTGGGGGGTTTCAGAGCATCGTGGAGCATGTGGCCTTACAGCTGAACATTCCAACAGCAAACGTTTTTGCAAACAGGCTGAAGTTTTACTTTAATGGTAAGATTCCCCTAACAGCTATGTTCTCTATTAGCACCATTTTTTCATGTGTTCAGAAATATATTGTCAGATATTGTGCTACAGATATTGTTCAGACTAAACTGTGTTGTTACCAATCCAGTCAGCTCCAAGACCAAGTCTGTCTCCAAGTAGGAAAATTACAAGACCTCCCCCCCAAAACACAAGTTTAAGTCATTTCTCAGATACATGAAATAGAGCAGTAGTCACTTTTAAATCACAACTTGTGCCAAAGTTAAAAAGCTTTACAGTTGCTGACAGCAGAATTAATTCTCTCTCACTCTTTCAAGTTTAAAGATCTTATTACACTTACCTGCTTTCAGAAGCAAACTTCACTTTCAGTGACTTTGAGGTATGTATGGTGACCAACGAACTTAACTTTAGTACAGCTGCTCTGGACTTTAAGCTAGTGTAATCAAGCAGAACTGTGGTTAGTGAGGTTGGTTCTTACTTAGAGTTTTATACACTGTTTATACATCCTACTGGATGCTGCTTTTCAAATGCTTAGACCAGAATGACTGAGAATGGATTTGACACACTACTATACAGGGTTTCTACTTTTGTCTTTGCATTTCTGCTCATAGCCCACTGAAGACTTAGGTACAATACTAATTTTTATGCTTACCTTCTGATTACTTCTTCACGATGCTGAGATTGTGAAGCTTACAGGACTGCATGTAATTAGCTGTATTCTGAAGAAAACACCATAGGCATTCTTTCAGCATTGACATGAAAATATGCTATGTGTCTCACTCATCCTTCTACTGTTCTAGGAGAATACGCAGGATTTGATGAAACACAACCAACAGCTGAATCAGGGGGGAAAGGAAAGGTTATCACTCATCTGAAAGAACAGTTCCACTTTAAGAAAGTAGTTATGATCGGAGATGGAGCTACAGACATGGAAGCCTGTCCTCCTGCTGTAAGTATTAAAAAGAAAGTGCAGCTTAAATTCCCTATAGGACTTCAAGGAAGAGCTGCAGCACTTCAGGGATCTGTGTAGGCAGTTTCCTCTAGAAAAGCTGCATCGTGCAATAGCTGGTTTCTCTCATCTGAAACTCAGCAAACGTTCCAGGGTGCTGGCTTTGTCCAGAACTGCATAAAGCCTTGCAACTTGTTGCAAATCAAGCTGTTATGACGTCTGCCTTTCCCATCTACACTGACAGAGTGGTTGCCTCCACACCAGGCCCCATACAGAGGTTCTATCACTATCAAGATTCCACTTCTGAACACTGATATGGTGCTAAGCATGAAGACCTGACATAGATCTGATGCACAATTTACTTGATACCAGCCTAGCAACAGGGTTCATCTCACAGCAGAGTGATGACACCTTTGAAGACAGCCCTATCTCAGGGATGGAATAAAAACAACAAACTAGAACAGCTTTTATAAGTGGTCATCTCAGAGATGAGAGATCCTAATCATGTCTCATCTCAGGCACCTCACTCTACAAAAAAAAATACCCCAGTGCCTCTGATTTGCCAGCGTTAGGGGCAGATATCATAATGCACAGGAACAAACTCTAAGGGCTACTGCGGATTAGCATTAAATATGTGCGTGATCAAAAGAGCTTATTATTTGCTTAATATTTTCTACCCGAATGCAAAAAAGCAGCAGTGGAAATTTTAAACATTATTTTCACCGCAGTTTGTTTTCTAAAATCTAGAAACGGCGACTGTTCGTGGTTAATGATTGAAATCATGGTTAATGTTTACTTTTGGTATCTATCAAATGAGGTAAACAGAGTTAAGATAAACAGAATAGGGATAAAGATGCTGCATGCACATTCAGCTGTTAACTCATTCTTGCATAGTAAGGCTCTATGTTGCATCACAGCCGTATCAGATTCTCAGTACAAATCTCGTATCTGAACAGTCTGGAAGTTACAAGTTATTGAGGCACACCTTTGCTGTCAGAACAAAACTCTAATAACCAAAGTGGCATGAAATTAGATGTTAATGAAGTTCCTGTTCATAAATATGGAAATGAACGTGCCAAGTAAAATAGAGGAAGAGGTGGGGAAGAACACTGTAATTTTAAAATACAATCTCATAAACAAATTTAATTGCTGAAATGCTCCATACCTTAAACAGGACTGTAATAATATATGTGCCCATTCTTTGTGTTTTGAAGGACTGCTTCATTGGATTTGGAGGAAATGTAATCAGAAAGCAAGTAAAGGAGAAAGCTAAATGGTACATTACTCATTTTGATGAACTGCTAAAGGAACTGGAAGAACGATAAATTATACAGTAAAATAAATATATTTAACAGCTGTAAGACAATTATAAAATGCAATTAAACATATATTTGTTTGCAAAGTTGTGTTCTGGATTTTCTAATGATTCTGAGCGTTGGTACCTCTCTTACATGAAATACATGTTGCAAATGGCACCATGTTAATCAAATAACTTGTAATGAAAATATAAAGATCTTATGAAAACATCTTCTCCAAAGTGGAAAGGTCAGTTGATTATTCACTGAGCAGTGAAGACCCAAGGTAAGTATCAATAAGTTAATAACACTTTAATGGATTGGTCCCTGGTTAATATTATGTACCTATTGCTGCAAAACCACTGAAGCAAATACCTCTATCTAGTTGGGGCAGCAAAAGAAAAACGAGGTGGCCACCAACAGAAGTTTGTCTTATCAACAATAACATAATCCAAGAGGTAAATAGTTTCCACTCCAAAGTATCTCCAAACTAGGTTAAGCAGTGAACATTCAGTAATATTTCCTACCTATACAACTCTGATTTCATTAAAACACGGTTACAGGAGAACTTGTTGTCTATTACTCAACATCACTGTTACTCAACCTAAAGAGTCTAAAAAACATGAGATGCATGCAAATCCAAGGTTTATGCAATATTCATCAACAGTCCACAGAAGTATATTTTAAGGCAATTGATGCTTCGCATACCTCATTAAAACACTTACAAGCAAACTCTGAAATTGTGGTTTTGTCAGATGGTAACACTGTTTACTTAAGTGTTTTATTTATTTAACGATCTCTTCTCTGTCAACCTGTAACTGGATGGAAGCTGACTCACCTACCTTTACAAACTGTCTACTGATTAAGAAAACAGTGGGAAACTTATCCGGTCTCTTTCTCTGCCTCAAGTGGGGATCAACCACCCTCAAACTGTTTGTGCCAGAAGTCCAACCTGTTCTAAACAAGTATTTCTCTGAGGTTTCAGCTAATGAACCCCTGTTTCTTAAGAGTCTGTCTTCTATTGCTACAGTGTCTGATCCAAGTAAGACCTTATGCAAAACTCACTTGATAAACTGTGTTGTGTTTTTTTTTGTCAGCAAATCCCTGGTATCTTTTGTGATTGTGTCGTTTTAACCAGCACTGCTGACACATAATGGTACTTTTATTTCCCTGACTTATAAGAATCTCATCTGAGATAATGTAAAAAGCTTTACTAATGGCAAAATGAAGGATATGTCCTCCACTTGCATCCACATAATAACATCACAGGAGAAAGATGGGCCGATACGACATGACTTGTCCTGGGGACAAAACCTTCTATGTAAGCTCATATTCTGTGTGCTTATAAATAAACCTGAAAATGAAGATCAGTGCTGTAACTCTTAGGCTCACCTCTTCCATCCCACTGAACATTTTATAGATAGGAAGATTAAATAGCGATGCGCTTACCTTCCAGAAGCTCACACTGTCTCCACAAGATAAGCACTACTGGTTTGCACAACTTGCACAAAGTTTTCCTAATTTAATACGATTAAATCAAGGTGAAGTGATCCTGTCCAATTATTTAAGCATCATCAGCAATTAAAACAAATACATGTTCTGCTCATTTTGCTACGTCATCAGAAGAGGTAAGCGGGAAAAGGGAAGAAACAGAGCCATGGATAGTGAGGAACGACAGCTCTCAGTAATGCCATCTCATGCTTTTGGTTAAAAGCAAAGGCAGTAAGTTACAAACAGTATTTCAACACTAAGAAAGTAGAATGATTAAAAAAACACCACAAAAAGCAAACAGAAACAAATGGATACCAACAGTTATACTGCGTATTTGTATACAGTTTAAACATCTCCACAAAACATAAGACAGCCAGTTCTGTCACCAGAACTCCTTTGGGAGCATTAAACATAATCTCTTTTGAATTCTTCCTGAGAAGAATCTCAGCCAGCTCCAAGGGCAGCCCATGTACAATCACGCTTTTGTTTAGGCAAGAGTGCACGGGTAGAACAAGCGTAAACTCCTTCTGCTCTTATTCAGTTCATTTCTATACAATTGTACAGCTATGAAGCAAAAAAGTGCTTCTGTTTGTTGCAGTTTTCTACTGAATTAAAAACACTTTGCTACTTGGCTACAGTTAGAGACCCTGATCCTACAAACATTATGACAAGCTTCAAGTAATTCCACTAACACCACATAGACGGCGGTACACGGGGCTCTGTGCCACAGAGCTGTTAACATTCACAACAGTACCTTCTGCCAGTGTGACTGCTATGGAAACACGGCATCATGCCAATGATTTCACAAGAGTTCTTTAGGTCTGACTGTTTAGAAGAAAGTAACACCCCCTCCATTGGGCCAGCAGCAGGCCCTACCTCCTAGAGCAGGAGGCACCGGAAGGATTACTTAGTTTAGTGAGCAGCTTTTGTCTGTAAAATACTGAAAAACTTAAACAAAACCAAGAGAGAATGAAGCAGCACAAGGGAACTCTCAGTATTACAACCAAGCTACTGGTTTACTTGAACGTAACCCATCACAGTAGAGCTGGAGAGTATTATGCTTTATGAGGCAGATAACCATTTGGTCTTCAAGTGGGTCTCCTGACTAAGAGCTATAGGAAAGTATATTACTTCATATAACATGTTTTATTTCAATGTGATTATTCATGAGACAGAGTTGCTTTTAGCTGTATCTTCAACTTCCATGAGGGGACTTTTTAAGAACAATTTGTTACCTTCCTAGGTAGACTACAGGATCACTAAAACTTCAGCTTGTGTCTTCATTATGGTGCTATGATGTTTCTTGTCCTTTTTCTGGCACCAAGATGGCTGGTTATAAGGGTTAGATTACCTGGTGAACCCTCTAGGAACAAGAAAGGAGAGGATATTGGGAGAAATAACAAGGACTGCAAAGTGATGTTCTCTCTCTTTTTTGGTAGTTAAAAGTAGCTCCAGAAGTCTGGAAAAGTCCCAAATGATAGAACTGATCACATAACTCATTTACAAGAAGGAACAGCTGAAGTGATGTACGTGGCACATTAACTACGCCAAGCTGAGAACTTTAAGCTACAGAAGTTTACTCAGTAAAATCCCATCATCAGTTGACAACGCACACAGGAAGCAAATATAAAACCAAACAAGAATCAGATCAAATGTTGATTCTGTCCAGGAAGGTATGAGTGTAATGTGATTTACATGAGAAAAAGGAAGAAATTAGAACTGCAGAACTTACGGAGAAAATGGAAAGGAGAAATGTTTTGTATTTATCAGCATTTAAAACATCTAAGAAAATGGCATATAATGGCAATATTGTAAATTAATTTTGGAGAAGTAGAGCAGAATACTGGGAAAGGCTGTTCCTGACACAGGAAGTGATACTGGAAGTGACACTGACGCGCTAAGCTGAAACGTTCTGTGTAATTATTGGAAGTGTTCATCAGAAACACTGCAAGATGAGAGAAACGACAGATGGTGCAATAGGTATACGGTGCCAGTAATGTGCGAAAATTAAAAGGATTTTATTGACTGATGTTTTTCCTGAAACTCACTGAAATGTACAAATTGGACATTCAGTAACTGATTTGTACATTCTCTATGTTACACTGATTCTTGTAGCCACTTTGAAGAGAGAACATTATTTTCACTTACAGGATGTTCACATCATCGCAGACACTAAAAGTGTTGATATTTTCTAGTCTAAAAGTGAAACCAAAATAGAACTGGACATAATGGTACACTGCTCTATGCCAATCCTATTGACTCAACATGCGCCAGTTTCACACATTAACTCTTATGTACCTACTGTGTGGTTAGTGAAACACCTGACCAAGCATATGTCTGAAGGCATGACTGCTTATTAAATAAAACCCCTTTTCCTAGATTTTTGAGTTATATCTAGAAATACATGTATTTCACTGAAACTGATTCTCTGCAGAATGTTCAGACAATCATGTCGTGTCAGTATCTCTTTGAAAACAGTGGGTCATATTTAAAAATGCTCCAAACAGTTTCACAAAATTAATTCCAGATGTTGATATCTAGAAAAGCGCGTAGTTAAGTTTCAACAAGCTTCAACGTCCTTGTGAAACAGAATGCCCTATTCTCTGTCCATAAGCTATCACCTGACAGATAATATTATCCTCAGTTAATAATCGTCTATTCATAAATTTAGAGCTACTTAATGATTTCGGCCCTGCTAGAAAGTTAGGTGAGCTGCCCAAGGGTTTAAAAGCTCCCGATTTCAGAACTTCCCCATTCGTTTTTGCAATCTGCAGTGTCATTATAAATGCTACACAAAGGCCACAGCAACTATAACACTCCATTCTATTGCTGTTGTGAACACCAGGCATTTTCTATCTAGGAGATATTAAATACCAAATGCCATACGTAACCTGAGGAGTTTCTTTACAATTAATCAACCTTTTAGCTACAGTCCTGCATTTCTTTTTTTTTGTGGTACAATCCCAGGAGCAAAAAGTCATTAGATTCTGAAGAAAAGAGGTCTCCTTTATAAGCTCAATACAGTACTTTTATATTTTTGACTATGATATACAACGTATACCATAAATTAATTAAGACAAATACTTGTCACTTTATCTATGTAGGCACAAGTAAATCAATGACTTTACTGAAGTGGAGAAATCTTCAATGGTATCATGATTCTGGACTCCATTTCCTGAATAAGGGGCACTGGAAAAAAAAAAGAGATGGGGTTTAATGTCACTAACAGAGACCCATCAACAGTTCTGCATGCTCAGTTTCAAGAGATACTACTGTCTTCAAATTACTCCCCAGCTCATGCATGCCAAATCATCAATAACCACCAACAGTCCCATAACTGAGGTAATAATTCAATATACAGATACATTTTACTGTTGGCTTCCTAGATTGCTGGACACAACTTAAGAATTTACACAAATCTGCTCCTCTCCTGTGGAGGCATTTGAAATGAAAAGTTACTATTAACAACAGAATTTTTTTAGCAATTATGCAAGGCCTTCAAAGTTCGTACAATCAATTGCAAAACTCCCTTTACAGCTCAGTGAAATGTCCCTCCATAGAGCAGCAAAACTGAATGCACTCACATAACACAGAGATGTAAAACTTTACATTGAACAATGTAATGAAGAATAAAAATGACGGCCTGCAGAAAGGACTGCCTCCAGCATTCCAATTAGTTAATATGTTACCTGTGTAATAGACTAGCTCATCCCAGCCAGGTTTATGCCACGCAGCATTCCTTATATCTTCTCTGGTCTGGAGATCTTTGTAAGCTGGCAAGAGACAACAGCGAGCACAGAGCGTATAAGTAACTCCTTTTGCTTCTATGTATGTACTCCCTTAAAAGTATTCTAGTGTTTTGTTAGGAAACTGCAAATTAAGATGCTCTCCACAAAAAGGAACACTCTCAAACCAATGCAAATAGAAGGAACTGGGGAAGAGAGCGAAATGTACTCTGCAAATGTAAGTACTGCATGGTTGGAGTGTTTTGGGTGGTGGTTGGTAAACAGACATCAGCAAAGCATTCACCTGACTGTGAGCATTTCTGTAACAAAAAAGGCCCCTAAACTAACTGTGTACTGATTGTAGTTTTTAAATGCAATAAAGGTTATCAGGGGCAGCATGAGGAAGCCTAAGTGTGGTGGGGATAAATGTCTTAAGATTGATAAGGGAGATAATGTAACAGTTCTACACAGGTGGTGGGGATCACATTTCTAAAGCTGGAATACAATATTCTGAATTGTCAAGATTTGAAGTTAATACTGCATATTTTCTAAAATAAACATTAGACACTGAGTTTCTTCAAGATAAAATAATCCCAGAGTAGAAGGAACCTAAGCATCAGCAGAAACTAACAGGTGGAGTAAGCCACAACACTGTACTGCTTGCTTTCTCTCAAGTGTGGTTTTTGAAACTAAGCTGTGAAAGTCTGACTTCAGCGTGGATGGGGATGGAAAAAAGAAATGGTAGGATCTGAGTTTTCATGCTTATATTATTGAAAGCAAACAAGTAGATAAGAAAAACCCTTAAGAAACTTGAGAGAAACAAGACAAAGCATAAAATGTTCAGTCCCGCTTGTTTCTTTCACAAATAAAGTTGTCTACGCAAAAAATATAGAAAATCAATAGAGCTGATGTAAAAGAAAAATCCCATTAAGACATTCCTCTGACTTTTTAACAACCTTGTCCCCTGGGCAAAGTCAACAGTCTGTTAGGGGCTGACTGAGTGAGAAAAAAAACAGTAAAAGTGAACAAGTTTACCCCAAAGGTGATGAACCATATACAGCTGTCCAATTTGTGAGAAAAATCCTCCAACTGCTTCGTTGTTATCTTGTCGGAACCGAATTGCACGGGCCCTACAGAAGAGAGAGAAGGAGTCTTTAAAAACAGCAGACCTGGTAGCAAATGAATGATAATTGAAAAGAAAGCAGATGCGAACAGAACCCCAAACATTAAGCAGCATTTTCTGTACACATTATAAATTAAAAATAGGGGGAAAAAAAACAATCCCATTGATTTCTAACACTAAGTAGTTAAAAGATACCTACATCTTGTTAGAATGTATAAAAAATTGGAGGCCTGTGGTTTCATCACTGCGCATTAATCACTGTCTACAAGATTAGATCCATTATGATGACAACTGCTTGAACAGTATACAGCTCTCTAACTAAAACCTCGGGCTTCTGTCATATCGCCTCTGTCACACTCATTTACCACAGATCTGGCTTAACTAAAAAAATCCAAGTCCTCACTTTTGTCAAAATAACTGAAAATACTCCAAGTTAGTTAACTGTCAACCACAAGAACTGCATGAACTTACTGAGTGTGAACTGAAAGAGACTTACAATAGTGTTGTACAAGTCAAAATTCAAAGCATACGCTCAAGAGGGCATTGTCTCAAATGTTTTTAACCTATATATTAGAATACAAATGTGCTGCTCAATAGGTTTTCAAGAAGCAACTTGACTTTTAAAGATTAAGAGTCAAGACTTAGAGCACCTGGAGGAAAAATAACTACTGGTGCTGAAGTTGTGGAAGAACACACTCTTAAGGAGTTAACAGCATCCTTCAAAGACCAATGTTTTCTAATCAAAGTAAGTTATTTCTGCTGTATGATATCAAACTAAAAGGGTTACGTAAAAGAAACCCAAACCACTCGGCCCACAGTGTTGTTTGCACACAGAATTCCTTTTCCTTTCCTCAAAGGATAAACTGAGAATGACAGAACTATTCTACAAGTTGCCTGAGAACAGAAGCAGACCATTAACTGGTGGCTGAAATGCTTCAGTACCATTCTGTCACTTCCACTTCATAACTTTTAAACACACATCTCTCAAAGACAAAAACAAAAGTGCTAAGGCAGTACTTACCAGTAATTTCCCCACTCAATCATAGTTCCAGGCTACAAGAACAAAACAGACGGTTAAGATTGTAGCTTAAGGAAAACTGCAGTATTTTGATTATATTCACATTTACATATGGAAAGCACTAATAATAAAACCACTTCCTTCAAGTGATAAGCATATTATAATCATTTATAATTACTCAGTTTACTTACTATATTAGTTCTTAGTCATTTTCCAGAAGTTTCCCCTCAAGTTAAACATAGGATTTCCAGCCCTACACAAGAGACATCAGTATCTCGTTGGAGTCTGCCTTCATTTTGGACCCCACACTTTGAGAGCAACAGTGACTCAGCCATCAGCTTTGATAAGAACCAGGTTTTTAAGACGAGGTCTGTTTTCCATCCACATTACATAAACACTCTTTGAATGTTTTATGACATCATATAGCTTAAAAAATAAAAAACCTCAAACTTACTCTAAGTTGATAGGATCTCAGTTCGTAAATATTCGGCCCCTCTCTGGGAACAGGTTCATTCCAGAAGCTGAATTCCAACAGTAATTGGTTCTTGCGAGACAGAAGCATGTTACCTCTTTCTTTGCGAAACTCTGTGAACTCCTTAAAAACAACATGGTCATTGTCAGAATGTATTTTATGTTTCAACAACAACAAAAAAACTCAGACTATATCCCCTCCAGTGGTTTAGATTATTCAATACTATACTGAGGTTTTGGACACTGAAATCCTTTAAACTGCAAAGGCAGCCAAATTCCCCTGGCACCTTTGAAATCTTCAGCTGGCACTTTTATAGAGCATCTGAGAATCTCTAACGTTCAGACTCAATATTTCTGAACCTGAATCTCTTCCAATCTGTTTCTAAGCTTGCACAGAAAGTGGTAAGTAAAAGCAGGTGTCCAAATGTGCACTGTTTTGCTCTATTCCATGTTCTTTTCTTTAACCATCTGTAGCAAAATCCAAGAGTTTTACCTTATTTTGACGGAGTTTACTCATGACCTCATTGAGAGCTGGGTAGCCTCCCTCATACCTCCACAGATGAACTGAAACAGAGAAAGGAAGTATTTTCATGGATGTTGTGTGCAAACCACAAAACTTATGGAATATCACAGTACAAAATGCTTTTCATACAGCAGAATTATACAATAATACAAGTCATGGAACAGCTTCAAACAAGACTGTCATTAAAGAAAGCACTACACTTTGAACACTTTAACAGAATCATCTGCTTTTGGAATGTATTCTTTCAAAAACTTTACAGTTTAGAATCAGAGGAAGATTTCTAAGAGGAGGTTTTGTTGCCATGCTAGTAAAGCGTGATGGCTTTACATGACTGTAATTTAAAATGAGATTCAATTAAAGAGGCTGACTTAATTCATAAAGATGTTTTAAAACTATTTCATCTAAGAGCAAGGGAATAGTGGACTTTTTAGCTTAGTGAGTTACTCAAGCAAAAAGAGCATAAGAAACTTTCAGCAGGATACACAAAAAAAATGATGCACATGTTATTGTTGTAATAAAGGTTAAATTAAAAATGCATACTAGAATTTATCTAAATGTGCTACAATTGTTAGACTTTTGCTAGGATTTTCCCCATAAAAACATAAAGATTTCAGAACAGGTGTTTGCATTTGACAGTCTTTTCAAAGTATTCTCTCTTTAATAAGGCATACTAAATGGCTCTAGTAAATCCTAATGAAATTTACTTACAAGCACTTAATAAAGCAAGGCAACAATATTTCAACTCAGAGAGTTAGAAAAGCAATTTGCTCTTCTATACTGAAGTCCTGAGCCTTTTCCAGGAGAGTGAACTCGAGACTAATGTATAAAGCACTTCACTACAACAGCAGATTCATCCAGTATGCCTGCTTCTATTGCCTAATCTCCAGGGCAAATTTGATATATCCAGACAGTATTAACACAGCCTGAGCACAAGTACTGAACAAGAAAAAAAACCCATAATCTGCTTTATTATTCTGCCAAAACTGTTGCAATAACATTTTCAAGCCAAGCTGTGGATGCAATTACAGATATAGTCTGTGTTAATACATTACAAAAACAATGAATGAGATTTGGCTAAGCATTTTTCATTTCAATTATTGCCCACTTTCCCTTCAACTTTCAAGAATTCTTTCTCAGATATTGTTTGCTTTATCTACAGTTATTTCCTCACATTTGTGCAGTGTCAATATTCCAATATGCTGTGAATACAGGGAAAATTACTGTGTGTATTGAAACAATGATACGCAGAACAGCTTGGGTTGGAAGATCATCTAGTTCCAACCACCCTGCTCTGCACAGGGCTTCTTGGATAACAAAGCAGTGACACTGACACTAGCACAGCTCTAACCACAGAGCTTCTACCACAAAACAAGCATTGGCACACCACTCTGTATGTGTGGTTTCCCATTCTTTCCTTTTCCCAGAGCCCAGGAAATTGTTCAGGTTTTCTTTCTGCACAAGCCTCTTTGCAGTTACCTCTGTAGCAGCTCTTCAGTGCTTTCTAGTTCAATGTATTTTCAATCTGCATTGTTAGGTGGTACCCTTATAAGAACATGAACAGAAAACCCCCAGTAAAGATTTAGATTATTGCGAGTTTACAATGCAATCCTTTTTTCAGATGGCATGTATGATTTGCATTTCATTGTCATTTCATTGTCAACTCTGTGTTTGTAAGCCTTTGACTCTGGCTTAAGTATTCAGGAACACAATCCGTGCCTGCAAAATATTACAGGAGCAAATTTGACCAGCGTTTCTCCAATTGTTAATCTACCACCTGGAAAACAGGAAAGTATTAACGAGAGGACAAACTTTAGGAATTAAAAGCTTCACTGTCAAACTCAACAAGACAAAAAGCAAGCACTGCAAATGTTAATATGACTACTGATAACCGATGCACACACATCCTCACTGTATACATTGCTAAAGGTTTACTATCAACAGAGATGATTTAAAGAGAAGAAACCTGCCAAGCACGCGTTTCACTTGTATGGTTTTACATTCTGTTGTACTTCTATCTCCTACCAGCCTGATCTTGCTCTCCGTACCACGTGTTCCAAGTCCCCACCAGTGCACATGGGTAGTGTTTTTCTTCATGAATCTTTGGCAGCACCTCTTGACTTGAAAACAAGGAATACAGACACTATGTTGCATTTCCTTCAGGGAGGCTACAGTTGATATGTATAACAAATCACCACACGTTTATCATTATGGTATGAAAATTCACAAGCTCTACGTTTCAGAAGAGAAAGCTGAAATACAAGAATCTGCTATGCAAGGGGAAAGATAACTACAGCTCTACACAAAAATAAGGTGAGTGTTACTATTTCTTACACTGTATGACAAATGCACACCATGGTAGAACACTCTGGATGCAATGAATTATGTGATATCACCTACATCATCCAACACATTAGGAAAATAAACATCAGGATGTCTCACAGAAAGCACAGCCTAGCTACACGGGTGATTTTGCTTTAGGAAAATGTTTTCTTTATCAACACAATACAAACAGTAGAAAAGGACAGACTTTCTTCTTTACCAATATATTATTATTAACAGTTACTGAGCTGAATGAATAAAAACAAAGTATTTTGATTGATCAAATGAAGACTGTGCTCAGTACTACGCTGCCTTACTGCTTTCTCTTCGGCTTCAGAAAGCAGATCTAGTTTGAGGCAACTTATCATTGAAGCACACGGTGAAACTGCCTTGAAGGTATGTCTAACACTGAATTTCTGTTTTGACTATTTCCAGTATCAGTAATGCTTTTTCAAACTAAGAAAGGTGACTTGCATTAACACCAGGAAATTAAGTTTTCCTGAGAGCTAACTTGGTTAAGTCAGCTTTCACTGCACTGTATATTGATGAATGCCTATAGGGCTGGTAGAACTTTGCCTTTTAATATTCTCCCCTGAATAATTACTACTCTTACTCTGCAGCAAACAAGGCACTATTTCTGCAAGATATCAAATAATAGAAAGAAGCTGGTCTTGTCCTGACAGCCAGAACATGCAACTTTTTCTCTTGGTTCTACCACTGACTTTCTTGATGACCCACAGAAAACTTCATTACCAACTTATATTTCAATATTTCTCATTACGGTGGAATTTATACAATAGGAGACTTTCCAGTGATGTTTTCAGTCACTATCAGTTTGGTTTTTCAAAGCATAATGAGATCCTGAGTGGCAGCATTAAGCGGGAGCATTAAACTATTACCACAATAATCAAAGATATTTTTCCAAATTATATTAAAAAAAAAAAAAAGACATGGTAGGTTGTCATTCATAGACTTGAAAACCATCTTTTTCCTTTTAAAAATAACTCACTACCTCTTCAGAAGGGGATCCTTAACCACAGTGATTCACGAAGTGTTCTCCTAATTGCCTTCGTTATGTTCTTTCTATACGAACACACGATGACTAATCCTTATCAGGAATTTACTTGTTCATGCTTATTTAGGGGGAGGGAAGTTCAGAAGTACCTCCATTTCTTAATTACTCCCTTCTCAAGTTTTCTCCTTCCCTGGGATACCTCAACTATCCTTAGTTTGGAAAGAATAAATCTAACCCCATACACTTCACCTGGCTGCTATCAGCAGTTTCCTTCTTTGTTATCATTTCTTTCCTTGAAAATAAAAAGTGCTTCCATGTTACATCTAGGTAGCTCATGAGATACACAGAGAAGTCGTTCTCTGCCTCATGCAATGGACATGTTTATATAAAGCTTTTAAACAAGAATATGGCTGAATGCTACTCATGCCTCTGTGTACGTATTTTCTAAACAAAAAGGTTAAAAATACCTTCTGTTATTCTAGCAGATTTATCCAACTGTATAAGAAGGAAAGCAGGTTTGGGTTACCTAGACCCATTTCAAAGCTTAATATGGCTAAGTTAGGCAATGCTGGACAAAGAACTAATAGAGTTGAGGACATAAATAAGGAGGTGTGAACTTCCTCACTCTAGCCCAACTGGTGTCCCAGTCAATACACCAGTTAAAATAACTGGTCACAGTAGGCTGAGAGCGTTTTATTTCACTGACAACGTGATCAAGGACAGTGGGAAACCTGCTGCTTCCAAACATGGGAGTTTTACTACATTTCCAAATTATACACTCAGTTCCTTAAAAATGCAACTGTTCTGTCTCCAATGGAGTCACTGTGTATGCAGGACAGGGCTAATACTTCTGTAATGTGGTTCTTCAGTTCTAAATGTTGCTCTCCGTGCATTTTAGAGAGCTGTGACAGGATAACTGATAAGAGCACTGCTCTCTCTGGAGGTTATCACCCCAACACGCAGATCCTATCCAAAGACTTGTGTAGCTCTTTAGGAGTAGATCTCAGTAATATAACTTCATAGAAGGAAAATAGAAGAAAAAAAATCAAACCCTGCATTTTCAAAACCTGCAAGCCATACTTTAACACTAGCAGGCAGCTTTACTTACCAGTGATCTCTCCCTTTCCTTTCTGTATGAAGACAATAACCCCCTCCAACAAGATCCTACATGGCAGCAGGAGTTGGGATGCATAGTAGCATAGAAGGATCTAATTGCAGTTGTAAAGCTAAGGGTGGGAAGGAAGCTATTCCAACAAACTCTGCCCATGTTTGCACAGAAGGCATCACCCTAAACTGCAGATTAGGAAATGACACTTCTAAAAGTAAGGGGTGATCTGAGTCAACTATCTTTTGCCATCTTTCTCCAAGAATAACATCTATTTGCCATCATACCCCAAAAGCAAAAGCAGAATCTGTCTACCTCCCCACTAATATTTTTTTGCATTTGCTCATTTTTAGAACATTTGTGGTCAAATCAACGCGTCTAAAATGTGAAAACATAACACGCACACTTACCAAAGCTTGTTGTAGGCCTCTAGGCATTCTGGTTTTACATTGTGAACTGAAACAACAACATTAGATGAGAAATGCAGGAATGGAACAAAGAAACAGTAACGTTAAACATAAGAATATCACTCACTCTGTAGTTTATACAGACTGCTGGTCTCTCTTTTGGCTAGAAGGTTGGAGTGAGCATCTTTCCTTGGATCGACTTTGCGAACAAATAGCGATTTTAACCAACTGTCTTCACGAGGTCTGCTAGCTGAAGATACCATCCCCCTACATATTAACAAGTACATTACACTGTCACTGAGCACGTCTTGAAAATGCCCATAATGCAGGGAAGACGGGCACAATCAAGTATAATACAAGCAAAATTAAAACAGTTACATCCAGCTTTGTTCTTCTGAGCCACTTGGCAGCAACATAAAGGCAGCTCTTTTCACACTGGGATTTACCTCCTTACAAACCATTTTATGTGATACAGAGCTGAACACTTAACCACGCACTCTCTACTCTTATTCTTCATAAGCAATGCAAGAAATGGGTAGGTGGCTGCTTTTGTTTTCTTTTTATATTCTTTTTAATTAAGTGTATTTGCCCAAGGTCTGTCTTGATGGATACAGATGGGAGTAAAAAAGAGCAAGAAGTGGCATAAGGAAAGATTTGTACAGTGTAAGTGCCATATGTTCCTATGTTTGCTTAAATACAGCTCTGGAAAGGAAAAGTTAAATGACACATCTATTGTATTTAACTGCATCTTTATGCCCCCGAGCTTGAATGCTTTTTCTTCTTACTCAAAGGAAGCACTTCCTTCAGTTCACCCCTTTATGATACAGAGTTTCTGCTGAAATACTAAACTATTTCTCTGAAGAAAGCAGCAGCCCAGGTGGAAATTTAAACCATTTTCTATCTCAGAAGTCAACTTTATACCCTGCACCACTGACTATGAGATCCAGATGACACGTTTCGATCTTCAGATACAAAGCTTTCTTCCAGTATGAAAACTTTCTGACAACTCCTCAAAGGAAAAATAGAAGAAAAATAGAAGAAAATATCAACTTCTTTTGGTTGAAAAAAAATCTCAAAGAACACAATTGCCTGTATTGCACAGAAGGAATTCACACCAGCAGCACTCCTCAACAATCAACATTTGAAAACCTAATGAACTGGGATACCCTGTGGAAGCAGGACAGATGAATTGAGAACAATTTCAGAGCAGAGAAATAGTAAGAACCAAAACAACCACAGCCCACAGCCATGACAAACTTCGATGCTAAGAAGTAATTGGTAAGTATTTTGTCTTGTTTATTGAACACAGTGGTTTATTTAGCCCTAAACAAACATACAAGCACATTCCTGTTCAGTCATTCCTGAATACAAGCATTCAAAGGGGTGTTCTGTGATACAGCTTTGCCAGAAGAGGGTGGTACAGGAGGTTTGTCTGATCTCAGCTGAGGAGGAGAGAGGAGACAACACACCTACTAGACACAAAACTGGGCTCCAGGAGGTAGGACTCCATTTAAGCCCTGCAGTGCCTGCTCTATCATCCTGTACACTGCTGGTATATTCTTCCCTAATTACTAATTGCAATTAACAAACAAATATTCAGAACACTCTTCTATGAGGAATAAAACAAGTACTACAGATGTTTGTGCAATCTTTTACTCAGGAACTATGAAGTTCCTTATCAACAAGGACTAATAAATCACAACTAGCCATCTCAATGTTTACTTTACTTACAATAAAGAGCGGTAACTGCTGAAGTTGATTAAAACAGCATCTCAGATGAGACACACTGAGTGTCTACAGCCTTAATTTTCACCACCATATCCCTTCGTATCCCTTGAGATACACTACTGGTGTCCCATCTGGACACCCACAAACCAAGAGTTTTCACGCAACCTTTTAAGGCACTGCTTAATTTTGCTAGCAAATGCTTATCCTACAAATGTTATCTAAAGGCTCAGATTTCTTGCTACAAAGATTGGGCTGTGACCACAAGAGGAGAACAATGAATAAGTTGGGTCATATTAAATTAACAATGCTGCTGAGGACATTTCCATCTGCCTTAACTTCTGCATTAGCATAAACTGGGTAGAGTGGGAGGTATCAGGTCAAATATTTAGATTCGGTAGTAACCAATGTCTGCCTGGAAGAGAAAGAAAAACAACTTGTCTGTAACGAGCAGGTTTTTCATTTGCTAAACAGACGTCAAAGCTGATTTGGAACTCAAAAAGTACAACCCAAAGTCACCGTGTGCACCTGCTTCAACAAAGCTGCTGGTAGCGTTGACCCCACGGGCATTGCTGCCCATTCTAACCCCGAGGCAGCACCTTCCTCTGTGTGGAGGAGGGTGCGTGTGTGTGTGTGTGTGTGTGCTCCACCGCGCGGGGGCCGCAGCTATTGGCAGCAGCCGGCCGGTGATGCACCGCCGCCCCGAGGGCCCGATGCGGCGCCGGCCGCGATCCTGACGCGTACGGGACGGCTGCCCGCGATCCCCACCCCTGGGCGGACTCGGGGGAGGGGGCCGGCCTCGCTGCCCGTGACCTTGAGGGACGCCCCAGCGGCCGCACTCCCCGCCCTACAGAAGGCGGCGGGCCCGGCTCCGGCCCTTCAGCCGCGGCGAGAGGGGCGCCATTTCCAGACGGGACAGGGGAGGCCGCGCGTGTGTGCGTGTGGGGGAGTGCGATCCGAGCGGGAAGCGGCTGCTCCCTCCCCCGCCTCCCTCGGCCGCCCTCTCCCGCCCGCCTCGCCCCCCACAAGGCTCACCTGAGGGTCAGGCCGCCGCCGGACGGGAGACGCGGCACTGCGCCCGCTCCCGCCGGGCTCCACCGCAGCAGCACTCGCGCCGCCATCTTGGCTCCGGCCGCCTCCCTCCTGGGCCGGCGCTGGGGGCGGGGGGGGGGTTGTGGGGGGGGCGAGCGCTGTAGCGCCGCCGCCGGCCGAGGGGGGCGCAAATGGCGGCGGGGGTCCTCCGGGGAGCAGCCGCAGTGCGCATGCGCGGAAGACCCGAGGCCGGACCCCGCCTCCTGCCGTGGGTTTGGGGGTCTCCCGAAACAGCGGGTCGGGACGAACGGTTCCGGTTCCGTTGCCGTGCCGGGGATGGAGCTGCACGCTGCAAATGCACCTGAGTAAGAGTCGGAGCCCAGATTTCCACTTAGATGCGGGTCTTAATCAGCCAGCTGTAATGACTGACTTACATCAACCACTTCAACAACAGAGACCTACAGCCCTGGATTAAAGATGCCTTCCCAAAGTCAGAGGCCACATTCTTATCAACTTCCATCTTCCCATCAAGAGATCCATCTCTCTCAGACCTAAATGCTCTTTGGACAGGCTATAAGCAGCTATGCTAAGCTACCCAAACAACTCATTCTCACTTTATTGCCATAATAAAGGCAAGTGGTTGAATTCCATCAGATCTTAGAAGTTAACACGGTGGTGGCAGGAGGAACTCGCAGAGAAAATGAGCACACATGCAGGTAAGCTCGTTTTAAAGTTTCTACACTCCCTTTCAAAAGGTTTAATAGCATTTTAAAGCCTACAGATCACAAAAGATGGCCTGAAATACAGAACAATTAAAATAATAACGACTCTCCTACCACATACGGTTGTAATTTCATCTCTGAGTATAACAAGAGTCACTTCAAGTGAGCAGCTGGCTTTGGAAAGTGTCAAGACTTTGGGGCAGAACTACATGCAACAAAACGAAGCGTTAAC